>NC_065575.1:46999375-47335000 GCF_937616625.2 Mercurialis annua | reverse complement strand
GAATCAACAGTAAAAGATAAACAAATTACAGATCTGAAAATAAAAAAAAAAGAACAAAAAATTTCAGATCTAAAATTAAAAAGATAAAAGAAAGATGGTGCGGCGAGACAAAGGCGGAACGATGGAGGCGAAACGGCGGAGGCGCAACAGCGGAGGCGAAACGGCGGAAGTGAAGGAGTAGAAATCGTGAATTTTTTTTCACAACTCAAAAGAATTTACTGTTATATAAGCAAAAACGATTGAGATAATGATGAAATAGAAATAAAAATGAGAGAAGCAAGAGGAGTCGTGCAGTAATGGAGATAACGCACAACAAAATCGTGGAGAAGAGAAGCGAAAATGGCGGAGAAGAATGAAGAAACCGTCAATTGAGAAGGAAAATAAGAAAACAGTAAAAAAGAAAGAAATCCAAAAAAAAAGGTTAGGTTTCATAAAATTGATGGTGTGAAAAGTAAAGATATGCATTGGGCTGTATAAAAGTAAAGTCTAGCCCAAATCCTGTATTTTATATAAAAAGCCCTATTTTTTTTACTCTAAGTGACAACTGTCACTTTTTTCTATTTTCTCTCTTTTTTTTTCTTCTTCTTCTTTTCTTTTTCATTTTTAGTCTCTTCTTCGTGTTCGCTCTGCCATCAGTCCGCCGCCGCTCCGCCATCATTCTACTGTCGCTCTCCGTTTGTTTCATATTTGATTTTAGAGTTTTTTTTCTTAATTCGTGGTGATTAATACGATTTATGTTAACTTTCAGATCTAAATAAATTACTCTTTGATTTTTTCAATTTTAGATCTAAAAATCTGCATGAAAAATGATTTTATGATAAAAAAACGATTTTCTGCAAACAAAACAGCATCTGATTATCATAGGAGTATCACTGCATTATCATCATATTATTATAACACTGCAGAAAAGAGAATTTTTTTATAGAAAAACATCCTCTGATTATCATACGAGTATCACTGTATTATCATGTAGTTATTATAACATTGCAGGAAAAAAAAATTCTTCAGAAAATGATGTTTGATTATCATATCGTTATCATAATATTATCATATATCGTTATCATAACATTATCATATGATACCGAGATAATAATATTTATGGTACCAAGATGATAATGTTATGATAATATCTATGATTATGTCATGATAAAATAGTGTCTGATTATCATGTCAAAAAGGAATTTTTTTATAGAAATCCTCTTATTATCATATGAGTATCACCGTATTATCATGTAGTTATCATAACATTGCCGGGAAAAAAAAATTCTGCAGAAAATAATGTTTGATTACCATATCGTTATCATAATATTATCATATATCGTTATCATAACATAATCATATGATAGCGAGATGATAATATTTATGGTACCAAGATGATAATGTTATGATAATATCTACGATTATGTTATGATAAAACAATGTCTGATTATCATGTCAGTATCAGTACATTATCATGTCGCTATCATAACACTGCAGTAAGATAAATAGATAATGAAGTATGATAAGGCTATGATAATT
Source organism: Mercurialis annua (assembly GCF_937616625.2). Lineage (NCBI taxonomy): Eukaryota > Viridiplantae > Streptophyta > Magnoliopsida > Malpighiales > Euphorbiaceae > Mercurialis > Mercurialis annua. The sequence goes on along the minus strand of NC_065575.1, from coordinate 47,333,482 downwards.
GGATGATAATATACGCAAGAATATAATTACAGAAGGACTTATGATAACCAGATGATAACGGAGTAAAATCATAAATATTTTTAAACTCAGAGTAAAAACATAAATCTGAAAAAAAACGTGAGGTATTTTCTGTAAATTCTCTGTATTGAGGTAAAATGTGCAAATATTTTTATTTTTGGAGTAAATACCTAAATTTCCCCACATTTATTTAACTAAAATGTGATATCAAGGAATTCAATCTGCCTGCAATCACACTTTCTTTCACCATATTAATTCAAAACATTCCAAATTCATGGAACACGGGTCGACACGTTCTCTGAACTTGTCACACAAGAACATTTAATATAATTTTTATTTTTTTAGCAACTAATCATAAAATTCTTCATTTTTTGATCAGATTACCCCATAATTGTATTTTAAAAACACGTAAAATACAAATCGGACGTGAGGAATACAAAAAAAATTATAAAGTTCTCTAATTGTTGCGATAAAATTATTCTAAACCTATCTTTTGCAATAAAAATATAATTATGGAATAATCTGAACTAAAAATGAAGAGTTCAGAATTAGTTGTTCAAAAAAATAAAAACTGAATTAAATAAGGGTTAATTACACATAAAATCACCACCTTTACACGAAATTGCAAAAATAACACAACCTTTAAAACGTTGCAATTCAGGGCATCACCTTTCATTTCTTTTTAAAAACAACACGGGTTTGCTGACGTGGCATGACATGTGTCACTCCTATTGGATGTCCAAGTCAGCAAAATTTTATCTAAAAACGTGCCCATGTTGTTTTTAAAAATAAATGAAAGGTGATGCCTTAAATTGACACATTTTAAAGGTCGTGTTATTTTTGAGAATTCGTGTAAAGATGGTGATTTTATATGTAATTAACCCATTAAATAACCTGTGTTCTAAATTCATTATCTTAAGCAATTTAAGAAAAAGAAAAATGTATAAGCCTTTTTATTTTAGAAATATATAATTACCGATTTCTTTAGTATGTGGTTAATTAGAAATTAAATGGTTTAATTTCATTCATTCATATATATATATATATATATTGAAAACAGAAAAAGCACATGACTTCCTAATTGTAAAGCTATCACTAATATGAACAAACAAAGAAAACGTTGCAGTATGACCAATAAATGAAGGAATGAGACAGACAGGACTATTTAATTTTGGGTAGGCAAGAATCATTAAAATTATTAAACATAGACATAGTAGTACTACACCAATGTTGAAATATCTCTCAAATCCTTAATTTGCATGCCAGCATGCCCTATGGTTGGCAACATGTCTTTGTCTGGTTCTCTCCTTATTTAAATACTACGTACCCTTCACTTTCGATGACTCATCGCTCTCACAACTATATATGTAGGAGTTGCCTGGAGATAAAGAATCCTGCAATATATAGTTATGGCTTCTATGCCGGGAGTTCTCAGCCAGTGGCCATGGAAGCCTCTCGGAAGCTTCAAGGTACGTACGTACTATGCATGCATGCTAGGAACAAGCAGCTCATTTTCATTTTATTTAATGAACCAATGATATGTGGATGCAGCATGTGATACTGGCTCCATGGGTGATTCGCCACATGTACTTATTCGCCGTTAAAGGAGAAAAAATGAATGCCAGCTATTTAATTCTGCCATTTTTGCTGATGAGAATGGTGCACAACCAGCTGTGGGTCAGCCTTTCCCGTCACCGGACAGCCAAAGGGAATAACAGGATCGTCGACAAAGGCATCGAATTTGATCAGATAGATAGAGAAATAAACTGGTCCGTTAGCATTTGTTTGTTTGTTTGCACTTAAGTATTAGCTTATAATATCCATCTACTCATTCATGCAGGGATGATCAAATACTGTTAAATGGAGTGATATTTTACGTCGGGGGAATGGTGATTCCGCAAGCCAACCAGATGCCTTTTTGGAGAACGGACGGCGTAATCATAACAATTCTGCTGCATATGGGTCCCGTCGAGTTCATTTACTATTGGCTACACAGACTTCTTCATCATCACTACCTCTACTCTCGCTACCACTCTCATCACCATTCCTCCATTGTTACAGAGCCCATTACATGTTCGTTTCTTTCATCTGATGCTTCTCATCCTTCCATCATTAATCTACTCACTCTATCTATATATATATATGCAGCTGTGATCCATCCATTTGCAGAGCACGTTGCCTATCTCATACTATTCGCTATTCCAATGCTAACCACGGTGTTTACGGGAACCGCCTCCGTAGTGGCGTATCTCGGTTACATCACTTTCATCGACTTCATGAACAATATGGGGCACTGTAATTTTGAGTTCATTCCTAAATTCTTTTTTTCTATTTTTCCACCTCTCAAGTATCTCTTCTACACTGCTTCGTAAGTTTCATTCCTTCATTTTATAATTCATTACCATGCACTGTTGTCTTAATTTATTTATCATGCAGCTTCCATTCTCTTCACCACACCCAATTCAGAACAAACTACTCTCTGTTTATGCCCATGTACGACTACATATATGGAACCGTGGACAAATCTTCAGATTCCCTCTATCATAAGTCACTTGCAAGACAGGAGGAAGTGGCTCATGTGGTGCACCTTACCCACCTGACCACGCCCCACTCCATCTATCACCTCCGCCTGGGATTTGCACGACTCGCCTCCATCCCGGAATCTTCCACATGGTACCTCTGGTTATTGTGGCCTCTCACTCTCTCCACTGTCATCTTCAATTGGATTTATGGCCGCACTTTTGTTCTTCAAAGGAACCGCTTCGACAAACTAAGACTGCAAACATGGGTTATTCCAAAGTACAATCTACAGTACTCAATGAAATGGCAGAATGAAGCAATCAATAAAATGATCGAAGAATCCTTACTGGAAGCAGAGGAAAAAGGAGTGCAAGTGTTAAGTCTTGGACTTCTGAATCAGGCTAGTTTTGTTCATTACTTAACATGAGATTAACAGGATCATTAATTCATGAACTGAATGCATAAACATATATATGTATGCAGGGGAAGGAACTGAATAGGTACGGAGAGATATATATAGAGAAGCATCCGAGGCTGAAAGTAAAGCTGGTGGATGGAAGCAGTCTGGCGGCAGCAGTAGTGGTAGATTGTATTCCGAAAGGAACAACTCAGCTTCTTTTCCGGGGAAGCCTCAGTAAGGTTGCTTTTGCTGTTGCCTTTGCTCTCTGCAAGAAGGGCATCCAGGTGGTAACGACCCTCGAGGAGGATTATGAGGAGCTCAAGGCCTCCATTGGAACACGGCACTCCAATAATCTGCTTCTTTCCAAAAACTATCATTTGAAGACGTGGCTAGTAGACGATAAGTTGAGTGAAGAGGATCAAAACAAGGCAGGCAAAGGAACCTTATTCATCCCCTTGTCCCAATTTCCACCCAAGAAACTCCGAAATACTTGCTTTTATTATCCCACTCCGGCCATGATTGCTCCTTCTTCAATTGAAAATGTCGACTCTTGTGAGGTATCTAACTCGTTCTTGGACTTGCCTTTTTTTCTTCTTTGTTATACATATAATTGCATTTCATTCTTCTTTTTTACAAACTTAACAGAATTGGCTGCCAAGAAGGGTTATGAGCGCATGGAGAGCCGGTGGAATAGTGCATGGCCTGGAAGGATGGAATGTGAATGAGTGTGGAAACACCATTTTCGACGTCGACAAAATTTGGCAAGCCAGTCTCCGTCATGGCTTTAAACCTCTTTATTATAATAATTACTAATATTAATTCTTCATTAGTATGCAAACGTTTCTGCTGTCCACGCATAATGATATCAAAAACATAAAATAATTACTTTGGATTATAATATTTCTCTTCTTTTCTGCACTTGTACTTTATAATTCCAACTATTTGTTCTTAAATGCACAGCTATCCAAACACTAAGCAAAATTAAATAACACTATTAACTTTTGGTTGGATATACCACCAATCTGTTTGACATCAACAATTAAATAAGTACTGAAATAGATATCCATAATGTTCAATCAAACAAATAATGCTGAATAAACATCAAAAAGCAGCAGTAGTAAATTAACATTAACAATTTCCATTCAAATAAGGGTGCTTTATAGTAAATTAACATTAATCCGAATATTACTCGCCCCTACTACGAGGAATATTTGCAGACTAAAGATGAGATGATAACACTAGATGTAGCCAATTATTATTATTATTTTGTATTATCCTTTATTCAAAGAATACAGCAGTAACAAGAATAAAGAGGTATATTCCTCATCACACAGTAAACTATAAGTAAAAACTTTAAGTAAGAACCTGTGCCGACCTTACGACTCCAATCGACAGATAACACATCACCTGAAAAGGAATATAAGTATATAACTACCGTTACATCTATTCCACCAAACACGCTGTTTCAATTATCGAAGGAGAAAACCAACTTCAAATGAGCACATCTAACACAAACATTACCTTCATATTGATAGTCAATCCAATCCCTACACCATAGAAGCCTGCAAAAGTCATAAACGAATGAGGATCGGTGCACTTATAACATGATACCAAACTGTAGACTCTCAAAGTAACAATAAAAAGCTAAAAGAACCTATCTTGGCCTTTTGAAACCCCAAACTCATAGATGGCCTTGCATGCCATAAAACTTGCTCAATTATTTACAATTTAATAAAGGAAGTAACATGTTCTAGTAATATTGAGTAATATACCAAAACAGTGAGAGCCCATTGCTAATCACAATAGTGCAGATCCCAAAACATCTTAAATGGTCCTCACATCATGCATATTTGCAACAAGAAGATATTTTCACCAATTTTACCAGATTCATTTTTCCACCTCTTACATACTCGGAATAAAAACCACTCCTGTTACAAACTAAGATTGCATTCATGGCCCAGAAAATTCAGGTCAGCCAGAATTGATCCTGAATTGTACTCGGCAAAACTTTTCTGAACTCTAGCTTATAAAAAAAAGGTATAGATTCTCGCGTAGTGACATGCAGGCAGCCAAGAAACTCATATTAGTAATTCACCACCTCAACTAAGTTCATGACAGCGTATGTGGACAATGAATCTATTCAATAAATTACCATGCACCTCATTCTATAAGCTAATAAAACTGATTCAATTCAGACAGTGGCGGAGCCACGTTGTGGATAAGAGGGGCATTTGCCCCTCTTATTTTTTCAAAATTACAAATTTCTCAAGTAATTTTTTTAAAATTTAACGTGTTATTTAGATAATTAATACATATGGACCCCCTTAATTATATAAAAAAATTAGATTATATATATCATATGAAATTCTTTTCTATTTTGCCCCTCTTAGTTTCGATTTCTGGCTACGCCGCTGAATTCAGACCTCCCAACATAATGATGAATTCCTTTACCATAAATTAGCACATCTATGTTTCTTTTACCTTCTCATGCTTTGGGGCAAAAATGGCTTTAACATCCTTAAAAACTTCCTCAATTGGTTTTGCAGCATCAATCTACAGGTCAGAACAACAATATCAATGGCTGAAAAGTGAATATTATAATATAATAAATGAAATATAAAAAAAGATTACCTTCCGAACTTTTCCCTTGGATTCATAGTATTCCACCACAGGGATACTAGATTCTAGAAAAACTTTAAAACGCTTCCTAATTGTCTCAATGTTGTCATCTACTCTTCCCTTTTCACAATGAAAAAATGAAAAAAATAAATAAAATGACCTAAAAAAAACAAACTCATGCTCTGTACACATAGGTTCCATTCATCAAACCTGGTTCCTACTTAAAAGGCGACTCTCCATCTCTTCTTCGGAGCAATCAAAAAACAAAACAACTTCTGGCTCAATTTCAGTCTGCACAAAAACCTAAAGCAGTGAGCAAAAAGACGATAAATTTTAAGGATAATACATTATAAAAAGATACCAGAAGACAATGAAAACATTAGAACTCCCAAGATAATCTAAATCCAATATGGCCATTAGAAAATAGGTGTAATCCAATTATAATACAAAGATTAGCCATCTCCTCCTTTCGAAATCGAATATATATGGAGAACTTAGGGGTGTAACTGAGGTGAGTCAAATTGAAAGATTGTCAAACTCGAATCGACTCAACTAAAAGTTTTGAATCTCGAACTCGATCTAGCTATAATTACAGAGTTCAAACTCCACATGATCAAGATATATTATGACTTGACTTGATCAGATTTAAAAAAGTTAAATTAATTTTTTTTCATAATATTAAATTATTGAAATACTTGAGCTTGACTTTATTGTTCGATTCAAACTCGAAGATCTCGCAAGTGTGTTGGCTCGATTATATTCATAGGAAATCTACTAAGAACCTAAATAAACTTTCTTTAAAAAAACGCATCCTTTAGCATACCTAGATAACTTGCTTTTATACACAAAAGGTCACTGGATCAAGAAATATAATGACTCGACTCAATTATATTTAAAAAGTTAAATTAATTTTTTTCATATTATAAAATTATGAATATACTTGAGCTAGACTTTAGATTTTTGATTCAAACTTGAAGAACTCGCAACTGTCTTGGCTCGATTATATTCATAGGAAATCTACTAAGAACCTAAATAATCATTTAAAAAAAACGCATCCTTTAGCATACCTAGATAACTTGCTTTTTAGTTACAAAAGGTCAGTGGATCTAAAACTAATTTGGGAAAAAGTGGTTCACAGATTGAATAGCGGTGCTAAATATTTCCGAAGACAGCACAAAATTTCTTGGAATGGTGAAAGAGAATTGATAAACTTGATCGCTTTTAACTTGGGATTAAGTTGCTCCAAACAAATACATAATTAATATACAAACCTTTTCCAAACTCACTATCTTCACAAGATTTCAAGTAAAGACCTCCTTAAAATCACTATTTAAAATAGGATCTCTATCTCAGCATATAAGAATCATAATTCAAACAGAGTCGTTAGGAATCTTACAACAGATTCAAATGCCGCACGATTTTCTTCATTGCGAGGAAAACCATCAATCAGAAATTTGTCATTGCCACTTTCTAGCATTGCTTTTTCAAGAAGCTTGATTGTTACTCCAGATGGTACAATCTTACCATCCTTTATCATATTCTGAATCATAGTTCTGTAACCCACAATGAGAAAAAAGATTTATTATTGAGAATATGCAAAAAAGTTGCATTACAAAAACTCCAAATCAGTAATACAATATGGAATTCCATGCAAAAAAGTAGTAAAGTAGTTAGGTGGCTTATACAAAAATGAAGCACTTGATAGAATTAAGAGTAGTTTGCAAGAACTAATATAAGCATCTGGTTCTACTCTAAGATCAGATAAAAAAATTCCTCGGAAAAGAATTGAGTCAATTGACATATATGAATCAACTCCTAGCAAGAAAGGCACAAAAGTACATCATAATAAATAGACTAGCATTTATAACATCTTACGATATCATCGATTTTTTGAATAATTATACTCTTAGGGAACCAAACGATTTCTATACTCTGTAAGTGTAGAATTTCACTTGAGCAACTAGACCCTGTCAATGAATCATAATATATAGTTTTTATTGATTAAACACTAAGAATGGCCAAATTAGATGGATACTGAGAACATGAAGCCAATGAGATGGGTCAAACTCAGAGCACCAATTTAGAAGAGTTGAGGAAGAATTTTTTTATTTTTTTTGTGCTATTTAGAGAATAACCACCCAAATATTGTCAACATTGGTTGCTTCACAAAAGATAAATGCATGAATTTATGCCATACCCATTTTCAGAGCCAGATTTGATTTCTGCTCGAAGAAGATCCCCAGCACTGAGATGAGTATAGCCAAAATGCTCGACAATATTTGCACATTGGGTACCCTTTCCGCTGCCTGGGCCCCCTGTTGATTAATTGAAAAAATTGTATATAACAAAACCTTTTACAAGAAATGTACAAAATTGAAGGATTGATTTTACAAGAAATGTACAAAATTGAAGGATTGATGAAGAGGTAGCTAGCCATCAATATCATAGTGTTGCTACTCACAGAAACAAATCTTGCACAACCTTAAAATGATATGCTTAATTCCATCCTATCACTCATCCGATGAATCCTAATTAAAAACTATTTTTTGCATGTATAGAGGAAAAATGAAACCATACGTGAGAGCCTCATAACATAACAAAATAATGTAAATAGAGCTGTTATTGGACACCAAACATCTCGACATAATCCCTTTGATTGACAGATCCTCAAAATTTAGTATTTACTTGTTTGGCAGAGAGAAGAGTTAGAAATTGTGAAATGCAATAAATGAATGCAGATGAAACTCCAAACTATTGTACAAAGAAGGATATCCAGGTTTTACAATTACAAACAGGGAAAGTATGCGATGTAAATATTTGTTAGATAATATAATTGTGAACAATTGGGCAGCTTACCCAGAACAAAAACAACTGTAGGTTTATTTGGTGCAATCCTATTTTCCTCCTGCAACCATATATACAACAAACATCATTGTAGCAATTGAGAAGACGACTGAAACAGAGGCAAATAAACAGAGTTTAAAACTATTATCCCTACAGCTCTCCCTTGCTAAGTCCATATTTAAGATAGTAATTCTCATTTAGGAAGATATGTGAGAGAAAATGTGATTTTGAAAATTATAGTTGATGGATGATTTAGTTAGGTTAGAAAATAAAAGTTGAATGCGGTATGGAAATGAAAGAGAATGTGAATAGGGTTTAGTAAAGTTACCCTGGGTGCAACATCAACAGAAGTTTCCATGAGTACGGATCAAATATACTGTGAAAAGAGAGAGAAACATCTGTAAGAATGAAAAGATGAAAATGAAGCAGATCTCGGAAATGATCCATAATTCAGCATGCTAATCTAACAAAATGTAAGCATCAAATGCAAAAAGAAATAGAAGCAGATCCAAATATGAAAACACAAAAGCAAAGAGGACGATGGAGATGAGAAAGAGGGAATTGAGATCCAATCATCAATAAGCTAGATCGAAGCAATAGCACGGAGGATCTGGCTTTGGTATTAATATGCTAGTAGTGATCATAACAGGAAAAGAAAACATGAAAGGAAATCAAAAAATCCATGAAAATGCAGAGAGATGTAACATGAAGAAAGGTTTCGTACCGACGACGAATACTTGCGGGCTGTGGCGACGACAATGGGAGCGAGAAAAGGAGGGAAATAAATGAATGAGAGAAACTGACTGGAGCTTTAAACTTACCCTTCTTTCTCCTCCTTCTGTCCGTTAGGGTTATATTTGTCAACTCCCTATTTCTTTCTCATTTACTTTTACTTTGCGTATTTCTAACGGCTTCATTTACGATTCTCTCTTATTTGGTAATAAAGCAGATTCAATTGATTAGCCGGGGTAGGGCCAGGCAACCCACATTTCTCTAAAATTTCATAATCCAACACAAACTAAAATATTTGATTACTTCGGTCCGGAATTTCTCTAAAAAGAAAACAGTTTAAACTTCTCAAAAATGACACTATAAATTGCGGTTAATTCAGTCTGTTGGATAAGTTTAAAATAATTAAACTAAAGACGGAACTGAATTAACCAAGATTTAAAAATGATAATAATAACCAAACTTAATTAACTGAAAACCGAACCGAACAAAAAATTGGTTAGTTCAGTTCGGTTATGCATGAATACTCCACATGCCTACCTAAGCCTATGTAGAAACACTGAGACAGTCCCAGGTTAATCTCCTTCTCTTTTAATTATCCAGAATTTTAATTAAATGTACATAAAATCCTTTCACCTATTCTTTTGGAAAATCCTATTTGTAATGGATGGCCACAACCACAAGGCTTCTTGGTAAAGCATTAATTCCTGTGTACTGTTGAGCATCTCAATATTCCACTGGGTATGAATAAGTTCCATTCCTGCAACTATGCCTACGAATTGTCTTCTTTGCCTTTTATCTTCTCCATCTGGGCCACTAGTAGATTATGCACTCCAACTTTTAGCTGCACAAACCACGCATCTTATTACAACAATACACCTCAAAAAGCAATATCAATCTGAAGGTTGGGATGAAATTAGTTACCTCATTCACCCCTTCTCCACTTTTTACCGACACTCGGATTGCCCCACTGGGTCCTTTTTTATGATACTCTGCCATTTCAAAATCACCATAGTTGCTATCTTCTGCACTCAACATTGCACATTTCTCTTCCAATAGATCGCATTTCGAGACTACATCAACCCATAGATGACCTCTGAACCTCTCTCTAATTTCTTTGTATATCACAAACTGCAAACATGTAATCACCAATAAATCCATAATTACTTTGTCCCCAAAACAAACCAAGGCTGACCTGTAGATCTTCTATTATACAAAATGCATTCTAAGTTTAAGGTCTTATAGTCACTTCAAAATTGAATTTGTTTGATACCTGATCAGAAACTGAGGTTCCACATTCTCCGGTGAGATCGTGAACATAAAGTACTGCTGTTGGCAAATGTGTAAGGACGGCAAGCGTTAACTTTTCCAAATTGTTCCTGTCTTCTGAAAGTTGAAATTCAAAAATATTAAACTAAGAAGACAGCAAATGTTACAGACATAAAACATGAGCTACAAAATCAATAGTAAACCAATAAATATTGCGAAGGTATTACCATCGGATCTCTGCAGTAACCCTGGGGTGTCCGTCACCTGCAGCCAGTTTCAGAACATCCCAAGGAATTACAAAAACAAAACGAATTGCCAATAATTAACAACTTTAACAAAACAAACCAACAGAGTAAAGAATTGAGAGATTAACCTGAAACTTCTGGAAGTCAATAGCAATATGGCCCATTAAAATTCCTCTAGTTGTAAAAGGGTAGTTGCAAATCTGACTCCACCAATTGGAGGAAAAAAAGAGAAGATGAATTCTATTCACAGTTCATTCAAAGGAAGTATGCATAACAGTATCTTCAACTGCTTAGCAGATACTGTGAAAAAGAAAAGCATTTAGCACCAGTCAAACTATAGTTTAAATTCTTTCTTTTTAGAAATCAAATAAACTACAAATCGTCTTAGAGCTCTTCAAACTCATGTCCTTAACCATAAATATTTGAGACAAAAAGTAACAGGGATGATTAGATATAATAATGTTAACCAAAAGCATGGGAGTGAATCATTTCAAATTTTCATTTTGTACAAAGTTTCAGCTAAATTGGTAATCTATGTTCTTTCAAAATGATTAATCTTCAGCCCCGGATCTGCATGCAATAAAAAAATACTAGAGATTTGAGCAAACCTCAGGCTTCCCTGTTGAAAGTATACGAACCAGAGACGACTTTCCCACATTAGGAGCTCCAACAAGACAGAGAGTCGGTGTTTCCAAATCAATTACCGGCATAGCGCGCAAAGTCTGCCAATTATATTAGGAATCAAATTGGAAAATTGTGGAGTATAATTCTAACATAATAAGATAATAGATCATTGCCAGAACAGAACCCAAATTTTGAAACAACATAGCAGGATGTATAAAAGCTTAGGAGCAGCAAGTGCACTGACCAAAAAGTAATGCTTGTTATCAATCACAAATTTGCCAATAAAGCATATATCAATTGAAGGCTAAGAATCCCTGGATAAGGCAATGAACAAAGCTTTATTTCTTTTCCTTCTAGACTTATGCCTCATAAAGTTGGCAGCTCATGTTGAATATTTTTTACTTTCTGCTGGACATTCATAGTTTTACCAATGTGGAAAATGTTAGATCCATCTTTTACCTTCAAGGAGCCCCACCATTAGTATAAGGAGACAAATATCACAAAGTAAGTTCATTTCCTAATTGACAAGGCACATGCCTTCATGTGAATGCGTGATCACAAAATAATTATTGAAAACAAGAGACTAAAATGACGAAGAGCTGCAGCAAAAATGTAAGTTTATAGAAAAAGAGAAAAACCTTGGCAATGTTCAATAAATCATCGACCACCTTTCCTTCACTTTTAAAAATTTGTTCAAGCCTTTCCTGACCCTGCAGTTATTAACACACTTCGTTGTCACGGATAGTACTAGAATGGTACATCAAAAAATAATAGCTGACCTCATTCAACCGTTCCCCAGCCTCTCGTTTTGTCAATGACTGTCCAGAAATGAATTTCCCAGTTAGTTGAAATTGAAATCCTTCAATGCTTATACATAAAACTATAAAAGCAATGCAAAATGCAACATTGATTATCCTTCAATTCTAAAATATCGCATCTATAATCAGACTCTGAAATGCTATGATAAAAACCTTGATCGAGTAACAATATTCTCCCAAAGTGAAGTAAACAGCTAAGACGAGCAGTATATAGAAACTATAATAATTACATAAGAATTTTTTATTATTATATCCTAATATAGCTTGCACATGGAATTCTAAGATCAGTCTGCTGAAGCAGCACCATACAAATGGAACAACCTAAGACTCATTAAAAGGTAGATAACGGTTCCAGGTGTCAAAAAGGTCTGGACATTTCGAAGCATTCTTACATGCTTCTTTCCTATTTAGTAGGAATCAGAAAATCAAATACATTCATAATAAGTAAACGTACAGGAAGTTAACAAGATTAACAAACTCAAGTAAGTAAAAACTCAAAAGAAGGATCTTTCATTTTCAAGTTGCGTGCCGAACAAAAAGTAACACTTGAACGATAACTGCAACTACACAATTTAAGCAGTGAAACAACTAGAATCTAGAAGAGGATATTCAAGAACAAGAAGTACCTTAGCACACAAGGAAGCATGTTCCTTTCCAATGGAGACCACCTTCTTCCTCAGAGTATCTACTTTTCTCAAAACCTGTGAAACCTTAGACGAATCTTCAAATGGCAAAAAATTTGATTCCAAACTTATTAGAAACTATAAAAGTATAGTGTTCCTTTTTCTAACAGCAAATTTTTGAAACTAGAATAACTAGTTAAATAAAGCATCACTGCCACTTCATGTCCAATAGAAGTCCAGTTTGCTCAGAACGAGAATGAGAAGCGTCAAAAGCACTGTAACATTAGTTCTTTTGGGGTAAAAACCCTATTTGGGAAATTATGAAGTAGAAAATTTGTTTTTACACTAAACTTGATGGGTATAATAGTAATGAATTGAGCTTCAAGTTCCAAAAATTTACCTCTTCGTAATTTCCATCTCCAAGAGTCAACTCAATAAGAGAGCCTTCATAAGGATGTAAATATTTTCTTTTAGGGAAGTTATCCAAATAGTCTCTTAATGGAACTGCCAGTTCCTGAAAAAAGAAAGAGCTCTAGGCTTACATTGCAGCATTTTGAGACTTGAACAAGAGTGGGAAAGAAATGTAAGAATAGGAAGTTACCTTCATGAGTGCATCAAGTTGCTTAGCAGCTCTATTCCTCTCGCGCTTGGCAATATTAGCAATGCCTGTGAAATGATGAACAAGCTATTCAGTAGAGGAGAAGGGATTGGATGGCCCAAGAGAAGAAGAAAAAGGGACCTTTAGTGGGTGAGACCTTCCTGGCCTTGCGCAAAGAAGAATAAAGAATGTCAACAGATGGCATGACCATGGGCAGCTTTTGAAATGCACCAACATTTTCAAGTTTTTCTTGTAAGTTATCCTACAAACAATCCATTTTGACAATCATAACTTGCTCGTATTACAAGAAATTGACAAATAGCATAATAAAGCATGAAGGATTGAGAAGTACCGAGGAATGAGTAGGTGGTTGTGTAGTGTGGGAGGTGGGTAAATAGCTTGCATTTACAACTTCGTAGGTGACAGTCTGCGTACGTCTAGAGAAGCATAATAAGCTTGGAAATATTGCCTTCTTCCCATGAAAACCTCCTGCCCAAACTTCAATTCATGAAAATTCAATTGAAAATCCAAATTTTAATTTTTAACAAAACGCATAAAGAGAGAATACCGTGAGAAAAACGAGAGGTTCTAAATAGAAATTTGGAGGTGGAAGTAATCTGCATTAAACTTAATGCTCCACTCATCTCTTCTCCCTCAACACACTCTTGCTTCTTCTTCTTCTTCTTCTTTTAAGCTCAGAGCTCACAAATATTTTTAACTCATGATTGCCGCTGCAATTAACCCCTTTTTGTCTAAAAATTACCACACACATCTAAGCCCTTGCTCTTAACTTTATAAAGCCGACTGTTAGTAAATCTGTTAAATAAGGACCCGGATAATTAATTTTGAGAGTTACTAAACTTTTAAATTTTTTTCATTTCAATCATTAAAATTTATTTTATTTTAGTTATTAACTTTAATCTTTTCTATTTTAATTTTTCCGATAACAAATGTTTAGCCGGCAGCCGGAATTTATTTATTTTTACCTGAAAATTTTTCACGCATGCATAATTTGACCTAAAAATCTATTTTCAAACTAAAATTATGCATGTTTGATAAATTGTTAAAGTAAAACAACTGACACGTGTCAAATTCCGGCTGCCATTTTTACCGGAAAAAACAAAATAAAAAAATTAGTGACAGTGAAATGAAAAAAATGAAAAATTAGTAAAGCACGAGGACCCACTCAAACTATAAGCCAGTAAAGATGACACCTATCTAAATTACATAAATTGATTTTAGCCAAACTTAATTAATTATGTTTATCAATTAATCAACAAAAAATACGGAATCATCTTTACTTCTTTTTAATCTCTCTGAAATCTTGAATAGACGGTCCAAATTCAATTATTAGAGATGGAAGAGACAGTTAGTTTATGAACTTGATTAGGTTAGATTTGATTTCAACGAGTGGTCCATACTTGCAAAGGTTGGGATGATTGTGCTAAATGCAGAATATGAATTTACGAGTGCTTCGTATTTGTGGCATACTGAAGAAAAACAACCCAACCAAGCTCAACTATAATTCACATAGACAATGATAATGGTGGAGCACTCTACTACATTATATTATACAAGAAAGCCTACAAGCAAACCATCATAAATTACAAACATATCACAGAGGAATCGAACACTACAAGTACAACAAAACAATCTCATCCCTATCATAGCTTATCGAGCCCATGATACAGAATCAATCTCGTCCCTCGCCGACTTGTATAATTCAAGCCTTTTTGCACATTCTTGTCTTCTCTCCATCAATGTAGGGTCTTCATCCAACAGCTGTGAGAGCTGCTTACCCTGGAATATTAACAAAAAAACTATTCAGCATTACATGGAACGCAATCTTATGACGCTTAACCAGGCAACAAAATCAAATGTGCCCTGCTTAATCTGGATACAAGGCAAAGATATACATGATTTGGCCCCTAGGTATTGTAAAATATTTAGATGGTGATAGCAACAAAAGAAATCCGTGGAGATTACCTCTCTTTTCCCTATTTGAGCATAGAAGTAATTTAGCAGTGATTGTTTCGCCTCTCTAACTTGACAATAGACCACAGCTTTAGGAATGGTGTTCTTCAGTGTCTCAGAGACCATGCCAATGTAAGAAGACACATTTGACCCAATCCTCCTAAAGTGCCCCTCAGAATATCGGTCCACAGCTGCGGATGCTGGACCTGAACCTGGATTTCCTACTTTCTCCACTTCCTGAGGAAGCCTCCGAAAGAATTCCACAGTTAGATACGAAGCTTCCATGTCCACCAATCGAACAACAGTTTTCTTGCTATCATCACGGAACCTCTCTAAAGCCTCATTTGCTGCAGCAGCAATGTCAGCTTGTAGAGTAGGGAAACGCCTTAATTCCTGCATTTTAGTGAGAGCTTAACAATTTACTCCCCTTTGCAAAAGACTATCTCAGCTGTTGAGAATTAATTTATGAGAGAAATTTTCAATGTTTACCTGTGTTTCCCCAATGGATTTTCTCACAAGCTCTTTCAAGACAAAATGAACCTACCATAGTAAATCTAGTTAAACACAAGGGAACCTTCTTTTCTACATGTCAAACACGAATAATATGAAGAAAAATATTACAAATGAGACAAGATAACTAGAAATTTTTGAGATAAACTGAACCGAACCCCTTACAGCATCCACAGAAGCTTCAGCTGGGCCCCGAAAATAATTCAATGACCCCTCAATAAGACGCCTGTAGCCCTGTTCTGGGGCAATCAGATGTGGCTGATAACCATCTGCCTCGGAAACCACTCTCCTTACATTCTGAAGAGAAAGGTGTCGATCAAATGGAAGCTTCCTTAGAGCAGCAGGGAGCTGATTGTCAAAGACTCCATAAATGCGATCACCTCCAGGTCGCCTAAAATGGAGGTCAAGGTAACATCAGAAAATTAGATTATTCTACAACAGGATAGTCAGTTGAATCATTTCTGAACAAGCAACTTTCTTCAAATTGATAAGTAAGTTGCATAAATTGCAGTTACATGTCCTAGCAATGCACAGTCTGAACCTGAATTTAGAGCATGATAAACAATTGACAGCTCTTACCCTCCATCCAGGTGCTCTTTGAATATCTTGTCAAATGCACGGCAAAGTTCCAAGATAGTGTATAATTGAGCCTAAACCAGCATGTGTCAGTCTCATCGATGAAGTAGACGAGAAATGAAAAATAGGAAAGGAAAAAAAGGTACTCACCCCAGCATCAAGAGCAACAGGCCTACCCAGATGGTCCATCTCTGATTCAAGTTCCTCAATGCTTTTATTTATCAAAGACGTGATACTTGGTATTCGAGCCCTAATAACAGATTCTAAATGCTGAAACAAATAAAACCATTTTAATCATGCCCGTGTTTTTTTCCTCCCCTTTCCAAATTCTTTGGAAGAAAACAGTAAATCAAATCCCAAACCTTTGAGAGAAGTTTTGCAAGATACTCTGAACCCATTTTGTTGGCTAAGTGCCCATAGTCAGGACTTGTGGCAAAGTACTCGCGTTCCTTGCGCCTTGCAACAATCATATCAACATTTTTGTTGATATCCGCCTGTGAGCGGTTGACAATTCCAACCCACTGATGTTGCAGCCGATAAGATTTTCCTTCAAGTACCTTAAGCAAGAACAGAAATGAAGTATTGTTTATTTACAGAGTTATGGAGTAGGCAGCCACAGAGAGACCAAAATGCATCAAAAGCAACTCATGCACACAAAGAGAGAATTTTTTACATCTAACGCATTAGTTCCTTTGTCCATCAAATCAAGCTTCGTCAGCACTCCAAATGTCCGTTCACCTGAGGAATGTAAAAATGATTCAGATGGAACATTTGAGGCAAGGAAAATTGTTGTTCAGAATGTATACGCAATGAATTGTAAAATTGTAAAATTGTAAAAGGGCATACCTGAGGGATCCACTTCCCTAGAAAGTTTGATGGCATCGGACGTGGCTATATCTTGATTAGCTGGGGAGATGGCGAGTATGATACAATTTGGCTGCAAATATAACAAGGTCATCAATCAGAACATAAATAGCGTGCAACATAGAATGGAAATAGCTTGAGAAGATTGAAGGAATCCAACAAGTTGATACAGAACAATAGTAGCTTTTACACAAAATATGTGTTAAGAGGTTGCATATACCTTCTCGACATAAGAACGAACCATACTCTCAATTTCCTGAACAACGCTCTCTGGCTGTCCCTCTGAAGAACATAGATAAATGCAATCCATCAAAAAATGAACTATTGAAATAAAAGACATGTGAAAGTTCAATTTGAAAGGAGCAGTTAAGCAAAAGTACCAACAGCAACTTTTGTCAAGCCAGGTAAATCAATCAAGGTTAAGTTGACAACTGAAATAAGAAGGAAACCAAGGAGAGCAGTTAAAAGACTAAAGATGGACAATTATTTAGCCATACTACAAGTAATTATCGGAAACAGAATAGAGATACCATTTGGAGAGTAGATGCTGAGATGAATAGGAACAGGAGAGATCTGTTTGGTTTTGCCAGTGATTCTATCAGTTTCCTCCTGAATTTCGCTGCGAACCATGGCTGCACGAAGAGGGGGAAATAGTGTTAAGTTAAGTTGAGTTGCAGGAAAGACTAGAGAGTTAAAACTAATGAAAGAAGAGGAGGAGGAAGATTACAAAAATCAGTGAAACGTCGGTTAGGAAGGTGAAGAAACTCGGCATACTCTGGGGAACCATGGTCAGTCTTATGAAGCTGCAAGACCAAAGGTCTTCTAGTTACAATTCCTGCAAATGAGGCATACCACAAGTAATTATGAGTTTCATGCAAGTAGGTATTTGTGTGGTATATAAATTACCTGATCCTCTAGGGAGAAAGTCCCGCCCTACGATGCTCTCCAGCACAGATGATTTTCCTGAACTCTGGCATCCAAATTACGTCCATTTTAGGGATTTCTTAAACATTAAATAGCATAGTGAAATTGAAGCTAAAGAAAATGAAACCTGGCCACCGACGACGGCAACAGAGGGAAGAGCTTCCCAAAGAGAAGAGAAAGCATTATCAGAGCCACCGTAGTCTCCAAGGACAGTGCAAGCTCTCTGTATCCTGTTGACCAACCCTATCAAGCTCTCCATAGTCGTCATCTTCACTCAAACTCAAAACAGTTTGCAAACAAGCTTCCAAAACACGACAATATATTGACAAGTGGTAGAGCTGAAGTTTCAAATGGGAATTATAAGCTTAGCTGCCTGTGTTTTCCAGAAACGTCACGGGCGGTGGATTACAGATTTTGTCCAACTCAACGGAAAGAAAGTAAATGGATGGATGGCTTTTAAAGTGTGACGAAATATGTTTGGAATATTCCTCCTATTCTTGTTGAAATTTGAAATTTGAATCTTCAAAGGACCCGTCTTTTTTCTTTTTTAGTACAAAGCAAAACGACAATCATCGGAAGTAGCCTTCTGGAAGTATTATTTATATTATTATATTTAAAATATTTTTTTCTTTTTAGTCAGATGAAGGTAAATAAGAGAGCTTAGCCTAATTGGTTAAGGCGTCTCTAACTACTCGTTCGTAACAAACTGAGACCGTAAGAATCGTATTCAATCTTTGGCAAACAAAAAAAAAGTAAGTAAGAGATAGTAAGTAAAATTGAGTTCAAATTTTGGAGTGACCCCTACCATTAATGGCTTTTTTTGAAGATGATGACACCGTTGGAGCAACTGCTGATGAAGATAATGCTACGAGACTTCATTATTTGGAAACCTGCTAAAATAGCATATCCACTGCTTGGAACCAAATTAGACACAACCTATGAAGCACGGAAACTTCGACAAAGTTGTGTTTCCCGTTTCAGAAACGTTTCGGAAACCGGAAACTTTTGGACACCCGCACGAAACGTTTCGGGCCGTTTCCGTAAATTGTAAAAATTAATAATTTGTAAAAAAATTAAAATTATTGCCCACAAATAAAAAAATCTAACTAGTTACCCATAAATTTTACATTCGCATTGCCCACAATACATCAAATATACTTATTTGTGTTGAATTATATTATATTTTTTTATATATTTATAAAATTTTAAATATTTAGTATATTAAAATGAATTATTTTGTTAAAATATTTAGATAATATTTTTATAAATATATCCTTATATTTTTGTTATTTACACGTTTCCCCCACGTTTCGTGTCCTCCATTTTGAAAAACTTTCGTTTTCCCGTGTCCGTTTCGTATCGTTTCCGTTTCCCGTTTCCGTTTCCGTGCTACCTAGGACACAACCCTATAAAAGTGTCTTACTTATTCAGTTTTAATTATTTTTATTCCTTCGGATATTTGCTCATTCTTCTTTATTTTCTCATTCAACCAATACATGCATTTTCCATATTTATAATTATGCGAGTCCTATATTAAATAATAGGTCAAATCTTAAAAAAAATAGGCTTAATTTCTTAAAAAACCCCCACCTTGCATTTTATTTTCGTTTATACCCTGACCTTGTAAAAACACCATTTGTACCCAATTTTGAGTTTTTATGTTTCATCTCTACCCAAAAGCACTAAATTGTACTCTTTTCATTTGAAAAAAAAGTTTAAAACAATCCTTCATTTTTAACTTATATACTAATTAGATATTAATGTTATTAATAGTAAAAAAATACCATTTTCTTCAAAAAATTAAAAATAATAATAATTTTTTTTATTTTTTTAAAAAATATTTCCGAATTTTTTTAAATTTTTTTGAATTTTTTTTAAAAAATATTTCCGACAAAAAAATTAAAAATAATAATATATTTTTTTAATTTTTTATTATTTTATAAAATTAAAAAAATTAATTAATTATTTGGATGTATTTGATTATTTTTTAAGTTTAAGGATTTATTTGTATTTTTTAAAATAGATAAAAGTATGTTTTAAACTCTTTTCCAAATGAAAAGAGTACAATTTAATGCTTTTGGGTAGCAATGAAACATAAAAACTCAAAATTGGGTACAAATGGTGTTTTTACAAGGTCAGGGTATAAACGAAGAAAAAATACAAGGTGGGGTTTTTTTAAGAAATTAAGCCAAAAAAATACTAACTTTTGTAATTTTTTTCAATTATGATCAAACTTTTTAAAATTTGTAAATATAACCCGTTTTGACAAATTATGTTCCTTTTATAGTCATTTTTGAATGGGTTTGGTTTTTTTTATTGTGATTAAATCTTTTATTATAACACAACATGCAATGTTTGATATTTTATAGTGATTAAATCTTATATACATAGTTGTCATGTTGGCAATAAAATCAGTTTGATTCGAATTTGACTATAAAAGAAACATAATTTTCCAAAACAAGTTATATTTGCAAATTTTGAAATTTTTTGTGTTGATTGACAAAAATTGTAAAGATTTAATATTTTTGAGAGTTTGGCTTAAATAATAATAAAAAAAAACATGGAGATGTGCATTAGCACATATAATGCGTGAGATAATTACTCATATTTCATTGATTGATTGGCAAATAGAAAGTACCAAAATTTCTCTTTTGAGTTTTCTAGTATATCCACCTTCTTTTCCTCTGAGATGTTCACTAAATTCTAAATAAGCATATTAAAAGCTCCAAATTTTGAACGAAAGAAGCTAGCCTTTCAAACATTTGTGGGCAAGAGAAGCACCTTCCAAGGAATTTAAATCCAGCCGTAGTTAATGTCTACTTTTATCATTACCTTCCTAATTCCTATAACAAACAATTAAGTCATTAATTAATATTGTAATTATTTTTAATATTTTATATTTTAAAACGAGAGACAGAAATAAAAAGTTAACCATTAAAATATATATATGGAATTAATTGTAAATCTACTAATAATATATTACGGGATGGGGGAGGGAGTATTGAATTAATCCAAACCATACTGCTCCATTACAGTTTCATTTTTAACAATGAACTACATTAATCAAAATTTCATCATCCAAGAAACTAAACATATACACCTTCATTTCAATAAGTATCTATCCAAGAAGCAAAACTTATACAACTTTAATTCAATAATGTGGTGATACACATGTAAGATCAACGGGGACATACCCCATGACAAAGCCCACAGAAACTTAAAATTAAACAATTAATAGTTCTGCAGGGAAACTTAAAATACAACAATGTTATTAATCCACACTAAAGAGTTTTTGACAACATTTTCTCGACCAACCTTACTTCTGCAGGGAAGACTTTTTATTTTATGTTCAGGCCTTGTTGTACACTAGTGTTGGATAATCTGGACTCCACATGTTGTTCTGCACGTATTCTAAAATTTCCTCCTGCACAGCAAATTATTTGTCAAGTTTACTAGTTTCAACAGTCCATAGTTTGTTTGTGCCAACGAGAGACCAATCATCAGCAACGGCAAACCATTTTTTTAATCAGTCACTGATTTAAATATCTATAACTGGATTAGACTCCTAATGTCAGCATAGCCATCTTCGGTCCTAATGATTTTTCCAATACATTTAGAATACAAAATCATGTCGTAGACAAACCTCATTAAGTTTCACAAGATCTCGGACATCCATTTCACGGTATCCTTCTGCAAGATCCTCTTCAATGGCTTCCTTCACCACAGCTGCAGCTACCTTCTTTGTTATGTCTCGTATTCTGCAAATATAACATATATAGCGCCTTTAAGATTGCAAAGCTCTTAAAACAAGAGAGCAGAGTTATAAGGTTAAGCAATACACTGATTGTGTACCTAGATGTTGAAGGGAATATAATTCCCTGTAGAACCTCCTCTTCTGTCATATATGCAGCTAGGCTGTAACCAATTTGGGGCAAAGTCATATAAATTGATATAAACGACTAAAGCATGACTCTCATATAATCAGACGTTTTTTTCTTATCGGCATTAACAATATGCATTTGTTTCATTACTGCATAAATTAGTGGCCTAAGCTTTGTGTTAATGCCTGTTTTCAACATACATTTCCTAGTTACTTCCTATTCTGATTCTGGTACCTCATAGTCTAGCAGAATTTTCATCAATGACATATGTTAACTGATAATAGGTTTTCAGGATTGCCAATTGTTTTGGTGATTAATGGTTCTTTGAAAAATTAAGTAAAATGTCAATAAACAGAATGACAGTACCATTCAGCTGCAGCCTGTAGCATGCCATCAGAGACGATCCTAGATCCCGAGAGAAGAGTCCCAAGCCCAATGCTGCATGGAACCATGGATTAATACATGTAGTCAACACAACTTATTAGTTATGCATGCCTAAATGAAGAAGCTTACCCTGGAAACAAGTACATGTTGTTTCCTTGGTTACAGTGGCCAATTTGGCTGTTTCCTGCATCAATGACAAGTTAACAAATGTTTTAGATTATGCTCTTATGACACAAATTCTAAACAGTATCCATCTCGAGTTAAATTAACACTAAAGATTTCTATCAAGTGGCAGACTGGATCAGCATGTATCATTTCTATCAAGTGGCAGACTGGATCAGCAAGTATCATTGCTGCATAGATTCGTATAACAATAGGTCAATCTAAGACATATAAAGCATAATATATACCAAGATCAACATCTTTGAATGGACTTCCGCTAGCAAATATAATATTGTCTCCCACAATGGAAAATGCTGCTTCAGGAGTGCATTCAGCTGTCAGAAGGGGGTAAAAGAAAGAGAGAAAATGGTCACGAATTAACCCCTGTTCTTTCTTACCAAAAGAAAACTGAACTACAGAAAAATACTATACCATTATTTGTAGGATTTGACATGGCAAAAATTGCTGGTCTTGTTGAGGTTGAACCTTTGAGGGCCTCTAATACCTACCAACAGTAGCTTACTGTGTTTAACCATTAGACGTCCACAAGATCCAAAAGTTTCAGTCATATATTGATATGACTGTTGCATAAAACATTTCCTTTTAATTTTAAGCATCCATTTTATACCTCCTTTGAAAATAAACCCCCAACTGCAGATAATCCAAGAAGCACATCAGGTTTCACTTCACGCACCTGGCCAACATCAATTATCCAAAATCAGAACAGACAAATAAAAATGGATACTAGGAAATCATTTCGTGACAATCTTTTTAAAATATAGCAGAAATTTAATAGAATCTTAAATTCACATACCACTTCTACAAGACTTGCACCCTCCCCTAGTCCTTGACGATTAACTTCTTTGATCCGCCTTGCAAATGGCTGGACTTCTGGATCAAGATTTTCACGTTCCTCTGTTATCAGACCCTGGAAAAGCACAAAAACAATCCAATTTAATGAGTAATGTGGTGACAGACAATTGTGATACAATAAAATTCTAGCTAGGAAAAGGAATCTATGAAGTGTAAATTGTGACATTCTAGCAGAATGAAGAACGGATCAAACTTTAACATGAGACAAACTGAGACATTAAACAGCAGGACGAAGAGGTCCACAAAAGACCATCATTTATCAATTCAATGGACATATCTTGAAATCAAAGGTTCTACAATCGGTTCAATCAAGTGAATTGTATGCTTAAATAGTAATGTAGAGAGCACACAACTATTTCCAATTGTGCATGTCTGGTTTCTAAAGTTGATGGAATTTGTTGGCATCAGCTTGAATTCTTCTAATATATATACTTTTTTCCCAAATTTTCTTAACGGTAGGATGATACTGAGTATATTAGACGTCAACATGGAAACTTAATAAATTATGGACAGGACAATCTTACCTTAGCATCAACTACCCAGAATTGACTCCGTGCACTTTCAAAAGCAGATTCATTGTTTCCCAGCATCCTGGCCATTGTTTTCCTTGCATCATTGAGAACCCCTATTCCAGCACTGTGAATAAGCAAAAATTTCGAATAAAGAAGCCTCAAATATAGTATCAAAAAAAGAAGAGGAATAGTTTACCAACTTAAAAATGACATTATGTACTATATTTTAGGTAATCTGCCACTTTAACCAAAATGAGCACAAATTCCTTTTGTGTATGGCTGATAAGATAATCCAATTGTATTAGTGAGCATGATAGCTTCATATAATCATTTGAAGTCCTATAATGCAGAGCAAGTTAGGTGTTTGGCTAAGATGTCAACTCAGTTGGAGCATAAAAATCAAGTGTCGGAATAGATGTCTTAGTTGACTGCTCGGGGTAAATTCTGAAAATCAACTCTGATCTAGTCCGTCGGACTAACCAAAAAGTTGATAGAATGTCATGTTACCACTATAGAGCTCTAAAATAAATATGAAAGCAGATAATGTAAAACAATCTCAACTTAATCAGACAGAAACTTGAGCATCAGTGATATGGTCCTGCAAATAGGATCTCGTCACAGGTCTACTACTTGGAAAATCTCGTCGATTTCCCTTATTTTTCCTGTTCTTCGATAAACCTATTTTTGAGATGTTAATGGTGATTTGTTCAAGAGATCACCAACTCTCCTTTTCTTTATTTTTGACTGAATTATAGATTACTTTATTGAATATAAGCATCTCCTTTAAATAGAGAAGAATTAAAACTACAAAAGAAAAAGAATTCCTACTTAAGAAGAATTCCTAATAAGCATAAATAATACTTCCTAAATAATAGAAAATGAAATACTTCCTAATTAAAAGTTCTAGGTTTTAGCTAACAAAATAGGAACTTTGTTTTTGCTTATTCACAGTGCTGGAATAGGGGTTCTCAATGATGCAAGGAAAACGATGGCCAGTATGCTAGGAAACAATGAATCTGCTTTTGAAAGTGCCCCGGAGTCAATTCTGGGTAGTTGATGCTAAGGTAAGATTGTCCCGCAAATAGGATCAAACCAAGTTGCTATGGTCCCGCAAATAGGATCTCATCACAGGTCTATTACTTGGAAAATCTCGTCGATTTCCCTTGTTTTTCCTGTTCTTCGATAAACCTATTTTTTGAGATGATAATGGTGATTTGTTCAAGAGATCACCAACTCTCCTTTTCTTTAATTTTTGATTGAATTATTGATTGCTATATTGAATATAATCTTCCCCTTTAAATAGAGAAGAATTTAAACTATAAAAGGAAAAGAATCCCTACTTAAGATGGATTCCTAATAAGCATAAATAATACTTCCTAAATAATAGAAAACAAAACATTCCTAATTAAGAGTCTAGATATTAGCTAACAAAATGGAAACTTTATTATTACAGCTGTAATAAAACAGCTGATCGTAACATTACTCCCTTCGTCGACTAAGAGCTTGTCCTCAAGCTCGAACCAATTTAGCATTCAGATTGGAAGGTTCCCTCTTCCTCGGGATCGTATAACAAAAGACAAAAAAGTCTCTTGCATTTATGTCCTGGAGAGTAGAGTGCGTCACAGTTAAAACATTGACCTCTTGCCCTTCGTTCTGACATCTCAGCTTTGCTCAATAGCTTAATTGGTGGTGTAACCATCTTACTTCCTATGTTGGAAGCTGATTCAAAATTGTTGTCGTACAACTGAATTCCTGTTAACAGACGCAACAGGTTCATTATTATAGGGTTTGGTAGTGGGCCCACTCATATTTGCTCGTGAGGTTAAAGTTCCTTGTGAAACTCTTTGCTTACGCTCCAACGCTCGAGCCAAATTCATGGCAATTCCAAGATTCCCTGGTTGCTGGAACTCAATATCAATTCTGAGTTCTTCTTTCAATCCGGCTGTAAAAAGATTCACTTGTTGACGTGGTGTAAGATCTGAAGTCCTTGCCAATAAGGATTGAAATTGGCGTTGATAGTCTTCCACTGATTCGGTCTGGTTCAAATTTGCTAATTCACCAAGAGGGTTATTACTCAATAGTGGCCCAAATCGAATGTGACAACATTCCCTAAATCTCCCCCAGTTCAGTTCAGCCTCCTCTTCTTCTACTTGATCGAACCACAATTATGCCTCGCCTAAAAGATGGAAAGCAGCCAGGCCTACCTTATCTCCTTCAGCAGTCCTTTGGTTGATGAAGAATTTCTCACATCTTTTTAGCCATCCTAATGGATCATTTGTGCCATCATAAGTAGGAAATTCCATCTTGGAGTACCTGGGCACCATATATCCTCCAGATTGCGAATCAGATTTGTCTCCACGTCCGGAACTTCTGCTGCAGCCACCGATTTCACTCTCTTGCACTTCAGCCTTATCTTTTCCAGATCCATTGCCTTTTCCCCTAAAGGAGATTGATAATTCTGCCACCTGCTCTTCTAATGCACGTTGCCGTGCAGCCATCTGTTCCATAAAAGCATCCAGTTTGGTTGCTAATATTTCTAAGTCACACATGACGACTGGCTCTGATACCAAGTTGTTATGGTCCCGCAAATAGGATCAAACCAAGTTGTTATGGTCCCACAAATAGGATCTCGTCACAGGTCTATTACTTGGAAAATCTCGTCGATTTCCCTTGTTTTTCCTGTTCTTCGATAACCTATTTTTGGAGATGATAATGGTGATTTGTTAAATTTTTGACTGAATTATTGATTGCTATATTGAATATAATCTTCCCCTTTAAATAGAGAAGAATTTAAACTACAAAAGGAAAAGAATCTCTACTTAAGATGGATTCCTAATAAGCATAAATAATACTTCCTAAATAATAGAAAACAAAACATTCCTAATTAAGAGTCTAGATATTAGCTAACAAAATGGAAACTTTATTATTACAGCTGTAATAAAACAGCTGATCATAACAGTATGGCTGATAAGATAATCCAATTGTATTAATGAGCATGATAGCTTCATATAATAATCATTTGAAGTCCTATAATGCAGAGCAAGTTAGGTGTTTGGCTAAGATGTCAACTCAGTTGGAGCATAAAAATCAAGTGTCGGAATAGATGTCTTATTTGACTGCTCGGGGTAAATTCTGAAAATCAACTCTGATCTAGTCCGTCAGACTAACCAAAAAGTTGATAGAATGTCATGTTACCACTATAGAGCTCTAAAATAAATATGAAAGCAGATAATGTAAAACAATCTCAACTTAATCAGACAGAAACTTGAGCATCAGTGATATGGTCCCGCAAATAGGATCTCGTCACAGGTCTACTACTCGGAAAATCTCGTCGATTTCCCTTGTTTTTCCTGTTCTTCGATAAACCTATTTTTGAGATGTTAATGGTGATTTGTTCAAGAGATCACCAACTCTCCTTTTCTTTATTTTTGACTGAATTATTGATTACTTTATTGAATATAAGCATCTCCTTTAAATAGAGAAGAATTAAAACTACAAAAGGAAAAGAATTCCTAATAAGCATAAATAATACTTCCTAAATAATAGAAAATGAAATACTTCCTAATTAAAAGTCTAGGTTTTAGCTAACAAAATAGGAACTTTGTTATTACAACTGTAATAAAACAGCTGGTCATAACATTACTCCCTTCTTCGACTAAGAGCTTGTCCTCAAGCTCGACCCGATCTAGTATTCGGATCAGGAGGTTCCCTCTTCCTCCGGGTCATATAATAAGAGGGCAAAAAGTCTCCTGGTGAGTAAAGTGCATCATAATTAAAACACCGTCCTCTTGCTCTTCGGTTCGACGTCTCAGCTCTCGTCAAAAGCTTGATTGGTGGTGCAACAGTTTCACTTCTTATGTTTGAAGCTGAATCAAAATTCTTGCATTGTGTAATCTGTTCTTGGCGAGTTGCTGAAGATGGAGCTGCTACAAATGGTTTTGGGGCTGCCCATGCGAGCGGAGATCGCCCTATACTGAACAGCTGAATTGCCTTTTTCTCTCAAAAACTTGCGCTAAATTCATACCCACAACCTGAGTTGGGGGATTTTGCATCTCCTCATCAACCAAAGGGCCCTCTATTCCATTATATGAAGGAAATTCCACCTTGGAGTATCTTGGAGCAATTGCTATTTCAAATTGATTTGCCGGCTGTTCTTCTCCACTTATCTCTTGGATATTGCAACCTGATCCAACCTTACTATTATGCTCCTTTTCCTTGCCAAAAATTTGTAATTCCATCATGCGTTGTATTTCTTTGACGCTCTCGCGTATTTCACGAATATCCTGACCGAATTCCACCATTCTCCATTCAAAACCTTCAACTTTGGTTAACAATTGGTTCTGATCAGCCATGACGACCTGCTCTGATACCAAGTTGATATGGTCCCGCAAATAGGATCTCGTCAAAAGTCTACTACTCGGAAAATCTCGTCGATTTCCCTTGTTTTTCCTGTTCTTCGATAAACCTATTTTTGAGATGTTAATGGTGATTTGTTCAAGAGATCACCAACTCTCCTTTTCTTTATCTTTGACTGAATTATTGATTACTTTATTGAATATAAGCATCTCCTTTAAATAGAGAAGAATTAAAACTACAAAAGGAAAATAATTCCTACTTAAGAAGAATTCCTAATAAGCATAAATAATACTTCCTAAATAATAGAAAATGGAATACTTCCTAATTAAAAGTCTAGGTTTTAGCTAACAAAATAGGAACTTTGTTATTACAACTGTAATAAAACAGCTGGTCATAACAATCAGTTTGAGTGCATCTCTTTTTTTTGTATGTGTGTATGTTTGCTTAAGAACACAATGAATGCATAATCAGGAAGCCAAAAGGTTGGACTACCAACTAACCTTCCAGCACCAGCTACAACTATCTTTTGCTTTGGAAAGTCAATCATAGGCCTGCCTTGTGCCCTTACAGCTCCTAAGAGGCCAGCAATTGCAACCCCTGCTGTACCCTGTAAATTGAAGTGGATGGACAACCAATTGGAAAAATAACTAAATAATGAAATGTACAAACAATCAAAAATCTACATGCATATTCAACAAAATAGTTGATTGACAAGCTTAGATGCTATGATAGAAATAAAGAAAGTAAATTATTACCTGGACATCATCATTGAACATTCTGTAGGTATACCTATATCGCTGCAACAGCTTGAAGGCCCACTTGCTTTGAAAATCTTCAAACTGAATAAACAGTGGTTTAGAATCTCGAGAAAAAAATTGAGAAGAGAAAGAGAGTCCCCAGTTCGTTAGTTTGTTAAATTGGCATGCACAAAAATTAAATTACCTGCACAATGACATGAGGCCAACGAGTAAATACTGCCTCCATAAATTCATCAATGACTGCTATATATTCATCACCATCAAGACGGTGTTCTTGCAATCCCAAATCTATTAGAAAAAATAGTTTTGAAATCTTCTTGTCATGATGGGAACCACCAATTTATAAAGCATAATAAGTCTAACTATTAGTAAAGATGGAAAACTGATAGCAATGATAGAACACGAGTGTGGCAAAGAAATCTGACAATTTTATACATTAAATTCTCAAAAGCTCCAGGTTCTCTGATCTTAGATTTTTAATACAAGCTCAGTTTTCAGTTCATAATTTGTACAGAAAGAGGGACTCGTGATTCGGCATAAGAATACTTACACAGGGGGTCCTTCAGCAGCTTCTCATTGTTGGTTCCAACATCAATCATCACTGGAAGCACCTAGAACGAGGCATGGCAAAATTTTATAAATAGACATATAATTTTTCATCTTAACTAAAATAATAATATCGCCAGAACAGCATAATATGAAAATAAGTGAAATGAATCTCTAATATGGTCTAGTTCTTACTTTAATTTGATTCCAATAATAATATTGATATTACGAGTTCTTGGTTAAGCATTTTTCTGTTATCTTGTGAAACAAATATGAAATTTGTCTCTCTCATCTTACAGTGATTGGCATCTACAGTGTATCTTGCCTGTATTCCAATGGTTGTAAGGCAACACCAGGATAAATCATCACTTAGGTAATTTTGCAAACTCCAAGATCTTTCTCCAAATTTTAACAAGTTCGACACTATTAACAGTTTTCACTCCAATATTGACACTTAGAACACAAAAATAGAGATAGTATGGACATAGAAAGCCATACTTCTATACTGCAAAAATTACAAAATTATCATTGGATTGGAGGAAAGTGAAACATCAATGATCATTGTATTTCAAGCTCAAACGCGTTGCCTTTCCCTAAATGGAGATAATGGGCTGGAACAATATGAATGATCAAAAATGCTTTAAACAAATTCATGCATAGTAGAAGTTTGAATGAAATAATACAAAATTTTAAGCTTGTAAGATTGAAGACAATAATACAAAAGGGAAATATTCTTACTCAGTAAAAGAAAATTTCGTAAATAGAGAAAATATGTACCCTTTGGGGATTTATTCCAGCAGCAGCAACATAAAGATCCAGCTTTCCAATTGCAATTCCAATTCCCTGGACTCCAAGATCTCCAAGACCCAGTATCCTGCTTCCATCCGTAACAACAATCATATCAACCTGTAGCAACAGAATAAACTAATTCAGTAGTTTTAACAATAAAATGCATTTCCAAGACCCTTGTAAACATATGAAGCTGCAATACTAACAACCTTTGCAGACCAACTAAACAGTTAGGGAAAGTAATCTGTTTTATTTTTCTCTTTTCGGTCTTCAATTTGGAATAATTCCACAAAGAGGTTCTACATTTAACTGCACCACTGAATGGTAGTACCTGCTCAGCTGGCCAATTATAAACCATGGACATCATTTCTCCGCGATCAGCAGCACTAAAATACATTCCCCTTGGCCTTCTAAACAAGCCACTGTAGTTTTGGCAAACAAGACCTACAGTTGGAGTGTATACTATGGGTGCATATTCTTCAATATTGGCTATCAGGACCTGTTGGATTGAGAAACAAAGTTAACAGTTCGGAAAATGAAATAGAAGTCAACACGAATTTTTGTGCCATAATCATTTTTGTCCTCCTAACAGTATGACATGCAATTAGTAACTCAACATAAAACTTACGATACGAGATTCCAGAAAAATGGGAATATAAAAATGCAGTTGAGGAAACATGTAGGAGAATTGATTCCCTTAAACACCCTAATCCAATCAGAGATAAAAACTGAAAAGGAGAGATTTCATCAGATGGGAAAGAAATAGCAGGGCATATTATTGAAAATTAATCATTAGTATCAAAATAAGGCCTGTGAAGAAAAACAATGGTAAAATAGCAGAGATAATGTATACTAGGGACCTTATATGTACAAATAGGCCAGAACTTGTACTGATATACAATGAAAAACAAAAGGGAAGTGTGCATAAAATGTTGTGAAGATATTGGATAGTGATGGCAATATGTAGGTGAAAAATATTTGAATCTCATTTAAAACAGCTCCAAAATGAAGATAAGCATAAGAAAGAAACGGGCAAAGGGAAAGCCACCTTATAGTACATGGTCTCATTCCGATCATGCAAGCGATTAAGGATGCGCCACTTGGCCAAGGCATTTGGATCAGAAGGTCCATCTCTAGCTTGAACTTCAAGCCTCTTCAAGTCAGCCACTGCAAATGCATATGTATTTCCGAATGTCGTATGATTAAGAAAATTAAAAACTAGGGCTTAATGAATAGGGGAATAATCCACTTACTGAAGCGTTCAATTTGCTGGTCAGATGACATAACATTTGGAGGGAGAAGACCGCGAAGATCAAGACGATCACGTTCAGTCATAGAAAACGCTGTTCCCTATTCATATTCATATTAATATTCATTTGTCATAATAATAACTAATCCAAAAGAATTCAGCAAATAATAAATGAGGTAACGAGTATTTTGAAAATGCAAACAAATAACTGTATTGAAAAAGAAAGGGAAAGAGTTGTTTTATGTAAATATACCTTGTTGAACCAGGGATCGTGAAGAATATCAAGGCTACGCTTGTGGACAATGGTGGGGCGGTGGCCCTCGGTAGTAGTGAAAGATCTAGTGGTGGTCAGCATCCTCTGTTTGAGGCGCTTTATCAGAGACGAAGAGGCTCTGATCTGATTAGAGAGGTTTGGCATGATTGATTTCACCTCCAAAATACTCCTAATCTGATCTGGATGATTATAATTAGATCAACCCTCAAACCCTAGTCACTCCCTCCAGTAGTAGTAGTAGTAGTA
This sequence comes from Mercurialis annua, assembly GCF_937616625.2. Taxonomy (NCBI): domain Eukaryota; kingdom Viridiplantae; phylum Streptophyta; class Magnoliopsida; order Malpighiales; family Euphorbiaceae; genus Mercurialis; species Mercurialis annua. The sequence continues at coordinate 47,301,297 of NC_065575.1, read as the reverse complement.
GAAGACGAAGACTCACTCACCCACTGAAGCTGACCGGGATTTTTTTAACAGCTAATTTTATTGCTAAAACTAAAATTCTAAAAAAAAGGCTAAAAACGGCAAGCTGGCCGTTTTTTTTTAACTGTAAGCTGACTGTTTTATTTTTAACTGGCAAAAAGCTCATTTTAGCCTCTAAAGTCGAACTAAAAAAATAAATAAGCCCCTGATATTGAAGTTGGCTCAATTATCACCCTGAGATTGTCCAAAGTGTTTCACATCGCACCACCGGTGTCTTCTTCTATCTAAATGATGACGTGGCATTCAGTGAAAAAATTTGAAAACATCCTTAATGTTTAAAATATTTTCCAATTTTATATTTATAATTCTTTTACCATTTTCACCTTTTTTTCATTTAAATATATATAATTGAATAATATTTAAAATTAAAATATTTATTGAAACAATCAAAACTCAATTAAACACTTCGAAATCTAATTAAACGCTAATTCAACCAAACAAATCAAAATTCAATTTAAACCTAATTAAATCTCATTCACTCACTCGCCGCCAAACACCCATCGGATACCACCTCTGTAACCTTCGATAAAAAAATTCAAACAAAAATTAAATAAAAATTAATCGGAAAAAACGGTATTTTTTTACCATCCCCATTTACCGATCGACGGAATTTATTTTTGACAGTCTTCTCTGCCCCATTGTTCTTCCCATGGAAAGAACAGAAAGAATTTTGTTCTTCCCAACCTGGGAAGAACAGCACATGTTCTTCCCAGGCTGTTCTTCCCAACTTGAAAAGAACAAAGGTTGTTCTCCCATGGGAGAACAGCCTGTTGTTCTTCTATGGGACAACAGCAGAAGAAGACCGTTGGAAAAAAATTTCCAGGAAAAGATAATGATAAAAAATACTGGTTGTTTTGGAATAGATTCAGAAAAATAATTGGTGGTGCTTTATAAAATTTTTATTTTTATTTTAGTTGATTTGATTAGATTAGATTTAATTAGGTTTAAATTAAATTTTGATTGGGTTGATTGAATTTCAATTTGTTTAATTCGATTTTGATGTGTTTAATTAGGTTCGAAGTGTTTAATTGAGTATTGATTGTTTTAATAAATATTTTATTTTTTCAAATATTATTTAATTTTATATATTAAAATGAAGAAAAAGGTAAAAAAAATTAAAAAAATTATAAATATAAAATTGGTAAGTATTTTAAACATTAAGAATGTTTTTGAACTTTTTCTGTAAGGGTCTAGACGGAAAAAAACTAACAAAGTTAGTGTTTGGTGCGATGTGAACCACTTTGGACAACTTCAGAGTGATAATTGAGCCAACTTCGACCTCAAGAGCTTATTTATTCTTTTGTTTGACCTTAGGGGATAAAGTGAGCCTTTTGCCTTTTTAAACTACTAGTTTTACATTACGTACTAAGTACGTGACTCGTAATGTGACTCGCCAATTTATATATTTATTAAATTTAATATAGCTATACTAATGTATTTTATAAATAATCAATACTGAATTAGTTGCAATTTTTATAATAAATATATATAATATTTCAATTTATTAATTTTTAAAATTAAAACGTCAATAATATTTACTTATAGATTATTATATTAATAATTAATTATAATTATACTAATGTATTTCATGTATAATATTAAACAGGGTTAGTGTCACCATATATAGCACAACCTTTCATATTTTTTTCCATTTTAAGCACAAACAATAATTTGTCTCATTCTTTAACACGATCTTTTAAAACTTTTCATTATATATCCAGATATGTATTTTATGCTTCATTTTTTGTAAAAATTATAACATCATTTTTTGCCGTGTGAATGACTAAAATGACATCGTTTTAGACATTTATGCAATATATTCTGACGATTTCCTTTCCGGATTTCAAGTAGATTTGGGTATTCTGATGGGCGGTCCTGAAGCTCACATTGCCCACATTATTCCTGGCGGTGTTGATGTAATCCCCGTTGAGGCTCTTATCGTTCCTGCCGAGACAGCATTGCCTGCGGGCGACGGGGCTATTGTTATAGATGATGATGACTTGGTTGATCCGGCAGGTGACGAGGCGGTCCCATCTCTACCCCCCCCCCCCCCCCCCCTCTAGCATCATTTACCGTCTCGGGGGGAGTCGGGGATGTGAATTCAGGTGGGCTGATTGTTTTTGATCCGGAAGAGATTTCCTTGGGTCGAAATATGGATTCTCCGTCTAGAAAGAGACGCCGAGTTAGCGATGATTCTCCATCAAGAGAGAGTCTTCCTGGAAGCTCTTCTTCTGCCCCAAATTTGGTGCAATGGGTTGAAGGTCATGATCCCGCTAGTTTGCTGAACCCTAGAGTGTTGGCGGAATACATCCAAACTTTGGCGATTCCTGATGATATCACATGGTTCTGTTCTAGGCCGGGGCAGGAGCTCTCCGATCTAGCTTGTTTTCATGGTTTCTCTGTGAGTGTTTTCTTTATTGAATATAATGTTTGTTGAGTTTGTTATTTTCTTACTGATCTATTTTTGGTGTTGTAGGCTCTTCAATCTGTTTTGGTGTTGAATGACTGTTGTCAGTGTGTTGAGGAGGAGGTCGAGCGTCTATCTTCTCTTTTGGCGACTTCCGAGTCTGAGAGGGCAAAGTTGAAGGCATCTTTGGAGGAGCATGATTCCCTTTTGGCGCAGCTTAAGGCGCAAGATGCGATTAACGATCGTCAAGTCATAGTGATCGAGAAGAAAACTAATGACTTGACTCAAGAGATTGAGGAGCTTATTCGGATCAATACTCTTGTTGGTGAGGAGAGGAATAAACTAAGATCAGAGGTTGAAGGACTCCACATCCGTTTACTTGATACGAAGGTTTTTTATTCTGTTTTGATTAGCAAGTATCGCCTTGCGATTGGGAGGAAACTTCTGGAGCAGAACCCCAATATTGATCTTTCTGGAGTTAATGGGTTGGATCCCCAGGCCATCGCTCGTGATCTTCTTGACAGGATATCTAAGGACCGTGTCAAGTAGTTTTTCTTTTAATTGTATTTCATAATTTGTGAATTTTGTTCTTTTGTAATTCGTGATCTATGAATATATTTTCTTCGTGCTTCTGCATAAGTGTGCTCTTGCTTTATATCAGTTTTTGATTTATGTACTTGTCTTGCCTCGAGGGTTATTCTAAACCCTTTCTCGGTGTTTTTGCTTTTATGGAGTTGATCTAAACTCTTTATTTTTTGTTTTTATTTCGAGTTAATCTAAACTCCTTTTTGGCGATTTGCCTTTTCTGAGTTAATCTAAACTCATTTTTCTTGGCTATCCGCCTTTTGTGGCGATTCGCCTTGTTTGGCAATTTTGCCTTTCCTGAGTTAATCTAAACTCATTTTTCTTGGCTATCAGCCTTTTATGGTGATTCGCCTTATTTGGCAACTTTGCCTTTTCTGAGTTAATTTTAACTCATTTTTCTTGGCTATCAGCCTTTTGTGGTGATTCGCCTTGTTTGACGATTTTGCCTTTTCTGAGTTAATCTTTAACTCATTTTTTCATCTTTGATTTAATCATCTGTGGCTGTTCTTGATTTTTATTTCTTTATTGATTCGTTTGGCTAATCATATAGTAGGGAAATTGAACTTTTATTGATAAAAAGACTGCATACAAAACATTAAAGATAGTTTTGACGCCATCGGGTAAGACATAAAATCGTTACTAGCGATGGGTCATTTTCCTTTCCTATTCTTCCTTCTTCTCGGTCTTGTTCTCTTGAAGATCCACTACGGACTCGTCATAGCATTTTTTGGCGATTCCCTGGTCTTCTCTTAGCGTCACTACTCCTTTCTCGGTTGGTATTTTCATTGCCAATGCTCTTATGCTAGTCACCGCCGCCGAATCATGGAGGAAGGGTCTTCCTAAGATAGCGTTGTATGTTAATTCCATGTCTACTATGTTGAATAGTGACATGACTTTCTTGTTGATTCCTCTTTCTGGGCCGATTATTACTTCCAAGGTGACTGCTCCTAGTGGATTGATGGAGGGGCCACCGAGTCCTGATAGCGGAATTGGGACTCGGCGTAGCCTTGATGCAGTTCCTCCAAGCATTTTGTACGCTGCGTTCGTCATAAGGTTTACTGCGCTTCCTTCGTCGATTAGGATTCGCTCCATGTTCCAATTTTCAATGATAGTAGTTACTACCAAGGCATCGTTGTGGGGTGCTTTGACATGTTCATAGTCTTCCACATCAAAGATTACTGGCGGCATGTGAGTTTCTCTGATGTTCACCACTTCTTTCCTTTGCTTTCTCCTGATCGTGGAGCTGCTGTGTCCTCCTCCATTGATCATGTGTATGGTTCCTAGCACTTTGGATGGGCGTTCATCTTCTTTCTCCTTTGGTTTGTCCTCTCTGCTTCTCTTTTCTCCTTTGTCGTTGCTCTTCTCTTTTTGGGCCACGAATTTCCTTAGCTCGCCTGTGTCGATCATTCTTTCGATCTCGACCTTTAAATCTCTGCAGCTATCTGTTTCATGTCCGTAATCTTCGTGAAATTTGCAGTATTTCCTGGTGTCTCTTATCTCTGCTTTCATCTTTGGTGGCCATACCACGTTTTTTACGTTTTCTTTGATCCACATGAGGACATTAGTTCGGCTGGTGTTTAGTGGTGTGAAGTTATTCTCGTCGTCTCTGGGGTCATATCTTGGTTCATATCTTGTCTGGGGGGCGAATCGTCTATTTTCTTCCGGCCTTCCTCTCCTATCATCAGGTTTCGACTTTGTCTTTTCTCTGGATTTCTCTTTTGATTCTTTTCCTTTTGCTTCCTTTCCACGAATCGCCCTTCGCCCTTCGTCTAGCTCGAAGTATTTCTGGGCTATGCCCATCAAGTTCGAGAAAGTCGTGGGTTTATTGACTGGCAGCTTGTCCACCAGTTTTCCGAATCGCGTTCCTTCTCGCAATGCTTCTGTCGCCATGTCGACGTTCAGGTTGTCAATCTTCATAGCTTGCTTGTTGAATCGTTCAATGTAGCTTCGTAAGGTTTTGCCTTTTTCTTGGATGCAGGATCTCAGGATGCTAGTAGTAGTTTTTGCTGGTATGTTTGTGAGGTATCTATTGAGGAATTCTGTTGAGAGCGAAGCGAAGCTCTTGATTGAGCCTGACTTTAATTTGTTATACCATCTCTGGGCTGTGCCTGTGAGCGTGGTGGGGAAGACCCTGCATAGAATGGCGTCTGAAATGCTGAGTAGCCCCATGGTTGCTGTGAATCTAGATGTGTGATCTCGGGGATCCCCTTCCCCATTGAAAGTTGGCAGGACCGGCAGTTTCATGCTATATGGGATCGTCTCTTCCATGATCTCATGCGAGAGGGGGGATCCTTTCAACCTGAGATCGTCTATGTCCAGCTCTTCAGATTTCAGTTTTTTGAGTGCTTTGGCGATCTTTTCTTCCAAGTCTTCTTCCACTACGTATGTGGCCTTGCTTTTTTGGGGCGCTTCTGATGATTCGCCCTCTCATTCTTGGTGTTTTTTCTTTGTTTGTTCTTTCCCTGCATCTCTGTCCTGTCGCTTGCTCTTTGGTGGGGCGTCTTCTTTTTCCTTCTCTCTTTGTTCGTCTCTCTTTGAATTCAAACCACTTCGGGCGTCCTCCTGGTTATGCTCATTTTTGGGCGTCTCTGGTGATTCCTCGTTGGACTTGTTTCTATTTTGATCGTTCGGGCTTTCCTCGTCGCTTGTTCTATTCTCTCGTTGGTTTCTTACTTCGTTTCTTTCTTCGTTCCCTCCGGTTCGGGGTTCCTTGCTTTTGTTGTTTTCCGCTCTCGTCTCTCGGCGGCTTGGGTTTGCTTCTTCTTCTGGGAGCTGTTGGGCTGAAATTTTCCCTCAGGATTTTCATGGTTTCTTCGTGCCTATCATTCGTTCTTTTGGCTTCGCTAGCCAATCTGTCCAGATTTGCTTGGACCGATTCTAGTACCTTTTTCAGCATTTCGTTGTACGAATCTTGTGCTGCTACGCTCGGCGTTTGTTGTTCTTCAGTGTTCAGGTTGAAAGCAATTGAGTTGCTTCCCCTCATCAGATTAGTTTGGTATTGAGGTGTTGAAAAAGAGGGCCCTCCGGTATTGCTTTTCTCCCCGGAGTTGAGAAGCCCGTCTTCCGTCACGTTGATTATCTCCGGCGTGTTTTTTGGGTCCATTGGTTGTTTGTCTTCCAGGTTCACTCTTTCAGAAGTCATTTTCTTCAATGAAATTTGTTTTTGAGTTCAGAAAAGCTCCTTCGATTTGAAGTTTAGTTAAGCTTTTCCCACAGACGGCGCCAATTGATGGAGTCTGCCTTCTGAGCCGGTGAGTAAGACCTGTAAAACAGGGTAGAAGCTAACCGGACGGTGGTTGTCCGATTAACTCTCTGATGCTAAAGTCAGTTTAGAGTTTTGAGCAGCGTTTTGTGTATCTGAATGTAATTGTGATTCTAGGCATATCTCGTGCTCCTTTTATAGTAGTCGAATATACCTTGTAGAGTCATAATAGGTAAGTGAATCCTACTTTGTAGGGATTCGATAATATAGTAGGGATTATCCTGATTTGTCGAGATCTACCTTAATCTGATAAGAGTCCTATTTAGGAACGTCTTCCTAAATAGTATTATCTTCCTAAGGTAGAGCTTATCCTTCCATATTCGGTGTTTGTGTCCGAATAGGAGAATACTTCCATTCTTGGTAGTCTACCCGAATCCCGGACTTAACGCGCTTTAGGCGGATCGTATGGGATTCGGTCTTTGTTGGTATATCACCGAATCTCAGGGGATTCGGTATCTCCTTCATGCCTCCAGACTTTTGTGGGGAGTCCGGTATCACCCGAGAGCGGATCTCCTGTGACTCGGCTCCATTCTATTTACTGTAGGATTCGGTATCCATCACTGCATAATGAAAGGTTGTGCTATTAGGTGAGACAGTTTGTACTTTGTGCTTAAATAAAAAAAATACGAAAGGTTATGTTAAATGGTGACATTAACCCTATTAAATAGAGTTTGAGTTTTTGTTAGATTAGAAATATTTTTTAATGCAATTTCCATTTTATTTAAAGTTATGGCAGTTATGCTTCAATCAAATTAAGATTTTCAAATTAAATTTCTCTCAAACTCCCTTAATTTAGATGTATTCTTTATTTGAATTTAATAGTAAAAATACACTATTAGATTTAAAAAAATTTAAAACATGAATTTGTTCGTAATCATAATAAAGAATGTAATTATAATTCTAAATAAGACTAACTTACATAGAAAGAGTTTAAAACTAAATAAAACAGATTTCTTATTATTTATAAGCAGTATATATATATATATATATATATATATATATTTGATTAGTGTGATCATTCGAAGTGTTTGCTTGTCATTCAATCTCATATTTCACACTTGTTTGGATTAGGAGAATTTCGTATTAGCAATTCATACGTATGGAAGTCTAACTACTTTTTATATTCAAGTTAAATTCTAATTGAAATATATCCTTAATATTTAAATAATTATTTTAATTTATAAGTAGAGAATGTTCGTATTAGCAGTACATACAGAAGTCTAATTACATTATGTATTCAAGTTAAACTCTAATCGGAATATACCTTTAGTAATTAAATAATTATTTTAAATCTTAATTAAGTTAGAGTTTTAATTGGATTAAGAAATAAATATATCTTGTTATAATTAAAGATAGAGTTTTAATTGCACTAGGAAATAGTTTTTAGTTGGATTAGAATAATATATTTTTAATAATAAATTAAATAAATAATTAGTCAATGACCATAAAACCGTTATTTAGTAATATATTAGGAAGGATTTTTCAGTAAATTTGCATGTCCCCCCCTCCATCCGTGCTTTTATATATAGTATAGATAGGTTGACCGGTTCACATATAATTTCTAAAAAAACTTATTAGGTAGACTTACTTTACCACATCATCCATAGACTAAGCCCGTCATATTATAACACGTCATTAAAATAGTGGTATTATCGTAATGTCACCATTAAAAGGTGTAAAAAAGTAACAACCAAAATTACGATAATGCCATTATTTTGATGACATGTTATAATTTAATAGGTTAGTTTATAGATGACGTGATAGACTGAGTATAATTTTGTAATACCCTGAAATATTTTAAGATAATTAAGTCGTGTCACGTGTCGTGATTTCCGATAAATTTCAATTAAAAAGAATTTAGTTTAATTATATCGGAAATTTAGAATAACTTTTATTAAGAGAATTAGCGGGATTTAAGGATATAACTTCAAAAATTAATATAAAATAAATTATAAATCCCATGACGGAAATTATTTCGCCAAAATCCGCGAAGTATGTTATAGTATTTATGGTAGAAGTTTCGAGTCAATCGGAGACCGTTTAAAATTTGGACGCGGATAGGTTTTGGACTAAATTGTAACTTTTGAAAAATTTCAAGGACTAAAGTGCAAATTAGTCGTTATATATATAAGTTTTCCTCCATCAGATGAAGGATCCAGAGCCTTCAGTTTCATTTCTTTTCCTTTCTTAATGTTCTCACTGTTTTGATCGTACGATCTATGTTTCTCGTCCGTTTTCGAAGTTTATTAACTCGAATCGATCGTATTTCGAAGGACAATCACGGTAAGCAAGTCGTTTCTCCATTTGTTTGAGTTTATTTGATGGAAAAACGATTTGAAACGATAGGTTACGGCAAAACCGTATCGGGATTGATTTAGCACGTCGGAATGGCCGTTTTCAGCGGTCGGAGTCGTGCCCACGACAGGGCACGACGTGCACCTCCCAAAATTTGAGGGGCACGTCGTGCAAGGGGGGTGCACGACGTGCACCACCCTCCTTTTTGAGGGGAATGATTCTAAAAACCTAATTTGACGATTCCCTATCCCGATATCGACTCCCGGACTCCGAAAATGCAAGATTCGGACGTTAAACGAGTAAAATATGACTAGTTGTTTGGAATGAGATAGAATGTGGTTATCAATTGGTTTTATTAAGAAAACCTATATTCTATATTGAGAATTGAATCGAGAAGTATTAAGGAACGAAAGAAGTATGATTCGTTTATCGGAAAAGATTACGTTTAAAGCACGACGGTTTATGCTTTGTGTCTTGTCGTGTCTCGAGTCTAGAGTTAATCTTAAAATAGGATTCTGATTTGAATTGTCCACTTTAAATCGTTTAAATTCGGCGAGGCAAGAAGCAGCTGGACCATGAGCTCGAGAAGCTTAACGTTTTTGAGCACTGACGTATTTTGGATAAGCGTTTTCTGTGAGTTTGTTTGTTTACTTTTCAAGTATTTAAAAAAATATATCGTTCTTATATCGCAAATGCTTATATCATTTATTTACATCGCATTTGCTTATATCGTGAATGTTTATATGAAATTGCATTCATACTTGAATTTGAAACCAGTATAGATCCGATGAAACGTGCCTTCCTATTGGGCGGTAATAGGACTGTGTGATCACCAGTTTTGATTTGAGAAGTTATAATAAGGGCCCATATTATCAAATATCGTATCGTATCGAAGTTGGAATAAATATCAAATTGGATACGAGGTTTAACTCGGTTGAACTATCTCGGGACCTGTATCCAGTGGGTTTAACTCGGTTGAACTATCTCGGGACCCACAACTTGGGATAAAGAGACGGTAGAGGTTGAACTCGGTTGAATTATCTCGGGACCCTACCTATTGGATCGATCGATTTGATTATTATCGTATATCGACGGATATTTGGAGAATAGGGTTTCATCTGGATCAGTTACTCGGTTGCATTTGATCGGATCGTTTACATTGTCGATTTTATGTTTTATTTAAATGCTTATTAGTAACTATGCAAACTCACTCAGTATATTCCCATATACTGACCCCTCACAACTAGGGGTGAGCATGGTTCGGTTCGGTTTGGTTTAGTAAACTCCAAAACCAAACCATATTTTAAGGGAAAATATAAAAACCAAACCTCACCAAATATTTATGTAAAATTTCGGTTCGGTTAACCAAACTTTAGCATCGGTTTCGGTTCGGTTTGGTTCGATTTGGTTAATATAGATTTAGATAAAAATTATATATAATTATACGTAATAATTAAAATTATGCATAATAATTTTTACTTATATGTGTGTATTAGTTTATATGTTTTATTTTTATATATGTATCTATATACACATATTATATTTTTATATAAATATTTCAATAAATAAGTTTTATATTTATTTAAACATATATAAATATTAATAAAAATAATATTATTGTAAACTTCGGTTTTTTGGTCGGTTCGGTTAACCACTAGTCAAAACCAAACCAAAACCAAAAACCATACTTTTTTATAATTTGAAACCAAACCAATCTATTTTAACCATTTTAACCAAACCAAAATTAATTTCGGGTTGGTTTGGATCGGATTAATGGTTTGGTTCGGTTTTTGCTCACCCCTACTCACAGCATTCCCTTTCAGGTGAAAGACGTTTTTGAAGCAACGGACTTCTATCCTGCTTCCAGAAGTCTGTATTTTTGAAAGTATGTAAAGAAACAATACTTTACTTCTAGAGCTGCAGTAGATAGGAGTTTGTGCCTTTGTTACATCAAAGGTTGTCTGTAATTATTACTCTGATGTTTTCAAAGTTATGTTTGTATATATGATGCTTGCTGCGTTTTATCGTTTAGCTTGCCAGTAGATGATAAGTTTACATGGCATGTTCTTTGCATGACATGTGTATGTCATGCATGATATTCAATGTTTGCGAAAAATTGATGTACGTTCTTAGGCTTTCTACGGGTTTCGGAGCTAACACTCCCATTCCCTAGCGCCGGTCTCGGCCCTGAGATTGGGTCGTGACAAATTTCTCAGATTTCTTATTTATACATTTGCATTTTCTTTCTTTAATTTTACATGGCAAATTGACCTCTGCGATAAATAATTACAAAGACTTAGTCTACCACGTCATCCGTGTACTGACTCAATCACATTACAACACGTTATTAAGATAAGGGTTAATTGCAAATTCATACACGAACTTTACCCTAATTTGCAATTACAACATAAACTTTGAAACCTGACAATGTTAGTAACCAACTTTACACTTTTGGCAAATCGATACACCAAACATGAAAAATACTAACGTGAACATTGTAATATATCGCCATGTGTCGTTGCGTGATTGGTCGGTGTACCAATTTTCCAAAAAATGAAAGTTGGTTACTGACATTGCCAAGTTTCAAAGTTTATGTTATAATTGCAAATTAAGATAAAGTTCATATATGCATTTGCAATTAACCCTTAAGATAATAACATTATTGTAATTTTGTTTGTTATTTTTATACTTTTTAATAGTGATAGTATATAATGTCATCATTCTAATGACGTGTTATAATGTGATTGACGTATTATAAAATGAGCTTGTGATTGTTCGTTTAACTGTTAAATGAACAAGCTCGTGGACTAGTATGTCTAATACCTTCACGAGCACGTTCCTTTAGCAGTTAAATGAACGAACACGAGTTGAACACAGAGTCAAATATAAACACTATAAATTTAAAATGAACGTAACATAAAACACTTATCTCTAAAATTTTAACCCTAAACCTTAAATTCTCGTTCTAAGTTTCAACAGATATTAACTGAACATGGACACCTCAAAACTCGTTTCAACTCCTCCATTTATAAGCCTATTCATCATCATTATTCGTGGGTTCTGCATTTTCATTGAAGGAGAATTAGTTTTATTTGGAGGGAATGACAAGAATTTATAATTATGCCTTTTTAAACTACTACTAGTCCCTCTCAAAAATCTTCAGTAGTTTAAATAGGGAAATTTGATTTGTTTTTTATTCTGAATTTTTGCTTTTTCTTATTAGGTGAACTCGTTTTTCTTTTCCTTCAAATGTGGGAACTAATCCACTAATTCTTCGATCTTAAAGGATTGAATCAATCAATTGCAAAAATAAATTTCTTTTTGATTGAGTTTCTGTTAAATATAGATATTAAATCTTTAACGGAATGAAAAGTGAGGTATCAAATCGTTTGAAAATGAGGTAGCAAATCGTGTACATAATTGAAACCGAGGTACCAAATCATTGATATAATAGAAACTGAAGTATCAAATCGTTTGAAAGTAAATTTTAAATTATTAACGGAACTAACAGACAAAATTAAAATTGAGGTATCAAATCGTTTAATTTTCAAACAAGGAATATCAAACTGTAAATTATGACAAACGTGAGGGCCCTTTTGTTCTTTCTTTTTTCTGAAAGACAAATACGGTGGCGTATATTGGCTGCTAGCGTGAGCACTTGCGTGGTACGTTTCTAGGTGAATCAAATCGAAAGGCAGCATCATTTTAGCAGGAAAAGAGAGAGAAATAATGGCACTGAGAGCGGCCGTACTTCGCCATCTCCGGATCCCCGTTCAAAGGCTAGCCGTAGCGGCACCTAATCCGCAGGCATGGAGTTTGCGTGGATCAATGAGGTTAATGTCATCCCATGACGATCATCTCACCAAGGAACAGGTCGTCCATAGAGTCCTTGATGTTATCAAGAGCTTCCCTAAAGTCGATCCAGCCTCGGTACCTCCTTTTCTTTTATTTATAATTATCCCTATTATTCATTCTCTAATTTCTATTAGGTATAACTTTACCTTTTTGTTATTGTCACTGTGACTGCAACCTTATCTAACTGCTCTATTTGTTTTCTTCCACCCCCAATCAGAAAGAAAATGATCGATCTACTTTTTATTTTCATATTGGATTACCCATGCTTTATGCTCAAGTGCGGAATCAGGAAACAATAAACTTATGAGATATTGCAGGAGATTTACTGAGTGGCAATTTCCAAAAGTAATGAGGTTTCGCAAACTTATTTAGCTACAATCAGCTTACTGTGAAGTGAGTTACATTAATTGGTTTCCATTTAGTTGTTTCCAAATTGACATCTTAGCTAATATCCAATGCAGCCATATTTGGGTTTCTCTACAGGGGAGGGAAGAAGGCTCTAAGTACCCTGCTATCCATATGCTAGATGCAAGTACTTCTCTCGATCATTTGAGATTGTATCTCGCAGACAACACATGCCCCTTGGAATTTCTGATTTTAGAATTAGCACCCATGTCTCTATAACATGAAGCCGTCATATGCCTTTCGCTGAATTGCTCCTCTCTTTGCCGTTTTTGATTCATTTTCACATTCTGTAGTTACCTTCACAGTTCACACCTTATGGAGTTGCCATTGACCTTCTCATATTAGATTTGGGCCTTGCTGTTATGCTTGCTGATGCATTTTCTAACTGTAACATCCAAATATTTTATTTCTCATTTTATGAAAATGGCTCACTGATTTTATCATTTATCCAATAATTATATGCAGGTGACTCCTGATGTACATTTCCAGAAGGATCTGGGCTTGGATAGCTTGGACAATGTGGAAATTATAATGGCTATTGAAGAAGAGTTCAAGCTCGAAATTCCAGACAAGGAAGCTGTGAAGATTGATTCATCTGACCTAGCTATTGAGTATGTTTATAATCATCCAATGGCTTCTTGATTTGGATATGGGGTTTCTTTCCATGAATTTTGTTGGAAGCCATGGTCTTCTACTTTGTTCTTGTGACTTATTGGACGTCTGTAATGGTATGGAAATAATTTAAATCTATTTGATGAAAGAGTGTCATTGGCGGAACTAGCATGACTTGTTACCGCTTTTACTTTGAATGTTTTTTATGAACTCCTCTGGTTCAAGTCATTAGGATGCCCAAGTTTGCCTTTAGATGGTCAATTGCAGGGTTAGTCCATGCCATATGCAATAAATGAAATTGTAATTTTGTGCAGCTGCCATAGTATGAGACCGGGTTTTTTTTTTTAAATCAACTATGTTTTTGACTCTATTAGATTTTTCTTCTATCTTAATTTCTCCAAATTGGAAGATGCAGTGTCCTTTACTCGTCTCAAACCATATTTAGCGCGTTTTAATGTGATTGTGGTATTGAATTCAGAGTAGACATGTGATTTGTTAAACCTTTCTCCAAAACGATATGTACTTAGTGAACGGTGTGATGACAGTTGCTTTCACCATTTGGTAGAATAATACTTTTGCTGCAGCATGGGGTTCTCAATTAATGCTTCTCTTATTTTTTGAGATGAATAACGTTTGCCGCTTGTCGGAGCTTGTGATTATTTCTGTTTTTGATTTTTCTAATGAGGCGAATAAAAGTCTTATGATTTTCACTAGTAGGACAAGCTAATGACATCATTGTAAATGAGATGAATTAGAAATCCATCTTTATTTGTTGTTTTGCTTCAACATACCATTAACATTGTGACCTGCATGACAACAAATGTGGTAATAATATATATCATGAACAGAGCTAAGTTCATGGAAACTTGTCTGAACTGGATAAATGACAGCAAGGGGATCCCTACAATTACGACGCAGAACAGTGAAGCAAATTGATGATAGAAAGTGATATAGCAGCCAACTGAAAGGTATGGTTATTCCTTGCTTTCAATGGGGAAACTACACCTTTGTCGGTGAATCCATCTGTACAGGTAGTGGAGGCGTCGATAACAGAGCTGAGTTGAATGTTAGCATCTGCAAATCGGCTAGACTTGTAGTCCTTGATGGCTTGTTTAAGGGAGGGGATGGCATCCGAGTAAAGAGCAAGGCAGTCGTCCAAGCAAGCCTTCAAGTCAGGGTTCAGTTTTTTCTTATTGAGCAGACCTTTAATGTAGCGCCTAGTTGAAGTGACATTGTGGCGGGTTAACTTGATGGAGATAGTGCCAAGGTCGCGAAGATCAGCACATTGGCAATGAGGAGACGCTTGAAGAGAAGTTAGACAGAAGTTGTAGCTGATGTTTGGATCGGTTCTGGCGCATTTCTTGCAAGTTTGTTGAATGAGATCATTAGTTGCAGCTATGGATTGGAAGGTGAGGATGAGGAGTAGAGGGAAATAACAAGGCTTCATTTGGTAATACGAGAAGCACTGATATATGGTGTAGGTGATGGGAAGAAGATTATCTACATTAGTGGATTGAAAGTTAAAATAGAAAAACAAGTAAAATGGGTAGCTTGATGAGGATGATTAACCGAGATTAAAAGAATGGCATCTACTCTTACCTTAAAAGTAATAACAACAAGACTATCATCTTCATCTATCCCGACTTAACCTCCATCTTTCAACTCGTGGTTAATCAATCTAAAAGTTAATTATTTGGTCTACGAAATTCATTAATATTTTTGAATTTTAAGAATTAACATTTGGGCCGAGTGTGCATATGAAGCAAAAAAGCAAAGGCCCAAAAGAAAGCATCGTGAGATTCAAAATGACATACAAAACAAAACCCCTCAACCTGCACAGCACAGCAGAGGCAGGATAAGAAAGAAATGGCGAACCTGAGGACGGCCATAGATTCAGGCTTCTGGGATCAGCCAATTTCGTCTCCGCAGACCCTAGAAGGATGCGCCCGCTCCATTCCGGGAGACCCTTTCCCAGTGGACGCCACTCGTGCAAGCCGTGCTCTGAGGATTCAGCAGCTCTCCTTCTTGGGAAATGGCTTTCCTCTTCGTCTCATTCCTTCTTATCATTCAACTTCTCCCCACACCAAGGACCCTCCTTCTTTCTCTCTTCAATCTGTTTTGTTCAAACTTGCCTCCTCTGACTGGTAAATTTCGAACTTCTTTATTTTTGCGTCAAAAAGAATAGCTAGCTCATGCTCATACAAAATTGAGAATTAGAGGAAGTAGGGCTCTTCAGTTAGTAGCTAACTTACTGCAATTAGTGTAGCTTTACTCGGTTCATTTTATTTTGATGCTCATGGTGCTGTGTAATTGGACAGTTGGCTTGGACTGGTTGGGCAGTTCCGACCGCAGAAATTGATCTCATCCATCAAATCAGAGTTCAGTAACGCAGAGGAAATTGAATTATCTGTTTTCAGAGATGCCGCAAAACATATTCTTGACAAGTCACTCTATTCAATTGGCATATCCTCACAATTCTCTCCAACTCCCTCTACCTCCCTGTTGCTGTCCACTGAACGGCAAGGTCACAAGGCCACTCCTCGCTACAAGACCATGCTCTTTCACCAGGCAGGTTTCCTTTTCTTTTTCAACTTGTTTGCGTGTGTGCGAGTGTGATTGCTCATGCCCTTCGTCAAACTCTGCAGCTTCCATCTCATGACATCACTTTAGAGGCTGCTTGGCCTGAGCTTTTTCTTGATCATAAAGCTCGATATTGGGATGTTCCTGAGTCTATATCCTTGGATATGGCTTCCCTTATCTCTGATTCTGGCTTTCGCTACCGCTTTGGTCTACACAAAAACAATGGTCGTCCCAAGGCTGTTAACGCCACCAATGATGAGTCGCCTCTTGCCTTGATGCCTGGAATATGTGCCAAGGCTGCTTTTTCTTATGAGAAGAGCAAGGACTTTTGGAGGAAGAAGCTGACTAAGGACAATGGTGCCAAAGAAGGCAAAGGTTCCATTTCAAGCAGTCCATATGATGTGCGTCTTGGTCAACCTCATGCAGCCATATCTGGAATTATTGGTAATGTTGCTGCACTGCAGACTAGTTGCTCTTGTTACTCATTGGCTATAAATACCTATCTTTTCACCCCAAATTTTGTTGCAACATCATTACATTGTCAAACAAAAGAGTTTAGGTGTGAAACAAAATTAGATACTTCTGTGATTGTTTTATGTATATGGTCTCTCTGATGTTTATTTGTTCCTAGTTATTTATCACTTGTCAATATATTAGGTGGATCATGTGCGGCATGGTTTGGGAGCAGAGGGAGCGCATCATCTGCGGATGAGGACAGCTCAACTAGTACAAGAAAGAGAAGTCCATTGGGTGCTGATTTATTTGGTTCCGTCTGCTACACTTTGCAACATGGGAACTTTACAAAATTATATGGCGACCTAAGCAGAGTTGATGCTCGCCTAGATATCTGCTCAGCCTTTGCTCTTACCAAAAAGGCGCTTGACATTTTTATGTCTCCAGGGAGCAATGTTGATGATCCGCTGTCGTCTCCCAGGCTGAATTTGATTCTTCAACAGCAGGTACGTTTAGCCTTTTCTTATATCCTCAGATAAGGAGACTGCTGAACATGTTAAAAAAAACATTTGAACCAAGGAACATGTTTTTGGCTGTGAAATTTTATACATGATGTATGATATTTCTGACAAATTAAAATTATATAGTAGACTGTGAAAAGCGCCAGAGATGTAAAAAAATTGAGAGGAAGAGATGTAAATTTTCAAGAGCCGCATTTGTGACGCTATATTTTGCAGGTTGCTGGCCCAATTGTCTTTCGAGTAGATTCAAGGTTTTCGCTTAGTACTTCATCTGATCAAGCAGGTCCGCATGTGGAAGATGTTATATACAGTTTAAATTACTCATTGAGGCTTTTACGCTCTGGGAAGGTGGTTGCTTGGTATTCTCCGAAAAGAAAAGAAGGGATGGTTGAGCTGCGGTTGTTCGAGTTCTGACTCACTTTATGTCATAAGCTTATTTTGTCTTAAACAGACCTAGATTTTTTGGTCTAGGTGATTCCTTTGTAGAATGCAGAGTTAGTCAGTATTCCTCTTTTATCTTTCTGTTTCTAAAGAATATTTTTATAGCCTTAGATGTTAGGTTCTTTTTCCAAGTGCCCTTTGCGCTTTCAAACTTAAAATAATCTGGCATCAAACAATTGCACGAATCTATATATCAAAGAACAGACAGGCAACATAATTTTGAGGTAAATTTGACATCGATGGCTGTCGCTCGATGCTGGTTCCCTAGAGCAAAAAGTTGCCGCTGTAATTTATGGCCATCACAAAATTGGTTTTCAGTTTTCAGGAGACAGTGCAAGCTCTCTCAGAAAAAAGTTATTATACTAAGACCCATTTTGGCTCATCGATTTAGAGTAGACTAAACAAAGTGCAAGTTCCTCAAGATATCTCATAAAACATAAATCCAAGGCTACAACTATTAACTAATAATACAAATTATTGTTTTAGCACATAAAAATTAAGATACATGATACAAGGAATGCAATATAACTAGTTCCTGATAGAGCTTACTCTCCATAATAAAATACCCAATGGGAAAGATCCCTTATATATCAATGGTGCCCGAAACAACTACTGATAGAAAATTGAGCTTTTGGAAAGCTTGCCAAAATACTGAAATTTACTCAACCACAGCGAGCAAATCACCAGCTTTGCAAAAGACGTGCCTGGTATCTGTTCCTAAATCAACCTGCATCATTCCAAACAATCAGATCAATGGAAACACAAACAAATAGCAGCCATATCAAATTAACAAAACAATTGTTATGATCACGAGACATGTCAAACAACTTTAACAGGCAAACAAGCATATCAAACCCAAATGTAATAAAATTATCATAGGTTGGAAAATAATGTTGGAGGTGCTATGATCACCCCATTCAATTCCCATCCAAAGATGGGAATATAGCCGGACATCAGATTCCTTGAAACAAGGTCTGTGCTTAAATCACCAACTATGACAGAATATGTTGCTTGATTAAGCAAAAGAATAATTTAATGTCTTTGAGAGTGTTACTTCTCACGGCAGTAAAACATCAAAGGATGGCATATTATGTTTATTAAGTTCACTCCATACAAGTCACTTATTCAGTTCACACAAGTGTCATAGTTGTAGTTAATCTTACCTCATAAGCATTTACATCTGAGAAAAGAACCTGCAAAACAGGCAAATACAAAGACCAGTGTAAACATCTAAAGTTGCATCATATGAGGTTCAAAATCATGTGTGGGATCATATACAATCCTGGAAAACAAACTTTTACAGCAGTGTGAATTAAACTTGACTGCATCACAGCGAGTCAAGCCCAATTCGCTTAAATAGAATGAGCCAGACAATTACCTTCTTTCCAGCCTCAACTTCCCCCACCTCGGAACCAACAGTTAGTACCTAAATTAAGAGATAGAAGTGTTATGCCGATGAAGTCAACATCCATTCATAAAGACAAGAATGAAACTCCATTCACCTCTCCCATTAGATATCGCTCAAACTTCACAGCTGATTTGGGCAACAAAACTCCGCCAGAAGATTTCTGTGGCAGAAAGTTAATAAATGACAATTCAAATTTTACAAGCAAGCAATTTTTTGCCAAAATCCAACTAATTAACCATCCTTCAACAGCTGAGATGTTTTTGCAGAAAAAGGCATATATCTAAAAAAAATGTTGCATTATTTATTTTCTTAGCCATAATAAGTACTTGAAAGAAGAATGAGGTGTATAAACATACATCGGGTAGGTCTTCAAGACGGATGAGGACTCTATCCGCTTGAGGAACAACCTGCAACTCTCACAACAGAAATTAGTAAATTCATGAAACTGGAACTAACAAGTGTACAAATGACTAAAAGAACACCAAATTTGCAGTAATGTCATAACTGAGTACCTTGGAGGGCTCCCATGTTTTGGAAATGGCATTGATTTTCAAAGAATTTCTCTTCAATCCTGAACACGCAAACATAAAATTGAAGTCGGAAAAGAAGAAGAAGAAGAAGAAATGAATCAATTTAAAAAGAAACCTGCAAGTCTCTGCTGAGAGAGTGAAGGGGTAGCTGATTTGTTGAGGAACAAAGGTGTTGAGATGGTAACAAAAGCAGACGCCATAGATAAGATTATGCACTTTCCTCTTACTGCGCCTTACCAATACACACGACACTCAATAAACCCTTCCCAATTATATATGCTCTGCGTTTCCCCTTTTATTTTTTACTATTTACAATTTATCCTAATTGACCAAAAAAAAAGAGTTAATATGATTTAAGGTTGTTACAAATTTCAAATTGCTTTTACTTTTTAATCTTTTTATTAATTTTTATCACATTATAAATTTTTATTAATAAAATAATATTTTTAATCAAAATACTCTTCTAAATTACATGATATGAAAATTTAAGTTACACTTTTATAGGATAAATTAAGTTTTAATACATAAATCAATTGAAAAACGATACGATCTTATTTGTAGATATGTATATACCCAAATTTGAATATATGAAAAGGAAAAAAAATAAATGAGCATTCCATAAGTGATACATAATTAGATAAATAAACTATTTTCATTAAATTTAAAATTACATACTAAATATATTTATGCCAATGTAATCTTTAAACTCAATAGTGCAACATGAGAAAAAAGAGCGTTGTTGAGGTTATTGCTTATTTATACATTAATTCACTTCATCAGATTGCCACTTCTGTTTCATAATATATACATATGATAGTGGTAAAATTAGAAGCCTGCAAATCTATTTTGCGTGAATCAGTTGTATAAAATAGAATAACAACACATCCCCGCCCTTGTAATCATGCCAATTAACACAAAAATGTTTAGGCTCCTCATAATCTGAAGAACCCTCATAGCTTGGCCAGACAAAATGCTCTTCTCCGCAGCTTTTCAAGTCCTCAAGCACCCTGCAAAATTGAATCTTTAATTCACACAACAGGGAAGGACTGTAGGGAGACAAAGACCGGCAGGATGCAATAAAAGAGTGTGATGCCAAAGTTGACGGGAAAATCGATTTGGAAACACCATCAGATTTATGAAAATAAACTTTTAGATATGAAATTATGCTGCTGCAGATCAATCAGGAACGCGAATCTTAAGGTATCACAGGAAACATCTTTGCCACAATAAATTAGACGTCTTGGCTCTTAAAGTTAGAACCCTTTGTCTCATACGTCACTAGGCCACAAAATTCTACTCCCTCCGTCCCAATGGAGTTGTCCACTTTGAGAAATTTTTTTGTCGCAAAACTCTTGTCTACTTTCAAAAAGTAATTAACTTTTACACCCAATTTTTCTATATTACCCCTATAAAAGATCCACTAATGAGTAAGTAAATTAAAAGTAAATAGTAAGTGGACCCTATATTAAATAGGGGTATGACAAGAAAAGTAAGAAAAAGTTTACAAAACCTATAAACAATAATTGCTTTTCTTAAACTGTGTGATAAAGGCAAAGTGGACAACTCTATTGGGACGGAGGGAGTAATATGTTAACGGCCAAAATTAATTAAAATGTCAATAGCATAGAATGTAATAGAGGACAATCTTACATCGGACTTGGATTTTAAAACCATCTCTTGTGAAACCCTATTATTCCGTCTCATTTCTACTTTTCGCATAATCCTGAACATCAATAGAAAGAACTAATTAGCATGTATATGAACAAAAAATCAATTAGTAGAAACTTGTGCCCAGTGATTCAGATAAAATTCTATTTCTTCCAGCTAGAGGAAGACCATGCCATACTAAGTTTGTTTCCATTAAGCTAAATCTGCATCTATACATTGTTAATTGTCAAATTCTATAGGCAACTGTAGATTCAAGAGTTGCCATTGAATAACCATACTTAAAAGCAAAGCAAGTGACATTTTAACAACTAATAAAAGATGGTGACAATTGACTGTTTATAAGTGTTCAGTTTCTATTCAAATCACCATGTATTTAAAAGAAATAGGAAAACAAGAAAATTCTAGATTAAGGGTCTAAAATACAAAGATGCGGCAGGCAAATGATGCAATAAGAAATTGGAATATCAATAAGACCATGCTAATGGTAGTTGCTGGATAATAAGTATGACAACCCCAAAGAGGAAGTAAAGTAAAGAGAGTAAGAAAACCTTTCAATAGCTATGCTCTCCAATTCATCGTAGCGATCAATAACCCTGCAAGAGGAAAACAATGTCGTTTGGTTACTAACAATTGAAAAGCTACAAAGATAACATATAAAAAAATATGAATTTATGTAGCAGAAAGAAGAAAAACAAATAGAAACCAGTGAGACGCGAATTTAGTGCCGAATGCTAGACCTGCTGCTATGCCCACAGCTCCCGTCGCAACTCCGCCTACAAAGAATCCAATAACATCAATTATTATGTTGGAAAGGAGATTAAGAGTGAAGTAATTACCGGCATAGGCCACCTTCTCAGATGTCCGATCCATTGACTGAATATGCTCCCTGTCATTTGCAAATTAATTCATAAGATTTAATACTTGTATGCTGAGTGAGAAAGGATGAAAATACTCACCATAACTGTTTGAAACCCTCCATAACCATAACCTCTCAGAGAGAAGAAAACAAAACCCTAAAAAAATATTTGAAATCAAATTACCCCATTCAGATGAAATCGGAGTTCCGCGCCATGTGTGGAAATACGCTAAGCCCAGCCCAAAAGCCCAATGGGACATCAATCATCATGTCCATTTTGGGTTGGGTTGGGTTGGGTCCCACCATTTGCCTTAATCTGTGCTGTCAGTGCGAGTGTGCTTTTGCTTTTAGTAAGGAGAAGAAGAAACAAAAAGTATTGTAATAATTTGAATTTGCCTTCGATTCAGACTCACAGAAACGAAGTTTAGTTTGGAAGTGGGAATGCTTCGCTTCAACTTAATTTATTATGTTATGATACTCAACAACAAGCTTTTCTGCTTTCCTTGGATAACGATTCTCATCTCTCTTCTTCTGCTACCCTCCTCTGCTTCTTCCAAGCACCATGGTAATCCTAATCTGCTCTTTTCTTCTTTGTATATCAAAATGTTTTTATATTTATTATCTTTTTTACACATTTCGTTACTCTCTCCATTTCTAGATTTCAATTCTACGCATTTTAACTTCACTATTACCAGTAGCTAGGTAGCACATTTCAGAACCACATATGGCCATACTTCATTTTAAAAAAAATTAAGTATAATCCTTTGGTTCATTAAGCATAGATTAATAATGTCCCATTTAACAAGCACTCGGAGTCCTTGTCAACTGATAATAGGCACAGCTACCCTCAAAAATATTATGCTAGTTCAATTAGGTTTCACTCAGCATTCAGCACATTCAGGTGTATGCAAATCAGATGACAAATAGTGAGAGAATTGTTAAGCATCTAGTTTAAGTTGTGTTTATTAGATAGATGAAGTCAAATATACATCTTCCTCACAAAGATATGATGTCTTCTTAAAGTAAGTTGCTAATGTTTTTACAAACAGGAAATCCTGCAAATGATCTTGTAGAGATCATTAACAAGAATAGAACTGCCCATAAACTTCCACAGCTTAATGACAGCCCGGGTCTTGGCTGCATGGCGCTGCAATATGTTGAATTATGCAAACCTAACTGCACCGGAAAAAGCGGTGTCAAGTGCAATCCACCTGAGGATGACTTCACTGAGGTTTTTGGACCTAATTGTGGTGTAGAGCTACCGACTTTTGGCACCATAACAGGGCACATTGTGGGTTGCGAATCCAAGTATGTTGATCCTTCAGAAGCGTTTTCTCAACTTGTAATTAAAGATGGAAAGGCATTGTCCCTTGTGAGAAATAAATCACATACGGAGGTGGGAGTAGGTTTGATTGGGTTTCACAAGGGACCTTTCTTGTGGTGTGTTTTATTTAGCGATGGTCAGACAAATTCGACATTTGTTCTGGAGGATCATGGAAAAGGGATCAAGCAGAAAAAGGGGTGCTATAGTGGAAACAATTCGACATGCAGCAGGGGACAGAAGATGAGCGTATCGCTGAGCAATGCTTTAAGCTTTTGTTTTATAGGTATCTATTTGTTCCTACATTAAAACTAGTTTGTGACAATGTGAATTACTTCACTGAAACTAGTTTGAAATTCAATTTTGTTTTGTAAGTTTAGAAACGCTGAGCCAGTTATAATTATACTGTGGTATATCTTGTGTGACTCGGTGGTTAAGACTGCTACAATTTTCTCCTGGTGTGAATGAGGACAAATTGGCTTTCTAACACACTAGACAATAGGATTATATCAATTTGGGATCCTTGGAATTTGTTTTAATTGAGGAAAGTGGCGTGTAATGTTTGGGTACGACATTTGAACTTCATTATTTAAGTGTTGATTAATCTTGTTGAGAGGCTAACAAAAAAACAACAGCATTCCCCTGTATTTTAGGCAATCCATCTTAAGGCATCCATATTAGATGTACAAACAGAAGATTAGGTAAAGTATACTATCAAGTTAAAAAGTAACCCAGCTTTTGAAAACACTTGTAAGAAACAGTATTATTTTAAGATTTTCTATGTAGAAATACTATTCCGTATATCTGAGACGAAATATGTTAATCAAATGAAGTGTCCATAAGGACCATAAATTAGCTACAATTCATTTTATTTTGCAGCCAATAATTAATTACAGGTATTAAAAGGAAGAGCAACATAACATCTCAAAACAGACATATATATATGTCTTCATCTAAAATCATTAAGTGTCAAGAAAACTGAAAAAACAAATTGTGTAACGTGATATCGTTTTCCGAGCTGAATTAGGTCTTGAATTCAAACAATCAAACAAAAACAGTCGTCCATCTTTTTCTTATTAGGGTAATAATATCCAGACTTTAAATGTCCTAATAAAGGCCAAAAACAAAACAAAATGTCAATTCTTTCTCCTACTTTATCTCTATGTACACTCCTTATAACAAAGATGAAGAGGAGAATTTAAGCAAGGTATCCCACTCTTCCACCTTTTTTTTTGCTTTGTCCACTCTTCATGCTCATGATCTCAGTGTCGTTTTAACGTGGATATAGCAACCAAAATTTAAAAGAAGTGGGAGAATTAGAATTCCCCTATCTAAATGGATATATTTACGATTCATACCCCTGAAAACCAACGGAACATCTCACTGATCTCCTCCCCCATCCGATGACCTTCCACGTCATAATCGACGGTCTCGCTTCGGCGACTACTTCCGGTAAAGAATCTTCCTGAACTTCGAAACGATAATGCACGCGACGACAGAGAAGTCGACAGCCTGTCAACGTAGTCCTTAAGCCAACTCCTTCCGCCGGCGGATACGTCCGAGGCTAGGTTCGACTCTAAATATTGCTGAGCAGCTACTGTTTCCTTATCCGAAAAGCTGCTTCTGTGCGTTTGGCTCACCGTAATCTCTGAATCTTCCTCAACAAGGTACTCAAATGAGCCAATAGAGTAGGAGCTACGAGACTCCACAACCGAATCAGGTGCTGTTTGCCGGCGGCTGATGGAGCCTATTTCGAGTCGAAAACTTTCTGAACCTGCACCTGCACCGTCGGTTGAGAGCGCCTTTAAGACGTTTGACTCTGACGCATGAATAGAAGAGCGGCAGAGAGGACACGTCTGATTAGAGCGAAGCCACGTGTCGATGCAATCAACATGAAAGGCGTGGCAGCACAGAGGGAGGAGGCGCAGCTGATCGTGCGGTTCAAACTTAGACAGGCAAACGGCGCAGTCGACGGCAGAATTGGCAGAAGCACGTTTGATGGAACTGAAAGAGAAAAGAGGAAGAGAATCGACAATGGAGAGTTCAGGAGAAACGCGATTGCTGGAGGAATGACGATTGGAAGAAGAGGAAGCAGTGGTGGGATGAGAGAGATGGCGGAGACAGCGGCGGTTGAGATGACGGAGGAGAAAGCAGATAGAGACGGAAACGAGGAAAGTAACGGAGAGGATGAGAAGGATAAGAAGAAGGGTAGGCTTGAGAGTTTGGAAAGGGGAAGGATGAGCGGCGGTGTTCAACGGAAGAAGAGGAGACGGCGGGGCGGTGGACATTTTGTGTTGGTTTGGAAGAAGAGAAGAAAAATGGCGCCTTTTAGAAGCGTATGTGAGTTTGCGTGTGGAGTAATTAAGGTTTGATGTTTGGGAAGGAAGTGGAGTGGAGAGGAGTCACGTGAGAGTGTAGTGTAGGTGGATAGAATTAATAAGATTCATAATTCTTATTTATACCATTCACCTGCCATGTCTTCATTCTTAAATGTCTCTACCACTACCACTACCACTACCACTACCACTACTTCCCCTGGATCTAATCTAATAAAATGCAAAATTATTCGTCAACAATCACTCCAGTTTCAGCATCATACTACCATTGCAGCACCACAAACATGCCATTATCTTTTTTCAAATACAAGAAAACTCATTATTTTAGATGCCTCTCTTCACCACGTTCTACATAACCTACTATTATTTAAAGCTCATTCTCACACAAAAAATATACTACTTACATTACTCTCTTCATTTTCCATTTGATTTATCATTTATTTGCATATCAAATCCAAACGTTTTACTGCTCTAATTTTAGTTTTTAAAACATTGCATCGCAAATTCACATCTTTCAATTTTTGACATTGTGTAATACATTTTTCTTTTGTGAAGCTGTTTTATATAAAACGACGCCGTTTTTGTACACATTTTATAGTGTTATATTTTGTGAAAAATGACTAGGCTATAAAATGTAGAAGCGCGAAAAATTGGTATGTGCAACAAAACAATGTAAAGAATGTGCTTAAAAAGTGAAACGTTAGAAAGTCTTCTCACACCAAATTAACATTATTGGATTCATTTTTCCTTTTTCTATAAGTATTCATTTAAAAAATTAAGCATATTTATGTCTATGTTGAATTAGACAAGTATACAAGTTTCATACAAACAAGATTAGTTGTCCATAGATCCGGAGGTTTAATGAATTAAAATTCAATAAAAAGAGAAAAAGAAGTCAAATGATGGGAAATTAGCTGAGCTAAATAAATCGCTCTTATCTTATTAGCTTTGAAAAATTGAGCATCGGATATGCACAACTTAGGCATTAAAGCCGCAACTAATGTTTCAATGCTATTAACTTGTGTAGTACGGCCACAAATTAAGTTGCACCAACTAATATCACCTGGATCTCTACCCTCTACTCCAACACACCATTAAATTCTGGATACTATAACCTTTAATCCTCTACATGTCCAACTGCTCCCCGGTTTTCTTATTGACTGCTTCACCTTTTTGGAGCTCTAGATGAGTATTAATTATTTTATGAAGGGCTAATTTATCCAACAATGTGGCATCCTAGTTGGAAAAAAAAATTAAATCAATTTTAGAATATTGGATAATCTTTTAGAAAATTTGTTAAATTGGGAAAAATTTACAGCATTTTAAAGGTTTAGATGGATTTCAGAAAAAATGATTATTATTTTTTGGCTTTTTAATACCTTTAGACCTTTCAATAATTATCTTCCAAATTGTATTTACAGTTGTTCTGAAATGAAATGGAAACTTGTCCTTTGGAATGTGAAGTTATAGTACTATTTGAGATGAGAAAAAGAAAATGAACATGTTGGGTGCAAAAATGTTTAAACAGGCACAAGGTGTGGAAATTGATTTAAGTGGAACCATGCATATGATATGCTGAAAATTTTCATCTTCATGTAGATCAAAACGACATGATAGTAAATAGATTTCAGGCAATAGTTGAGTTGAGTTGGGCAATATTCTTGGGAACTCTTTCGGCTGCCTGGGGCTCTATTCCACCTTATCGGGTTTCTACTTTCTACTGAACAAGAAACATGACTGGTGCAAGCTGATCGAAAGATTAATAGACACGAATTAGAAAGAAAAAAAACAAAGAGTAGATATTCTTCTTGACTTTAATGCTTTTCTAGGGAGAATAAATTGCAGAATACTGAGCAGTTTGACATCAGCTTAGTAGAGTGAATATGCCATTGGGTGTGTGTTTTTTGGAAAGAATTTATTTTACCCACTACAACAGCAGAAATCCAATTCCACACAAAAATCACATAATCACATTCCCTTGTTAAATTTGATTCATATACTCAATAATGAGCTTTTATACTGACTTGAATGTAAGGCAGTCCCATCTTTGATTCTTCGCTCTTGAGTTTCAGTAGAAGACTCCATATATTCTCAGTTGAGGCTATTATAGTCTTTGTTCATCAAGTTCAGAGCCCTGTCAAGGGCCTTATTAAATTGAACATTAGGACATAATTAAAAAGCCTATGGTAATCTCGTCCTCAGCTGCCGAATCTAATGGAGGTTTCAATCCGAGGGATCAACCGCCATTTTTGGGTAAAATGAGAAAGAAAGAAAGAGGGAGGTGTTACCGCAGAGAAAAACAAGGCTTCCAAAATGGACCGAGTCCTAAGCCGATCCCTTGAGACTAGCCGGACAATGGAGACAGATGTGGATACGCATCTTTGAATTCATTAGCTCACCGCTCTTCCTCACGGCATCTTACCCTTCTCTCTCAAACTGCTCCCCCCACAAACCCTAAAGCTCCACCCGACGCACATCTCATGGGAGGTGATTCTTTGACCAATTTTTGGTCAAAAATCACCTCCCCACCTTCTAAATTTCTCTATCTTTCAATAAATAAATGGTATCCCCATATATCTATGTCTTTATCTTTTTATTCTCTTCTCCCTTATGGTTTCATCTACCCTATATGGGTTTCTATTCACCCTAAATGGGTCATTCTTCTTCAAATGGGAAGCTTTACAAGGTATTTGCTCTTGATTTCAACATGAAATCTTAACACTTATAATCCGAATTTTGCATCCTTCAATCGCTTGGTGGTTCTTCGTTTAGAAGCCGATCAGAACAAGCGCCGACAAAATTTGAATTTTCTTGTGCTTCCTTTTGCAAGATTAGTTTGTAAATTTAATTTTTACAGCTTGAATATTACTCCCGACGATATGTGTAAATCTAAGGATTTCTTGTTGTAATTTTTAGATTTATAAATTTGTACCTATTTATCTAGATTTATTTTTAGATCTAGATTTTTGGTATTTTATTTTGGCTGACACATTATGTAGTCAAATAGCCTCTATATTGTAATTTTCTAGTCCCATTTACGTGGCTAGATTTGAGACTCTCGTAGTCGTTTTCTAATCTATAGATGAAACCATCTTCTGACAAAAAAAAAAAATTCATTAGCTCGCATAAGATCTGCCTCCTAACCACAGAACATCAGAGTTCTATCAATCAAGAGCTTCATACAGAAAGAATTTGGAGTAAATGAAATCAATAGTTAGTCACGTTTTAAAATGTGTACACACATCAAAATATTAGTAGTACTTACTAATGGTTGTAGTATTATTAACATACTAAATAAATAATAATGGATGAGGCAGTAAACACAACAAATGAGAGAATTAATTGCTGTTTCTCCTACTTCCGTAAGCAACTACTTCAGTTTCTGATTTAACAGGTAAAATGTTCATGGTGCTTTTACTACACCACCTAGTACCTACACTATCTACAAGGAAAATCATGATGTTTTATCCTCTTACTCTTAGTATTCAAAATCAGTCATATGCAATTAGAACCGGATAGTTGAAAATATCTGAAATGCATTTGGATGAGGTTCAGAAAAAATTAACATAAGCACATATAGCTTATCCAAACATAAACAAAAACATAAACTTAATCGAAATTGTGTCAACATTCATCTTGGCATTTTGAACAATCAAACCTCTCCATTAACAATATAAGGAACTAAAATCGAATCTAGAGCGACATAAGAACTAAGTTCATACCCAAACTTATTAAGATGACAATGAAACAGCCACAATCATATCAGTTGAGCTTTCTCTGGCAGTATAGTAAACTGAAGCTTACATGGCTGTGAAAGCCTTCTTTGAACCACCAGAGGAACCCGCTGGAACGACCTTTAACACATTGAACCGCACTGTCTTTGACAATGGCCTGAAATAATCAGATTATAGTATGAGCACGACCATTGGATGCAAAAACAGCCATCATCCAAAATTCAGAAGGAACTTTATACAAAATTATAATGCACACCTGTATTGGCCAACGATAACATGGTCTCCCTCTTTAACACGGCAGCAAAGGTGCTATGTGTTCCGGGATATTAGAGTGACGTTTCTCGTGACTGTATGAAGTGCGTCGTAATTAGTGGTAAGTAGAATATGAGAAAAGAATCGGCAGACACCATATGACAAGTAAAAATAAACAGCAGAAAATAGTGTTGAGAAAATGAATAAGATGTTGCCTCTGGTATTTCTTGATAAAGTGATGGTGGTTCCTATAAACAATAACAGTCCTGTTCATTATACCATTATCAAGCATCTTATGTGAATTTTCTTTTTCTTCTTCTTTTTCTTTTAATATTGTGTTCATCTCACAAGCCTTTCTCAGTATAAGGAGACAGAGAGCCAAGGGTTCCGCCATAGTTGGGCTATACCCATAAATTGAGCTCAATCCAAATTATTATATTATGGGCCGGGCTATCCTCCCAGCACGTGTTTTATGCTATTAGCTCAAATATCACTTACCTCCTCAACTCTGCGTTTCAATAAACCCATTTATTTTATTTTTATTATTGCTATGAAACTGATTTGGACAGGACTTTCACAATCAGTAATGCAGACTGTCCTGTGTTAACCAATGGGATCCACAAATAATTTGGTACGCATTGCGCCACTTCAGCAACGTCAGTGCAAACTCATCAAAGCCTTTCTCTCTATTAAAGCCATGTCATAAGTTCCGTTTTGTTTTAACGGCATAGAGTAACAGAATATTTAGAAATGAATAAAGGGTCAATTCACCCCCTCAACTTAGCACGAAATATCAAAAGAGTCATTTTGGAGGGTTGTGGGTCAAACAGACTCTCAACTTGCGTTTTCGTATCCAAAAACTCGCAACTTGCGTTTTTGTATCAAAAATAACCCTTCTGACACAAAAACAAATGAGTAGATTAATTAATAATTAATTTTAAACCTAATTAATTCTAATTAAATATTAATTACATATAATTTAAATTCTATTTAACACTAATTAAACATAAATTTAACTCATTGGAAACCTCTACCGCCTTATCTGTGCAGCCGTTCATTCCTAAAAGGGATGATCCGATCTGGGTTCATCCTTTTTAAGGATGAACTAAACTGTTCATTTCATCCTTTTTAAAAGGGATGAACGTTCATCCCTTTTGAAAGGGATTAATAAAATCAGTTCATCGATTTTAAGTGATGAACATATTGTTCTTCCTTTTTAGGGATGAACAGAGCTGTTCATCCCAAAAAGGAAAGAATGGTGATGGAGGTGAGGTTTTTTTTTAGGTTGGTCTGGCTGAAGGTGTAGGTGGAAGTAGTTGGCCAGAGAAAGAGAGAAAAAGAAAAAAAAAGTAAAATTAGATCCTTAAATTTTTATTTAAAACTAAAATAATTATTAAATTATAATGATATAATTGAAATTTAAAAATTATTAAGAGATAGTTTAAAAAATAAATAAAATACTAAGGGTTTTTCAATTTTTTTTCAATTTTATACGGAGAGTGTAGGTGAAAACGGTTGGTGGGGGTGGAAGCAGTTGGCCAGAGAAAAGGAAAAGAAGAAAAAAAAGTAAAATTAGATCCATACATTTTTATTAAAAATTAAAATAATTATTAAATTATAATGATATAATTAAAATTTTAAAATTATTAAGAATTAATTTAAAAAATAAATAAAATATTAAGAGTTTTTTTTAAAAAATCAATTTTATATGGAGAGTGTAGCACACTTGCTTAGCTGAGAGTGGGGGAGGGACTTTTTGACCGAAAAACGCAAATTGCGGGTCTGTTTAATTCAAAAATATTCAAAATGACTTTTTTAATATTTCGTCCCAAGTTGAGTTGGTGAATTGATCCTTTGTTCATTTAGAAAGTTTTAAAAGTTTAAGGTCTTTTTTGTACAAACGCTTGCTCTAGACTAATAATTTGGAGTCGTTTTAATAGTTTATTTCTCCCACTATTTTTTTTTTTTTCCAAAGATAGGTATATAGATTCTGAAAAGGCATACAAGGCAGGAAAACAAACTAAAGCTGTATCATAGACAGTTTACAAACTTTTGCTAAATCATGAGCTAAAAAGTTGAAAACTCTAGAAATATAAGAAAAAGAACAAGTCTGGAAATACTTCTGGAGATGTAAAATATCACTATTAATTAGATGTGTTATAATAAAAGAAATTAGATGTCTCACTGTCCATGCCCACTGATTTAAACCTACAATAATTGCATTATTAAGGTGTTGACTGTTGAGTTTTATTAAATTTATGTGTGTATATTTTTTTTTTCTCTATAATATCTTTTATTCAATTGAAAACTACTCCCCCATATTCAATAATTAGAAAAAAAAATGTCATGGATTCAAAATCTCATTATGGTCTATTTTTTAAAATTCTCTGAAATAAGCTTGCTATCCCCTTCTTAATAGACGTTGGCCCCGACACTGGCTCTGGATAAATAAAAATAGCAGCAATCAAGATCCCGAGCTCAAGGCCAAAAAAAATTATAATTAATTAATTTTAATTGGTTATAATGGAACTGCCAATATTACTCTATAATTATGAATATTTATAAAAATATTTTTGTCAGATATCTAAACAATAACATTCAAAGTATGCTCAAAATAGAAAATAAAATGGTATAGGTCTCTCTAAAATTATTAATAAAAAAATAGTTATACGGTAAATTTAAAATTGTAAGAATTATACCTTTTTGTCTCATTTTAGATGTCCTATTTTTTTTTTACACAAAGATTTAAAAGAAAATTATCAAATGTTAATTTTTTTATTGAAGATAGTAAAAATTATAGAAATGATTGATTCCTCAATAAATTGAATGAAATATTTTAAATAAACTAATGAGAGCTGTAAATATAATTATTGAATACGATTTTTTTTCAAATCACCCACCATTTAGGGATGGTATTAGGGTGGGGTGGGAATATCCATGTCCCTACTTATATAGGAAATATTCATCCTCATCCTCGTTTAATTGATGGAAATGAATTTATCCTCGTACCCATGGGTTTTTCCATATCCATAGGGATCCTCATCCCCGTCTACCTTTTAAATATGACGTTTTTTGTTTATTTTAAAAAAGACTAAGCATGTTTTAGTAATAATTAATGTCATTTAATATTACTCTAATTACTTGAAAACAAATAGCATAATTTTAATTAAAAAAATTATTTTAATCTTACATTTTAATATATCAACATGTACTTTTTTTTATTTTCTAAATTTAAAAAAGCAAAAATTAAATACTAAACTAACCTGCATATTTATATTTTTTTAGTACTTTGATCACTATATAAATATATACGATATTGTGCTTTTACAATAATTTGTACTAATAAATATTAAACTGAATAAAAATATGAATTATCTATACAAAACTAACAATTTTATATATAAGTGCATCGGGTCCTTATAGGGACAGAAACAGGCAGTGGCAGAATAGAAATTTTATATAGTGGGGTCCATATAAATATATTAAAAATTAAAAATTAAAATTTAATATTTTAATTATATAATATTAAAATAATAAAATAAATTTATTATAATAATTATCGACAAATTTATACTATATTTTTAAAAAAAATATTCAAAGAGTAAAATAAATTTATAATAACTATTTCATAACTTTTTGTTTTAAAAGGCCACGTCAGTAAAAAAAATGGTTGATTTTTGCTGGGAGACCTCCTTTTATAACATTTTACTAAATTTAATATTCAATTTGTAATAATTTTTATTAGTATTCACTTCAAAACCTTCACATAGTTTATTGTCCTCCCAAATTAAATACTCATATATTTTACAAGTAGTTTTAGGATTGTATCATTTTATTTATATATTGAAAATAAATATGTTATCAATCACACATATTTTTTTGTACCACAATAACATTGCATTTATGAGCAGTTATTACTTTGTGGTTTATGCTCGCATTATGACAATACCGTGGTTGTTTGACGTTGATATATTAGATTATTTCGATGAGCATGTTTTATTTAATTTGCATTAAAATATAAATAAATACATATTATTCTATTCGGTGTATAATATTTGTCGCATTTAAAATATTATTTCAGTCCATATATACTTGCCATTTTAAAATTTTAAGAAATTATTTATTACTATTCTTTTAAATTTTTCTATCAATAAATAACTGAATAAATAAATAAAACTAATCAAATATAAAAATAATAGTAACTAATATGGACAATTTATAAAAGTGTATACAAAATAAGACCTATATATTATTATTTTTGTAATAAAAAATAGAAGTACTCTATGCTAGATGTTAGCAGAGATTAACTAATATTAGTATTTATTTTTTAAATCAGGTAAAACAACTGTATGCAGAAAATTATGGTCGAACTTCTGACCTTCAAATGTATAGAGAGGAACTTAGCTATTAGGCTAAGCTCTCAAGTATTACTACTTTCTTCATGTGTTTGAAATGGTCAAATGACAAATATTATGAAGTAAATGAAGTATTCAAGTGCCATTTAGCTTAATAATTTTACTTGTGTTGTGTATATTAAAGTTTTTTTTTAAAGAAACGCAAGGTTCCATATTAATATTATTTAAAATTATACTATTATATTTCTGTCACGACCCGAATCCTGGATCGAGACCGGCGCTAGAGAATGGGAGTGATTGCTCCGAAACCCGTAGCAAGCCTTAAAATAAAATCCATTTTTTCCATTAAAAACAATTTAACTTTTCTTACAAAAGTTTTCTCATATAAATTTGTTTCGAAATTCACTATAAATTTTTCGCGGAATAAAAACATACATTTTAAATTCCGAAACATAAACATTAGGTCAACTATTTCATGGGACCTCTTTTCCAATTTCACGACATGTCAATTTTTATAACCCTTTTTCAAAACGTTTTTAGGGTAAGACATGCAAATCACATTTATGCCATGTCGGGCCCACATATATATTTTGCCTCGATACCAACAGTTTCATTTACTGTTTTTCCACAGTTATCTCGGTATCTCAAATACCCGAGAGGCATCGCAAAATAACCATAATAAGCATGCATACATATACATAAACATAAGCGATGAAAATAAAACAGAGTTATAACGTGGCAGTTCATCGCAAATTAAAAAGCATGCTAAAGAGTTCTGTCTATCTAGATATTACTACTGCAGCGCTAAGATAGGAAAATATTTACAAAATACCACATCGTCCAAAATAGAGACTTCATGAAACAAGAATACGAAGCCTCATCAAAAATGACAGTCTACATACCTGAAAAAATGGTACAACAACGGGGTCAGATTAACTGGTGAGTTGACATCTTACAAACACACATTAAATATTTAACACATTATAAAATAGATATATTTAAATATTTACTACCGGTTCAATCACAGAAACGTAAAACTTTTGAAATGAAATGCTGTTTCTAATCCATATTCCTCTAAGTCTCCTTTCAGACTTAGATTAATAAACTAGTCGGCTGAACCCGTAGATTCACTCGACTCTAGTTTATTTTCCACTATCCTTTACAGTTCTAAACCTTTCTTTAGACCGTTCCCAACTTTTCTCATGGACTCAACGACCGATAACATTAAGTGTTCCATGACGCCGTTAGTCCTTAAATCAATCGGCCGAACTCTATCGTTCTGTCGCCGTTAACTTGTTCGGGGTTCTAGACCGTCGTCTTAGAAGCTCTCCCGCAATGTCTGGACCGTCGTCTCAGACTTCTAGACCGTCGTCTAGATTTCCACATCCACTTAACGTAAAAATAAATATGCATGCAATAACTAGTGATCACATAGTCCTATTATAGCCCAAATAGGATGGCACGTTTCATAGACTCATTCCATAATAATTTTATTTACTCAAAATAAATATACGATATATTTAAAATGTTTTATGATATTAATTTTCCCACATTAAAGTAATAATAATAATTTTATTACTTTAATGTATGCATGTAATAATGCAAACTCACAGACTGTCGTTCCACAATTATTTACGCACGCTAATCCACATTTAGCTCCTCGGCGATTATTCATTCAACGCCCCGTGAATGCATCACATTCCGAGATTGACCTTTCGTCAATTCTATAAACGTTTGATAATCAAAACGTTTCCCACTAATTCTCACGATCGACATCGTGGCCCGTACACACACTACGTATCGGGTTCAATCTTAGGAATCCAATTCAATTTCATAATTTGGTCCATTCTAAATTCTTAGGTAAATTTTACCATTTTACCCTTTCGGAAAAATTCCCATATTTAAAAAAAAAATCGGTCCTTATTAATTTCCATATTCCAAAATACCCTTATTTCAAATCCTCTTTTATAAAAATACACTATACATATATTCATCCTTTAATTAAAATTTTCCAATTTTAATTAAATAAAACATTAATTAGTTTATATCTAACTAATTAATACTAACCCATTTAAAAATATAATCTTTTGGGTCCAAGCCCAAATTAAAATTTTAGAATCTTAAAAACTTTTAATTAAACAAATCCAAGGTTCCACTTACCTTTCAAGTCCACCAAAAATCCAATTAGGACATACTAGTCCTTATACTTTCAAATCTTACATTTTAGTTCTTTTACCCAATTTTTTTAATTTATTACTTACCTTTTAGTTTTTAACTTTGGGTCCAAATTATTTAGTCAAGTCTAAATAAAAGTCCAAAGTTCTAAGTCCGGGATCTAATTACGGTTTTGGCCCCACTTGGCCCCGGTCCATATTGGTTCGGTTTCAACCCGACCAAATCTTGGCTCGGTTAAACAGAGACACCGTGCTCCGTTTACCGGCCGGTAGTGGTTCGCCGACCACCACCCCACTCTCTATACCACCTATACCAAAATTTAGCCAATCAACTTCAAATTGAATGAAATTTAACTCTACTAAAATATTTAATCTCACTTGATTAAATATTACAACACTAACCACATCATAAACAATTAAACAATCAAACACCAAATAGCCATCTATTCGGCCACCACACCAAATCACCATATATCACAATTTTTAACA
The DNA here is from genome assembly GCF_937616625.2 of Mercurialis annua. Taxonomy (NCBI): domain Eukaryota; kingdom Viridiplantae; phylum Streptophyta; class Magnoliopsida; order Malpighiales; family Euphorbiaceae; genus Mercurialis; species Mercurialis annua. Next base: position 47,264,701 of record NC_065575.1, on the reverse strand, counting down.
ATTAAACATTTTCATGGCATGCTTATTAACTCAACAATTAATCAAGAATTTAAAAGTACAATTTCTTTTAAATTATAGACTAATTCGGCTTATAGCCAAAATTTAGCATTACAACATTTAAATCCACATAACCATTTAAACATAATCTCAATCTCATTTAATCACCAATTATCATGTCATCTAAACAATAAAAATTATTTATTTGCATTTTCTATTTATTCGGCCAACTCAAAACATATCATTCAAACATATTTTCAAATATTTGCATCATAGGCATATACATACACCATTCATGCAATTTGCTACCAACACAACTTATTCTAGCATTTTTCATACCAACAATATGTAAATCACAATACATCATTAAATTTCTCAATAATTTTTCTACTATATTCGGCCATAATCAAATCAAATCAACACATGCTACAAATTTCTATCATCAATTTCATTTTAACATAGCATGCAAGACAATTAAACATGTATAAATTACATACAAAAATTACCTAAAACATACCACAATAATCATAAAAAATTACATACATATTTCAGCATTTTCAACAAAATACCCACTAAATAATTTTCATAATTTATACATGCCATAAAAACATGTTCGGCCAAGTAAAAATTCCACTAACATATTTTACCAAAATTTCTATCATGCATCACATTTAAATTTGTCATTTAAACAATCTAGATAATCATGCAAAAATTATAATAAGCATAACAAAATAAAATGAACAAGAAATCATAATACAATTCGGCAATTTCAATTAAATTACCCAAAATCTCTATTTTAAAATCTTAAACACATTTCACATATATTCACCCATTTAACAAATTTTAAACCCAAAATAATTTATCTCATAAATATTTCTTTAATTTCTTTGTTTTCGGTTTCAAAGAAAAATATTAAAATTCTTACACCTTGAACTTTTAAACCACCAAATTTTTCTTAAGTAATTTAAATCATTTTAAACATGAAATTTTAAAACCCTACTTCATGAATAATCATGAAAATATTCGGCTCATAACACCACAAACTTAACCCTTTAAATTTTTCTTTTTAAAACCCTTAATTTTCCTCAAGAATCAAGTTTTAACACCAAAAATATAAATTTCCAGTTTTTTTTTAAGCTTAGTTCATAAACTTGTTCAAGTTAGAACAAAATTTAACACATAACTACTTTAAAAATTTTGAATCTTTCAAAACCAATTCTTACCCATGTTTTATTTCACTCCTTAAAACTACAATCCATGATTGCATGTAGGTTTTAAACTCTTGAATTAAAATTTTGTTAAAACCGAAATATTTCAAAAAAATGAACAACACCCAAATATTTGATCCTCTTAAAAACCCACATTTTGAAAGAAAGATCACATTTTAAAATTTTGAGTAAACCTTCCATTCAAGCATAAAACCAAAGAAGAAGAAGAAGAATAACCCACAAAAAAAATCACATAGAAACCATTTAAAGAGGCCTTTAATCTTACCTTTCTTTAAAATCTTGAGTTAAAATTAATGGAGTTTTGCTATTTTCCTAGGGTTTGGGTTCGGCAAAGACAAAGAAAAAGAGAGTGACTTTTGTTTTTTCTCTACAATTCTTTTTACTCCTAAGAAAATGGAGAAAAGAAGATTTCCAATTATAGCATTTTTGATTGAAAAATTGTGGGGTCTAATTTGCCTTTTTTTTAACTTCAATTATTAGCTCCACTCTTAGTCATAGCTCACTACATGCATGATGACAAGTGTCCTACATGTGTCATTTCTTACCCAATTGCTTTTTATCCAAGTTAAGCTAATCTAGCTTATCTAATTATTTTTACGGTTTTCGAAGTTCCGTAAAATCATTCTCGAAAAACGTTCCCGCACTAAATTAATCTCTTATAAGATCAAATCTTGAGCAAATATATTTATAATTTATTTTTTTAACGTTTTAATTATTTAGATCGATTTTTATCACTTAATGGCCGAAAATTACAAAAATGCCACCCATGCACAATAATTCAATTTTCGTAGCCATGCACACGTAAACATTTAAATAATTAATCTAACATTGCAAATAAATCAATCACATGCATATAAACACCGAAAATAAATTTCTAAGCCGGTACTCTACCGCCGCTAATTTCCGACTCACCGCATTTTCAAAAATTCCATATTTTGAAAATTAGGGGTATTACAATTTCCTATATTTAAATCTATATGCAATATTCTAAAAGTTTTTTGGTCCTAAATTATAGGCAACAATTTATTATTTGAATGCCTAAATAGGGGATATATTCTCATTAATTATAATAATATTACATAAAAATGAGCAAATTTTACTAAGACCCAAAGGCAACACTAAATTAAATAAGAGCTATTGTGATATATTTTTATAAAATTACTCTTTTTGTATAAATTTATTAAATATTTTAATATACTAGTTTCGCATTACATGCTATGCACGTGGCTCGTAACGTAACTCCTCAATGAACATATTAGTAAATTTATTATATTATATCAACTTTTTATTTATAATTAATATTAAATTAATTAAGAATTTTTATAAAAGTAAATATTATATTCGGTTATTAAATTTTCTTTTTTTGGTTTTATAATAACCATAATTAAATAATTAACTTAATTTTATATATCTTTAAAAATAATAAGATAAAAATTTAAATAATAATATATTTACCAAATACAGTATTTTAATTTTGTAGTTCAATCAAATTAAAAGATAGGTATTCCTACTAATTTGGAGACAATTAAGCTATTTTTTATATATTAAAAATTAAATTGGAGATAATTTAGCTACCTATTCTAATTAGGACATTAATTATAATAGTGATTAATTAAATAATTGATTAGTTAATGACTATAAAATATTTATTTAGTAGTAAACTGAAAAAGGATTATTCAGTAAATTTGTTTGTCCCCTCCATCCGTACTTTTATATATAGTATAGATAGATAGATATATTTGTTTTAAAGTTTCTATTAATTTAGGACGGAGTGAGTATTTAATTTTAATTGATAAAAGAACTACTAGTATTATTTAAATTATATAAAATACTTTTTTTTATTGTATCACTAATATTTTTGTATTTCACCTATTGCATTAAATAGAGAGTAATATGAAGCATCTACACAAACGAGAGCACATGGTCCTCCTCCAACGTGTGGGGAGACACAAACAAACAGGCTCGCCCAATAATTGAGGCCCATCATTACTTTTTTTTTATGTGGTGGCGCCAACTGAGCCGTCGATTTCAGTGACCTCGACAATTGTGACCAATACTGTTGCTTTTCCGTAATCAAATGCCACGTACAATGAGCTCTGTTATTAGGGCCGATGAGCTGGTTGCCCGATCACGTCGCACGTGTCCAGTGTCACACGGACTATTGCTGTGGGACCGCTAGACAAGGACCTTGGAAATAGAGCCAGCTTATTGTTGCGTCAGCGTGGGCCCCGTTTTTTCCATGGCAGGTTAATTAATTGTGGGGTCTACGTCTACTCAGCTCCAAGTCCGTTTCTTAAATTATTTATTGTTTGTTTCAATGTTTTTAAAACCGGACCGGAAATCGAACCGGCTTCATCGGGGGTTCGTGGTTCAACCGGTTCAACCGGGTTCAACCGGATTTTTTTAATTTTAATGATAATAATTAATTTTTAAAATATATGTAATTACACATTAAAATTTAAAGAGTATAAATTTATACATTGATTCTAATATTTATCATTTTTTCATAGACATGTAAAATAAACCTTTAAAAACATAAGTACATTAATGACAATGGACAATCAAAGTTAAATATAACTAATTTGATCTTATACATAGTCTCAGCAATATCTTCATACAGGTTAGTTCAAAATGAAAGAACTATACCTAAATAACAATATAATTTAATATAGTTCCAAGACACAAAATACTGGAACTTTCAAAAATAAAATGGAGTCATTTAGCTAGAAATTTACAGCTCCATGCCTACCAACTGATCTATGTTTTCTAAACAAAGAAAACACAAAATTAAGAGCTCGTTAGACTATAAACTTAATGCTCATAATTAAAGAGCATTTCCGAGCAAAAGCAAAATAAAATTCCAATATGATTCTTAATGAAGAGGAGACGGAGGAGTCAACCAATCTTCATCATCAAAATTATATGCATCGTTTGCTTCTTGAGACACCATCATATTCACATCTTCCTCCTCATCATCTAGTAAGTAATACAAAACAAATTCAGCAATGTGTAATGATTTGAATTAAAACAAACTAAATTTGTAAATTAAATCAAATATACCATTAGAAGATTGGGAATTTGACTCTTGATCATTATTTGGAAATTCTTCTTGAAGCATATTTTCCAAATCGTTATAGTCGAGTTCGCCTTCTCCCTCCTTCTCAACGATCCAAAATTCAGTCTTATCGATTGATTCATAATCAATTGGGTCATAAGATTTTTTATGTTTTCCAAACCTGTAAACAATAAGCATACTAAATATTTTTCTACTCATATAAGATTCACTTTCATACAAAACTAACAAATTCATGGTAACACACCTGTCTTGCAAACGCAGATTATAATGAACATAAACAAGATCATTAAGTCGTTGATGCTCTAATCTATTTCTTTTCTTTGTATGAATACGTTCAAATACACTCCAATTACGTTCACATCCAGAAGAAGCAGCTGTTTGACTAAGAATTCTGATTGCAAGTCTTTGTAAATTTGGTACGTCATAGCCAAATAATCTCCACCATTCATCTTTGATTTAATTATAAAAATCATTTATGTGGTCAGATTTCATATTTAATATAAATTCAATTCAAGAAATTAAATCTGAGATAAAAGTGAAATAAATCATACCAGGCCTTATATCTTTTGAAGAAAGTGCCATCGGTCTTGAAAAGCTCAGCTCGCGCTCTCACTACTAAAATACCGTGTATTACCGACGGAATTTAGCGACGGATTTAATATCCGTCGCTAAATTCTTTTTACCGACGGATTTGGCGACGGATTCAACAATCCGTCGCCAAATCCCTAAATTGAAATGGCGGGAGCCTCCCCGCCATTTTTGACGACCAACTTAGCGACGGATTTAACAATCCGTCGCTAAGTTGAATCAGTTTAGCGACAGATTGTAGAATCCGTCGCAAAAATGAATCAACATAGCGACGGATTTTACAATCCGTCGCTAAACGTCAATTAAGTGAAACGGGGCGTTTCACTTAGCAACGTGGCGACGGATTGTGCATATTAGCGACGGATCGTGATCCGTCGCTAAAATGCAATTATATTTTTGTCCAGTTCGTCTTCCCCCCATTTCTGTTTTTCCTTAATTTTTCAGAAACCCCCGCCGTTTTTCCTTCCCTTCCATTTTTCCCCTTCCCCTTCCCCTTCCCCTTCCCCTTCTCTTCCATTTTTCCCCTTCTCTTTTCTTTTCCTTTCCCCTTCCCTTCCCCTTCCCCTTCCCTTCCATTTCCGGCCGCCGCCGTCCGTTTGGCTCTGCCGCCGCCGTCCGTTTGGCTCTGCCACCGCTGTCAGTCAGCCACCACCGGAGATAGGTGAGTTTTGTTTCATTCAATTTAATTTTGTAGTTATAATTTTAATTAACCTAATTTATTTATTGTGTTTCATTTTAGAAAAATCAAAACAGCCCCCATTTGCTCCCTCCGCTCACTGCCGACCGCCCAACTCCGACCGCCGTCGCTGTCCGCCTCTGCCTCTGCCGCCGCTGTCCAGTCCTACTAGGTAAGTGTTATGTTTAATAAATTATTATAATATGTTAGTTTAATTTATTAAAATTATGTTAACTTAATTTATTAGGTTATTTTATAATTAAATTAGGTTAATTTTTTTAGTTGGCTGGTTTAGTAAGTTTGTTATTTTATTAAGTTGGTTTATTATAATATGTTAGTTTAATTTATTAAAGTTAGGTTAATTTTATTTATTAGGTTATTTAATAATTAAATTAGGTTAATTTAATTTAGTAGGTTCTTTAATAAATAAATTAGGTTAATTTATTAGGTTTGTTGGTTAATTAAGTTTGTTAGTTTCTTAAGTTGGTTAATGATAATTAATAATTAGACTAAATTAGTATTATTAGGTTAAATAAGTATTATTAGGTTAGATTAGTATATTTAATTAGTGTAGTTAATTACAATTAAAATAATGTTAGATTAGTCCCAATTTGCAAATTATTTAATGATAATATTAAATTAGATAACAAGAATTAAATTTTTACTATTATTTGTTGAAATCAAAATAAAATTATCATAATGTTATTTAGAATTAGTCGATTATGACACGATGTTAGGTTAATTTTTAAATTAATTAATGTTTAAGTTAGTTATTGCTGACAAAATTATCATGAATTGGTGTGTTGTGTAATATAAAATGTATTGTTTCTTTACAGGCTTTCCCTGAAAAATGGGTGATGCTCATTTTTAGGGGAAATGCTGCCGGATTTTTGTTTGAAAAATATTTAATAACTATGAATTTAATTATTTAAAGTATATATACATTTTGTAGTATTATGAAAAATGATTCGCATGTATGATTGTAGGTCTGTGTCCCGTTGGCGGTTGTTGATAGCCATTGTTGTCAGGTCTCTTTTACCCTTCAGTTGCGGTTCTGCTCTACAACAAGTAAGTATTGATATTTATTTATTTTTATTTTTTTAATTAAAGTACACTGGATAAACTTAAATAAAGAATAAAAAAAGATTTTATTCACACCGAATAAAATCTCACCTAGCCGTAGAAAACTCGTCCCGTGTCCTCAAGAGATTGAACGACACGGGATTGTACGTGTGTACAGTTCGTAAAACTGGTGTCTACGTAATTCGATCACGGAAAAAAATATATGTATAGATGCGGTAGAAAAATATTTGGTAGTATTTCCGTCGTATGTTCTCCGGTGGCTATCTAGTATATGCTGCGTAACGCTATTTCCTAACGGAATATGTATTTGGCGTTATTCAGCATATATTTGATAATGCACTTGGAGAACTGCGCCGGAAGGCTGCCAAATATTTTTCTCCGTATTTATGCATATATCGTGATCGTATTAAGTAGACCCAGTTTTGCGAATGGGATAGGGCCCTACCTTTTTAAGCGGTCAATTACATTGACTTTGCTGTAATCGAGTAATAAACCCACCTAAATGTACGTGCTACAGAAATGAATTCAGATCGCAGTTGGATGTATAGTGGGAGACTGGTCAAGGGATTGTTGACTGAAGGGTACATCAGTAAAGTTAGGGAGTTTTTGAACTTTGCTGTGCAACACCCCGAGTGTATGAGCGGGGCTCAGATAAAATGCCCTTGCCCTAAACCCAAATGCCGGAACACTGCTTTTCGAACTGTTGACGAAGTGGAGTTTCATCTCTACACAGACGGGTTTGTGAGTAATTACCACGTCTGGACTCACCATGGTGAGGAAAATAGGAGGGTCGAGGTGCCTATTAATGTCCTGCAAGCGGACAACATGTGGGAGCATAGAAATGAAGACGAGGGTTGCAGTTCATTCCAGAGAATGGTTACTGATGCTGGTGGTCCCGAAGTTTGGACAGAAGAGCCTCCGAACGCAGAAGCTCAGAAGTTTTATGATATGATGCGTGCGGCCGAAGAACCCATATGGCCTGGGAATGACAGACACTCCGCTCTGTCTGCAGCCGTAAAATTTTTAGAATTCAAGTGCCGATTTCAAGCGTCTGACGGTTTGATGAATGAAATGAGCGAGTTCGTACATCAGCTGTTGCCTAAAGACAACAAGTTAGCAAAAAATTCGTATAACATTAAAAAGCTAGTCAGAGGGCTTGGGCTTCCAGTTGAGGTGATTGACTGCTGTAAAAATATGTGTATGATATACTGGGGTGGCGATGCGGGTTTGACTGTGTGTAAAGTATGCGGGCATGACAGGTGGAAACCAGCTACTGCGGGTAATTCAAAAAGAAGAAAGACGAATGTGCCTTATAAAAAAATGCATTACTTTCCTATAACTCCGAGGCTGCAGAGGTTGTACGCTTCTAGGGCAACAGCTAAACATATGAGGTGGCACGCCGAGCACGAGATGGAGAATGGTGTGATGAATCATCCGTCTGACTCGCCAGCTTGGAAACACTTTTCAGAGTTACACCAAGATTTTGCAGCCGAAGTTAGAAATATCAGATTGGGGTTGTGTACAGATGGGTTTCAACCATTTGGTGCCTTTGGGCAACAATACTCGTCATGGCCGGTAATTGTGACTCCGTATAACTTACCTCCTGGCATGGCCATGAAAGACGAGTTCATGTTTCTAACGGTTCTTGTTCCCGGACCCAATAGTCCAAAAGGCAGTTTGGATATTTTCCTGCAACCGCTAATAGCAGAACTGAACCATTTGTGGGAATTTGGGACTCGGACATACGACATTCATAGGCGGCAAAATTTTCAATTAAAAGCCGCTCTTATGTGGACGATCAATGATTTTCCGGCTTATTCAATGCTGTCTGGATGGAGCACATCGGGTAAACGGGCATGTCCTCACTGTATGGAAGAAACTGATGCAATTACTCTTCCGAAGAGTGGTAAACAATCGTGGTTTGATTGCCACAGAACAACCTCTAAACGTTATAACAGATGAGGGTTCAAGAATTTTGGTTGATTCGGTCGGGGAAGTTGAAACAGATGCGTTTTTCGCTCCTCCAGAGGTGGAGGACGAAGAACAAGTGCCGGCAATATCAGACGAAGAAGATATACTTGAAGACGATGACGATGACGATTAGTGGGTAAATTTTGTATTAGGTAGTTATATCTCAGATGTTCATTCAAAAACTGATTTTGTTTTATGATTTATATGTATATGTATATATTTTATGTGTTTAATATTGATTTATTTGCAGATATGCGAGGGAGGAGTGCTAGTGGGACGGGCCGGACTCGGCCCCCCACACTAGCGGTTGTTGAGGAGGAGGATGACCTAGCAGCTCCTCCAGAGGTGGCTGAGGCGCAGGAGGGTGTGGAGCCAGCTCCGGCACCTCGTAGACCTCGAGCTCGGCGCCAGCCTGTTGAGGGGGAAGTCTTGGATGCCGCTGGCAGAGTCCGAGTCATCCCTAACGCACAGAGGTAAATAAAAAATTTGTATTTCTTAGTAATAAATGTGTTATATATAATATTTTTCTAAGTCATAGTGATTTTCGAGAAACAGGAACAGGTTGCTCGATACCAGCACGGTATCCAGAGAGTTGCGGGAAATCTTCCAGAGTCGGTGGTGGGCAGTAGGCACCGCTTGGAGGTTTTTGCCTGAGGAAGCTGTTTCTTTTTACTTCGAGGAGTTTAAGGTAATTGAATAACAAATTTATATTTTGTATCTATATTTATTTGTTTAATTAATTTGTTAAAATTAACACTTCTGCAGAAAAAATTCTTCTGGGGGGACGAATTCGAGGAACGAGTCATCCGCAGTACTTTCGAGAAGCATGCTGCGAACCGTTATTCTGACAGGCTGTCGACCTACAAGACTTCTCGTGAGAGAGACGTGTCTATTACAGACGACGTATGGGAGGCCTGGGAGAGAGTTTGGGACTCTGATGAGGCAAAGAAGAAATCGGCCCAGGCGCGGGCCAATCGGATGAGCGAGCCGGCCGGACCTGGTACTGGACCGGTTCGACATACCGGAGGCTCGATGTCTGCTTTGAAGCATAAGGCTGTTTTGGTATATTTTTTTTATTTTAATTACTATTGCATTTTGTGTTATATTTTTTTGTTAATTGAACTTACAAATTACTAAATTTGTGTGGCAGGCTAGGGAGCTGGGGCGTGAGCCGACACATGCTGAGGTGCACAAGCGGATGCACACTCTGAAGGCTGACCCGACACGATTCGTGGACGAGCGCGCGAGGATTGCAGCTGTAAGTATCTCTTGAAACTTTATTGTTTGAAACTAGCAATTAAATAGTTTCAGTAGTTAAATAGTTTCAATATAATAGGTTAATTGTTTGAATCGCGTAATCTATTTAGTTTGAATTAATTAACTTTTTTGTTTTTTTAGAATTAAGTGGTTTGGTTGTTGATATGTGAATTGTACAATTTTAAGTATGCAGGATTTCCCTGAAAAATGGGTGATGTTCATTTTATAAACGAAATGCTGCCGGATTTTTATTAAAAATAACGTGAAAGTTTTAGTTGTTCATTATATCAGAATTCATATTTAACTAATTGTTTTACGTTGTTTTTGTAGGAGCGGTTTGAGCAGGAGATGTTGGCTGCCACACAGACAGCCGAGGGGAGTACTGCATCTACCCCAGTGGACCCAGACCAGGTTTATCTCGCTGTTGAGGGGGTGAAGAAGCGACGTGTCTACGGATTAGGCTCAGTTGGTTCTGAGTTCGTCGCCTCTCAGCGGGGTACTTCTAGTAGACGACCCGGAAGCTCCTCTCAGACCGTGTCGCCAGCCGCCGATGAGAGATTTCGTACAGATCTCATCGCTCAGTTCGCGGATACGATCCGTGATCAGGTCCAGATTGCGGTTGCAGCGGCGATGCAGCAGTTGCAACAGCGGGCCCAGGGAGATGTGCTACCCACTCCTCCACCACCGCCACCTCCACCGTCACCTCCACCTCCACCCGCTACTGATGACGGTGTCACAGATGACGGCACCACAGACTTGTAGTACTTTAGTATAGCGATATTTTTGTATACAGTTCTGATGTATCGTACGTTATATATATATATATATATATTTTAGTATTTTCAGTGTTTTTTAATCTTTTTTACAATTTGTGCGTTATTAAACACAGGGTTTATATTTAATTAAAAGCCGAAAAGCAAAAATATTCTGCCCGAAATAATTTCCATTTCCCGACGGATTTTGCATTGTAGCGACGGATTTTATCCGTCGCTAAAATGCAACACCGTTTTTAAAAAGGTGATTTTGGCGACGGAAATATCCGTCGCCATTTATCCGTCGCCATATGGCGACGGATAAACGGCGACGGATATTTCCGTCGCTGTTTGGCGACGGGCTTATCCGTCGCCAAACGCGTCCCCTGTCGTCGCCAACCGCGTCGCCCAAGACGTGTTTGGCGACGGATATTTGCCATTTGGCGACGGATGTATCCGTCGCCAAATGGCGACGGATGTTATTGGGACGTCGCTAAACCGATTAGCGACGCCACAATTGCCGACGGATTGAATCCGTCGGCAAATCCGTCGCTAAACGGTTTAGCGACGGAAAACGGCGTTTTAGCGACGGAAAAATCCGTCGCTAAAACGCTGCATTTTAGTAGTGTCTCTAAAATATCTCAGTTCATCGGCCATCTTCGTTTTGCTACAAGCATTTTGCTTATCAATCACATTCAAGAGTCCTCGCATGATTTCTGGTTTCTTGCAGAAATTTTCTTGATCATATTGAAAAGCCGGATTCAAATAATAGGCTGCAGCATGAAGATCAAGACGCAACATTCGATCCCATCTCTGCTTTATGATGCTAGTATATGGCTTATATAAAGTCTTTCTATTCTTGAATAACTTTTTAATAGCCAATCTTGCTCGATACATACCCTCATAAACATAGCCTAATGTTGGTTTTTCATCAGTATCACAAATACGTAACAAACGTATTATCGGCCCCATAATGCGCACAATCATCAAACAATTATTCCAAAAATTCCCATCTTGAACAATTTGTTTAACTTCTTTACCTTTCTGCATTTTCAAAAATTTCTTGAACTCAGTATCAATAACCAAGGCATGTAAGTGATCCTTACGCTCATATAAGCTTTGCAAAGCAATAAAAGTTGTGGCAAATCGAGTAGCTCCTGGGCGAATAATTTCTCTCCAACCGGGTCTTTTTCTTAACCAATTCAAGGTACATTTGTGGTTATAAACAAACACAGTCACCTTCGAAGCAAGAGTAGCCAAACTTTGAACATTAGGAATTTCTCCGACATCTTTAAGGATTAAATTAACACAATGAGCTGCACATGGTGACCATGTAATTTGAGAATACCTTTCGGTAAGTTTAGCACCGGCAGCCTTATAATTAGCACCATTATCAGTCACCATATGAATTACATTTTCATGACCCACAATTTCTACAATTTCTGCAAATAAATTGCATAAAGTTTCTGCATTTGTGTAAATATCTGAAGCATCAACAGATTTAAGAAAAGTTATTCCTTTAGGACAATACACTAAGAAGTTAATTAATGGTCTTTGCCTAACATCTTTCCATCCATCTCCCATTATAGTACAACCGGTTTCAATCCATGTGCGTCTAAATGAGTCAATGATTAATGAAACATGTTGTTTAGCATCATGCAATAAATTAACACGCAATGAATGATAAGAAGGACCGGTATATCCATGACCCATACCTGCTATTTTGCTTATTGCAGTAGTGAAAAAAGCAGAATTTACTGCATTCATGGGAATGCAAGCATCATAAAACCATAGTGCAATAGCCATATCAACGTCATGCCATCTTTCCTTGCTTTGCATACATGCTTTGATACTAGGTTGATCCTTGTCATTTAACCCCATTTTGAAATAAGACCCTAACTGAGTATTCGCTTTTCTTTTTCCAGTTGATGGACTCTCTTGAGTAGAGTTATCATTTGACTCAAAAATCCCTTTCTTTTCATTAACCTTTTTAACATTTTCTTCTAATAACCCTTTCATCTCACAACGAACATCGGCTGTTACTTTTTTGCATGCATCAATATTTCCCTTTGCTCCTGCAAGATGTTGTTTCATTCTATTAATACCGCCACCACAAATTTGCTTTTGGCAAAACCCGCATATCAGTATTTTTTTTCCATTCAAACCCGCTCCTTCACTAATATATTTCCATGCTAGATCTCTTTTCTGTCGTATCGAACGTTCAGAAGAAACGTGTACTGAAGAAATACCTTCAGATGAAGGTGTATGTGAATTCATATTATCCATAACTGAAAAAAAAAACATAATATTATTTATCCTGGTACATTGTAAACTGAAGAATAAATAAAAAATCAATCAATTAAACACTTAAGATACCATCTGTGAAGGTATAGTCTAGTCTCACAATATGAAAGCAATATGAATATTATGCAAACATGCCATATTTCAATCAATGCTACATATACAATTTCTCACCTAAAACAAACTGTAATAAGTGATAACTCACTTAAAATGATGAACATCAAATATTAGCAGACCTAGATTGAGGTTGTTAAAGATCAATTTAGACAAAATTTAAATTCAAAAAAGAAGATTTAAATTTAGTCAAAATTCATTCTGAAATTCAGATTCAAAGAAGAATATCAATTTAATCAAAATTCAGATTTAAGGAAAAAAATTAATTTAATCAAAATTCAAATTCATTTGAGTTGCAATCACATCTCAAATTTAAACCAAAATTCAATCTGAAATTTAAAATTAAAGTACTCAATCTTTTATTCAAAAACTAGATTTTTAAATATACATAACATTAAAAAAAACCAGCATGATACTACATATTTTTCATCAGGAGTTTACTCATATACTATTTCTCGCCTAATCCTATTGGAAATGATAACTATTAAAGCCATCAATTTACCACTTAGAATAGAATCACATATCAGCTCAGAGCAACCAAACTTTTCAATTGAATTAATAAACTAAAAGACAAATGAAGTGAGACAATTAATAAAATTGAAAACTTACAGATTTATGGAAGTATGATGCTTTCGTCACTTAGTTTGGCATATGAACCCTAATTTGATTATCAATTGGAGTCGACTCAAGACACAAAACCAGAGATGGGGATGAAATTGTGAAAGAAATATTAAAGGTCACGGTAATTTTTCTAGAAAATAGGTCATTTGTTCAAAAACCGGATCCATCCGTTTTAAGTGTAAAAACGGATTCTCCCGGGTCAACCCGAGTTTTTACCGTTTTTTTAATTTTGGGTTTTTAATATCTAACCGGACCGGACAAGTGGCCGGTTCCCGGTTAACCCGGTTAGACCGGCCGGTCCGGTCCGGTTTTAAAAACATTGGTTTGTTTATGGGTGTTGTAGGGCCTACTCATTATCAAGTCCACCACTATGGAGAGAATGACCCAAGTGGTCCAATTAGTCTCTTTTTTGTTTTCTGTTTTGCCCCTCACAATTTACACAAATCTGTTGCTTACCCTTATATTTCTTATATTTTAGTTTTAACACACAATAAGTATTTGTATTATACATATTTATCCTTATTTATAAAATAAGGTCCCTTTTTAAAACTGGATTGCTAAACACCGCCCGGTTTTACTTACCACCGCACAGGCAAAAGACATTTCTGTCCTTTTAGCAAAATTTTGAAAAAAAAGTTCTCTCAACTCATTCGAATACATTCGAACAAATACGTAAAAAATCGATTAAAATGACGAACAACGAGTACAATTCATCGGATAACGAGTATCGACGTTCGGAAACAACCCCCGATAAATATTTTTTTTTAAAAAAACTCGAAATAAATAATTTTTTTAAATTTTTTTAAGGAGGGACGTTTACATTTCACGTCCCCTCCAGAGGAGTGGACGCCGGAAAGCGGCGTCCCCTCCTCTGGAGAGGACGTGGATTGCCCACGTCCCCTCCTGAAGAGGGGACGTCGTTCGTCCCCTCCTCAGGAGAGGACGTGGGAAATCCACGTCCCCTCCTCTGGAGAGGACGTGGATTTTCCACGTCCCCTCCTCTGGAGAGGACGTGGATTTTCCACGTCCTCTCCTGAAGAGGGGACGAACGACGTCCCCTCTTCAGGAGAGGACGTGGGAATCCACGTCCTCTCCAGAGGAGGGGACGCCGCTTTCCGGCGTCCTCTCCTCTGGAGGGGACGCCGGAAAAACAGAAAAAAAAATTAAAAATTATTTTTTATCTCGAAAAAGCCGGAACATATTGTTTCCGACTGTCGGTACTCGTTTTCCGACGAATTATACTCGTTATCCGTCATTTTACTCGACTTTTTACGTAGTTGTTCGAGTGTGTTCGAATGAGTTGAGAGAACTTTTTTTTTTGAAATTTTGCTAAAGGGGTAAAAATGTCTTTCGCCTGTGCGGTGCTAAGTAAAAAGGGGCGGCGAATAGCAAAACCCTTTTAAAATGGCATTGTTGCTGCTGCTAGATAGAGGAGTGCAATAGAACTTCCATAACACTCCATATTGGTGGACTATTATTATTTATGTATTTAAATTTATTTTGGATCATTTGAAGACAAAGAGGGAATAAAATATATTGGAATTTCACCCTACCATTTTTTTTATATATATATATACAAATTTTAAAAGCATCTCAAGAAATAATTAGATTTGTTTGCTATAATATAGTTTGAGAAGTTAAAATATCACTTAACTTGGAGTATTATTTAAATGTGAACTATCAATAATAATTTAGCTAACTAAATTACTTGTAGAAAAAGATAGAATTAAATTAATGATCATTATTGATTCTCTAATGTTAATATTGTTGACTCCACCTCAGTTGCATGTATAGTCAATATGTCATAAAATTTTCATGTTTAAAAATAGAATTATATTAATTTAGCATATGAGATAGATATGTAAGTTGTTGAGTTGAGAATACATTCCAAAGTGAACAAAAACAAAAACTCAGATTATATGCTCGAATTTGAATGACTTATTTTATTTTCTAAATTAAAATCTTTTTAAACTACATAATACTAGTAAATAACAAATCTATTGGACGTGATATGAAAAAGAAAAAGAGATGGAGGATTCCAACACTAAAAAGCGAAAAAAGCAAGTTTTGGTGATTTGCGAGAGATGCATGCATCCATCATAAATTGAATTTTGGCGTAGTGGCCGCTCATTTTTTTATAATTTATTTTGGTGTCTCATTTTTTTATATGATTTTGAATCATAGATTGTGTAATCATAAACCGATGGATATCTAATATATGTATTTTTATATTTAGCACTAAAGATATAATATTGTTTACACACATTTAATTTCTAAATTAGCGAGTGTTACCTTTTAGGCATATAATATTATTAATAATATATGTTTTGGGGAGTTATTATCAATAATATAATTTTTAAATCGATTTTATAAATTGAATAAATTGTCAACAAATTTATCTAAAATTTATCAAATTAGATAAATTTTTAGCTTTTACAAAATTTAATTAAATTTTAAAAAATATAGAGTATTTGACATTTTACCACTACTATCATTTATTTACAACCTATTTTGCAAAATTGTAAAATGCAGACAAATGAAGGTGCGGGATCTGGCAGACCACCATAGTGAGAGTGGTACATTCAGCACCTGATACCCTCTCTCCTTCTCCAACTTTCTCAAACACTTTTATATATAGACCGTCTCACGAACCCAAACAGACCCTCCTCCTCTACTCTTCTAACCTCGATTCATCGGCATGGCTTATTCCGGTCAGGAGCCTCACTTCCTCGAAGCCTGTTTTCTTTGCCGGAAACCTCTTGGCTACAACTCCGACATCTTTATGTACAGGTTAGAATTTCATTTTACTGTAATTTTTTTCATTTCAATTTGTTTGATGAGTACTTAAGAAGCGTTCATGATTAATAAGTTTTCTAATGAAGAGTTGTTTTGTGGATCTGCAGAGGGAACACGCCTTTCTGTAGCAAAGAGTGCAGACAAGAACAAATAGAGATGGATGAGTCATCATCCAGAAAGAAAAAGAGCTGGAAAATCTCGTCGTCTTCTTCTAGTAGTAGTAGATCTATCAGGACTTCTGACTCCGGAGACAAATCTCCGACCACATCAACTGTACAGTCCGGCACAGTCGCTGTTGCTTGATTGAACCGCCGATTAGTACTATACAAAAGAATAACTTAAGCTAATTTTGAGAGGATTTAAATGAAGAAAATATTTGCAGAGCCTTGATCTGTACAAATGGGTTCAAGCGACTGAAAGCAACGGCCATCTAAGATTTTGCTTTTCATTTTTGTTACGGGTTGGTAACGGTGGTTGAATGTTTATAGAAAAATTGAAGCGAATGGCTCTGTATTATTTTCTACTATTTCTTTACCCCCAATATTATTGAGAGCATCCAAAGGAAGTATTGCAAAGAATATGTTTTGTGATGCGAATTTAGTGTACAAAGTAAGTTGTGAGACTCATGAAATTTGAGATCTATTTCTCTATTATGAAGATAACATGGCAACAAACACAACAATTTCTTGCCCACTACTCTTGTGAGCTTTGTTCTTCCACTCATGAATTAACACTCATTGAATAGCAGAAATTGTCCATTTTGTCTCACAATATGCTCATATAAAGTTATGGGGATTTGATTTACAATAATGTTAGATTCTTATTTGAGAATAAGTGGGTATACTAATCTTCCAAAATCACAGCATTACAAATGAAAAATGTGTACATTACAAATAAGTCAGAAATATTGACTTGAGTGACAATTTCAACTTGCACATCATGGGTAGTTAGGGCATCTCCAACCCAAAACTCATTTTAAATTTTCAATTTACCCACTTTTGAGTTTGCTACAGTGTTTTTACTCCAACCCATTACCCCATTTTTCACACTAAAAGAATATTCTCTATATATTTTCTTTTATATTTAATACTACTATATTTAATCATTTACCATTTCACATCTATATTTATATTTTAAACACATACATCCTCATCTATTCATTTATTTAATAATGCTTAAATGATAATTTTAGCCAATATTTTCATGATATTAGTGGATCGAGGGGCAATTTACCAGATTATTAATTAAATAATTTTAATGTTTAATGTTGTTTATTAACTATTATTTTAATTTTTGTTCTAGGATTACTTTAATTATAATATTTATCTACCCGCTTCAATGTTTAATGTAATGTAATGTTTATGTTTAATGTAACGTAATTTTTATGTTTAAATAAAAAATATGTTGTTTAAATTTTATGTATTTAATTTAAATAATTTAATTTATTTATTTTATTTTTACCAATAAAAATAATTTGGATTACATTATGAAAAATTTAATTGGTATTTAATGAAAAGTTGGACCAAAATGAATATTTACAAAGTTAGCTATATAAATTGTAATTAAAAAGTAAATATCCAATTAACCAAAAAATGAGTTTGTGTGAATAGTGCATACCAAGAAGTGGGTTGCTACTATTCACAAACAAAGAAATGGGGTGGGAAGTAGGTATGGGTTGGAGTTGAAAAACAAGACCCAAACCCAAAAATGGGTATGGGTTGGAGATGGTCTTAGTTAGCACAAATTTTAACTAGAGAGAAGGTATAAAAATGACCCTGATGTTTTGTCCGTGTCTCACCTGTACCACTAATGTATTTTTCATCTCAAAAATAACCTTAACGTTTCCAAAAAAGAACATTTAAACCCTTCCGTCACCATGAGTTTATAACATCGTTAACTTAATTTGATGTGGCATTCTAACAAATAAAATATTTAATTTTTAATACATATAAATGCCAAATGGCTAATGGTAAATAATTAAAGATAATTTAAATCCACTTCACCTTCTTCTTCATCTTCTTCTTTTACAATTAATTCTTGTTTCCAGCCAGTTTTCCCATTGCTACTTTTCTACAATTCCTCCTTTTTTATTTCACCATCACTTTTGTTGATTTTGTATTCACTTGGTTTTCCTCGCCTCCGCTTATTGCGCTACCGCCGTTTGCGATAACTTCAGCCTTTTTGTTTATAGGCTAAATACATAAGTGTGTCGCTTTGCACTTTTTGCACATAAGGTCCCTGAAATATAACGCTATTTCATTAACTCCCTTCACTCTAAGTATTCGTCAACTCGATATCCTTCTATTAACGCGTGTACTTCACGTGTTTTTTGTGAGAATAATAAATGTAACCTCGAGTGCCACATTATTATTATTTTGCCAGGTGGGTCTTTATAAAATGTGAAATGTCATTATTCTTTTGATAATTTATTCAAATTCTTCCTTTTTCCAATTTTCATATCCTTTCTCTTCTTCATCCTCATCTTCATCTTCCTAACATGAAAGATACTGAAGAGCCCAAACAATCAAAATCCCTATCAAAAACCTCTCATTGTCCCTCTCCCCTCCCTCTCTCTCTCTCACTAAAACCTCTCTTTATTTTCAGTGAATGCTTTTCACCACCTCATAAAAAATGGCTCACGCTTGTGTCAACAACATCACCATGTTGCTGGAGAAATTTTCTCTGGCCACCTTTCCATTTCACGGCTGGTTAAGTTCTCGTATCTCCTTCTACTGTGAAGGAGACACTTCTTCAAAGAAACCATCAGCCTCTTCTAATGCCACCACTGTAGCCAGTGATCTGTAAGACAATTTAGATCTTGTCGATTTTGAGTTCCTTCTTGATAATTTCCTTAACATGCTTCTTGTTGACGAGTTGTTTTCCGACGTAAAACTGATGCCGTTACAAGTAGCGACGAGTATTAAACCTATTTCCAGAGTTAACACTCGTGAAACGGCGTCGGAGAATGTCAATAAATCTTGCCGTAGATTAGAAGGCCGCAAAAATTGAAAAAAGCACTAAAAAATGAATTTGTGCATTACGTTATCTTGTTTATATGGAAGAGGATCGCATCACAGATGCAAATATCATACTAGCATGCTTCATATTTGCTAATGCAAGAAAACATAAGCAATTCCAAGATGTCGATGGTCAAAGATCTCTCAACACTACAAGAAAACAGGGCTTTAGCGACGGAAAATTCCGTCGCTAAAGCCCTCATTTCCGTCGCAAAACAGCTTTTGCGACGGATTTGCGACGGATTGTATCCGTCGCAACATTTTTGGTCGCAAACAAAATTTGCGACCAAAAACGTGTCCGTGGCTAATTTTGCGACGGAAACGTCCGTCGCAAAAGCCACAACGTCCGTCGCAATTGTGTCACCAATTCATTTCGTTTGGAGACAAATTGGCGACGGAACTTGTGCATTTGCGACGGAAAAGTCCGTCGCAAATGCCTCAGCCTTGGAGACGAAGGCTGAGGGTCTGCGACGGATATATCCGTCGCAAATCAGCGACGGACAAAATCCGTCGCCAATTCATCAGCTTTTGTCTCCAAACGCTGATGAATTGGCGATGGACAAGTCCGTCGCAAATGCCACAATCTGTCGCAAAATTTATTTTTTTTTGGCATTTTTTTGCCGTTTTACGCTATTTTTTGCCGTTGTCCCCTGTCGTTTTAAATACAGTAATAACAATTCATTTATAAATTACAATCAATTGAAACTGATAAATAAATATATATATATATAAATATCAAAGTATAAATGTAAAGGTCAAAAAATAAAAATAAAAACCGTATATATGTGTGTAATAAAATAAGCTAACACGACACTACAAAGCTGGAGTGTCGTCATCGTCTGGTGGGGTAGGTGGGCGCTGTGGCCGATACTCTGCCGGAAGGTTAGGAATCATCCTGGCAATCTCCTCGCGTATCATTTGGGCCATGTTCGCAGCCTGCTGTTCCCGAGCCAGTCGCAGACCCTCCTGAATGCCGGCCTGCACACGGCGCTCGACCTCCTCGTCTGCCTGCTGCGACGTCCGAGAAGAGCTGCCTCGCTGCACCCTGCTGCTGCTTGGCCCGGCGTACCTGCTGCTCGCAGAACCCAACCCGTACACGCGTTTCTTCTTGTTGAATTTCCGTTTATTCACATTTAATGAATTACGAACAAAGAACTTCAAGGAAAAAAATATAAAGCAGAAGAAGCTCCAAACAGAGCCAATTGAAGGAAAATTATCCATACATGCAGCCTGTATTGCGTTGGCATTTAAATGAGTTGAGTTATATTGATATCAATCTAGAAGATGAAAAGACTTCTCAACAACTACAAATAATCGATACGAGATATGTCCAAATACAAATCATGGTATTCCTTCACATCAGGAAGCATAAAAAAACCACAACTAAGATTCTTTAACAAAACTATCAATCTCTCAACACACTAAATTGCCTAAGTAAAGCACTATTTTTACATAAGTTGAACGTCAAGAAGTCTTTACATATATATTTTTTCTAAAGAACTTCAAATTCATTGAAGTAGCAAACTAACTCTGAAAATGTAAGACTATGATGAGAATAAAACAGTCAATCCACTCAACAAGTTAGTCAACCAAATAAACTGGATATCACTAGAACCAATGGTTACACTGGAAATATCAGGTACTGATCCTTATTTATTTGTCATCAAATGGCTTCAATACCCAGCCAAGTGAACAGCGTCACCGACGAGGCTAACCCAAATCTAGACGATCTCGCCACAGTTGGAACAAAATAATGAAAAAAGCTGCTAATTTGGTTGACAAACTGAGAGAAAAATGCAGAGAGGTTAATAGTGTGACTTTTAAAAGTAATGAGAATTTAGAGGAGATTTTTGGATTAGGTGATATCGTGAGTCGTTCTTTAGTTAAAGGTGATAAGCTGAAGCCGGGGACGTATCTCGATTTGGTGGGATCATTCAAGGAGACGATGAGGGAATGCGACGATGAAGCGATAAAGAGAGAAAAAGTATTCGTCGATAATGAGGCGAAATTCGTTGTCGGAGCTCCTAACATATTGAGAAAGAAGATGTCAGGTACTTGGCGGAAATGATCCAAGGGGATGCAGCCGGAAGGAGGAATTTTGAAAATATCACCGTTTAAAGCTTCAAATGAAGTCTTGTCAAGTCATATGATGTGTATGTGGTTTCTGATATGTAGCTTAGAGAGGAGGACGTGTAAATAGATGGATGAAGTCTCTAACTGCGTCATCACTCGCTTGGACTGAGAGACCACATGCTACTGATATAAGGAGTGTAGGGCTTTAAATATGGGGCAATAAAGTGCAGGGTCCTTGTGTGCAAAAGGTGCAAAGTGCAGGGACACACTTATGTATTAAGCCTTGTTTATATTGTTTTGTTATACAATGCCTACAACAACAAAGAGTAATATCCGGCGAGAATATGATAAACGTGACAATGGCGGAGATGGAGACAATGATGTTGGGATGGTGAAATTGAAGCAGACATAGCGATGAAGAAGGAATATCAAGGGAGAAGATGAGAAGAAAATAAAAAATCAGTATAAATGAAATATTTAGACCCATATACCATATATTTGCAATGTAAAATTAGAGGTAGTATTTTTGTAAACCAAATCAATATTTTGGTTATTTTTATAAAAAGCCCTAAAACCGTATCATGAATATGATACGGTTCTATAATATTATATTATCTAATTTCTTCTACTATAGAATAAAGCGTAATCAAAGGTGTGACAAAGAGTCACTATACCTTCTATCACACCCAATGTGAGTGTTTCAAAATATGTCTATATTTTTTTGTCATTTACAAATGACTTTACAACTCAAATGGTGTAAACATTATGTAACATTCTGTTTAGATTGTGAGTTCATTTCCTTTCACATGCGTTCCACCTCATTCAATTATTAAAAAAATGACTTTATGATTTAAGGAATTACTTATCTTTTCTTTTAATTAGTTTTCTTGAGATATAAATTAAAGGAAATGCATGATTAGGTAATCGGAGCAGAACATTAAGAAAGCAGAGACCGATTGAGGCCTGAGACTAAACATACTAATGTAACCTCACCTTTCACGCACATTTTGTGACAAAATCATTATATCTTGAAAATTTGAAATACTTCAAAAATTCTTGCCGTCTTCAGGTGCCGCTGTCGATAAGAGATAAATATATATGGAGGGCAAATCAAAGTTAGAAGGCGTCACCAATCAGAATCCGGTGCGACAAGGCCAATTCTATTAGCCACTGAAGATGAATCTCGTTGCGAGGATGGATGTGACATCAATGTTGCTTCTACCAATCCCCGTCTCGCGAATCAACCATAAAACAATAACGGTTACGACATCTCATAATTCCAAAAAATACGTTTAAAGCGAGGCTTAATTACTTAAAAACCACTCAACTTGAACTTTTTTTTCGTTTATACCCTGACCTAGGAAAAAGTTCATTTATACCCTGACGTATGTGTTTATATTTCATCTCTACCCCGAGGCACTAAATTAACCTCTTTTCATTTAAAAAAAATTAAAATAGTCCTTCATTTAGAGAAAAATTCATTTCTAATTAATCTCTAATTAGTTTAGGTTAAAAATGAAGAACTATTTTAAATTTTGTTCTTAATGAAAAGAGATTAATTTAGTGTCTCGGGGTAGAGGTGAAACATAAATACATACTTCAGGGTATAAATGAATTTTTTCCTAAATCAGGGTATAAACGAAAAAAAAGTCCAAAGTGGGTGGTTTCTAAATAATTAAGCCTTAAAGCAATATCCCAGTAAATATTTATGCATTAAATTTTTTCTGAAACATGCATAAACATTGACCCATTATCTCTCTAAAATATTTTTTTTAATTTTGGTAAGAAGTTGATTTGATTTGAGCGGACCAAGAGAGTGTTTGACATTGTATTTTAGTCACTATTTTGGAGTTCTGGAAATTGCTGAAAATATATATATTTTTAAAATTAATTTAAATTAAACAAATAAAAAATAGACTTGAAAACTGGCAAGCAATGAAGTACGTAAATTTCGACAAAGTTGCGTGTCCCGTTTCGGAAACGTTTCAAAAACCAGAAACTCTCGGAAACTCATAAGGAAACGTTTCGGGCCGTTTCCATAAATAAAAAAAATTATATAATTATAAAAAAACCTAAAAAATTCTCAACAAATAATTTTTATGAATCAATTACTCACAATTTTTATTATTTACTTTATCTATAAAATAGTTTGTTTTTTTATTTTTGTTGGATTTAATTATGTTTGATTTATTTTATTAATTGACATAAATATATAAATAAAATTTAATATATATATAGCATTTTATAATTTCTAATATTATAAATATATCCTTATATTTTTATTATTTACACGTTTCCTTCACGTTTTGTGTCCTTTATTTTAAAATTTTATCTTTTTTCCGTATCCGTTTCGTATCGTTTCTGTTTCCGTGCTACATAGCTGGCAAGTATTGGTTTTTGACCCAAACGAGGCCTTGAGAAAGGGAGCCCAAAACGAGAGAAACTGAACTAACATCCATACTTAGCCCAATAACTATGAAAACTGGACAGAAGCTTTACTATCAACGCTGCAGAGAGCTTCCCGCTTACCAAGCGCCGCTAGTCTGATACGAAAGAAAGGCAGCACCGTCTACGGCCAACTCGTCGGCCACTCTCCGGATGTCTGCTAAAGTGCGCAGGCTGGGCAATTCTCTGAAGGTCCAATCTTCCTTACCTTTCTTCAGACACTCTCATATTTGCTATTCTAAGACCCTAAACCCTTATTTCCTACTACAACACCACTCCCATTCTTCCAATTCTCATACAACTTTTGATTATTTCTATCAGTTTTCCCCTTTTTACCCCTCTACTCCCAATCCTAACCATCATTTGAGCTCTTTAAATTCCAATGAGCGACGTCTATTAGTTGTTGGATTAGGTACACTTATAAAGCTCGGACAAACTTACCTTTTAAAGGGGTTTTCCCATAATTTTTGTCCTTCATTCTTGGTTAACATCATGCGGCTGTTGGATAACCGTCAAACCGCATTTGCATTTTTCAAATTCGTTTTTCATATTCACTCTGACGCCTCAGTTCACTCTTACTGCTCTGCCGCCCATCTCTTGGCTGCTGAAGATCTCCAGTTACTCGCACAAGATGTTATTTCTTGGGTTATTCAGAGACTTGGGGCTAGCTGGAGTACACAGTTGGTGGAGATTATGTGGGCTAATCACCACAGATATGAGTCTGACTTCTCTGTTCTTAATACTCTCATGCGAGGCTTTATGAATGCTGGAATGCCTCAGGAGGCATTGGAGATTGTGGTTAGGATGAGGGACGTCGGTGTCAGGCCAAGTTCATCAGCTATTTCAATTCTTTTCAGGCTGCTTCTCAGAGTGGGTGATTATGGTAGCGTTTGGAAGTTACTAAGGGGCATGATTCGTGAAGGTCCTCTCCCCTGTAATCATAATTTCAACATCATGATTCTTTGTTTTTGTCAGAAAGGCTATCTTCAAGTTGGTGAGAGTTTGTTATTTGTTATGCAAAAGTTTAGGTGTCAACCTGATGTTTATGCGTATAACATTTTAATAAATGCATATCGAACAAGGGGCAGGACTTCCGATGCTCTTGGGTTGTTGCATTTGATGATTAAAAATGGATGTAAACCTAGCTCAATTACATTCAGCACTATTATAACTGCGTTTTGCAATGAGGGAAATGTGATGGAAGCACGTAAACTTTTTGATGGAATCCAAGAGGTGGGTCTTTCTCCCAATGTTTCTATGTATAACACTTTGATGAACGGATATTTTAAGGCAAGGAATGCTTGCCAGGCAAATATGTTATACGAAGAAATGAGAAACAAGGGTATATCTCCTGATGGTGCAACTTTTAATATTTTGGTCGCAGGGAATCAAAAGTATGGTAGAGAAGAGGATAGCAAGAGGTTGTTCAGGCACTTATCAGGTTTGAATCCAGATTGTTCATTATATGATATATCTGTTGCAGGGCTGTGTTGGGCAGGTAAGTTGGATGAGGCCATGGAATGTTTAGAGGATTTGCTTGAAAAAGGAATACCTCTAAGTGTAATTGCGTTTAATTCCGTAATTTCAGCTTATAGCATGGCAGGGTTTGAAGAGAATGCCCATAAAGCATATAAAGTCATGGCTATGTTTGATGTCCTTCCATCATCTTCCACATGCAGTTCTCTGCTTTTGGGTTTATCTAAGAAGGGAAGACTGCAAGAAGCAAGGAACCTCTTGTATAAGATGCTAGAGAAAGATTTCCCCATCAACAAAGTTGCTTATACAGTGCTTTTAGATGGATATTTCAAGGTAGGGGATACAGCTGGGGCTCACAGTCTGTGGCATGAGATGGAAGCAAGGGGGATGTATCCTGATGCCGTCGCCTTCTCAGCATTTATTGATGGCCTTTCCAAAGCTGGCTTGGTGGAGGAGGGATATGAAGTATTTTTGGAAATGTTAAGGAAAGGTTTTGTGCCTAACAACTTTATATATAACTCATTGATCCAAGGATTTTGCAATTGTGGCAAGCTCGATGAAGCATTAAAGCTGGAGAACAAGATGAGGCAAAATGGTCTGCTTCCTGATACTTTTACTATGAACATCATCATTAATGGATTCTGTAAAGAGGGCAGAATGAGGTCTGCACACGATACTTTTGTAGACATGCGTCGTATTGGGTTGACCCCAGATGTCATTACCTATAACACATTGATTGGTGGCTATTGTAAAGTGTCAGACATGGTTAGTGCAGATGACTTCGTGAACAGAATGTGTGCGACTGGGTGGGACCCTGATATTACCACCTACAATATACGTATTCATGGATCCTGCATTAGTCGAAAAATGAGTCAAGCTGTGATGATGCTGGATGAGCTTATGGCAGTTGGCATTGTTCCAGACACTGTAACATACAATATTTTGATGAATGCTGTATGTACTGACATATTAGACCGTGCTATGATTTTAACGGCAAAATTGCTAAAGATGGCTTTTGTTCCAAACGTCGTTACTACCAATGTTCTGCTGTCTCACTTTTGCAAGCAAGGGATGCCTGAGAAGACCTTAATTTGGAGTCAGAAGTTAAGTGATATTTCCTTTAATTTTGATGAGATTTCTAATAAAATTATGGATAAAGCCTACCTTAAGATACATAACAATGCTAAACAATTAAGTGCAGCATCTGAAAAGTGCCTTTTCATGGATTTTCTTATGTACAATATATACGACTATTTTAGAAGGACCCTGGATAACAAACGTAAGGATCCAGTTGAACAGACTGAAAAATGGTTATAGAATATTTGGGGAAACTTGAGCGATATCTAATGGGAGAGATAAAACTTGGTGTTTGTGTTGCCCAAATCAGCCGTGAAATTTGAGCGATATCTGATGGCAGAGGTGATTAAAGTTTCAATCTTGTCTGCATGAAGGGATGTTGACTTCAAAGGCATAACACCTCTACTTTTTCCTTAATTTAGGTACTGACTGTTGGTTCTGAGGTTGGGGAAGTTGAGGCTGGAAAGAAGGTAATTGTCTGGCTCATTCTAATTAAGGGAATTAGGTTTGAATCGCTGTGATGCTGTTAATTCACACTGCTGTAAATTTTTTATTTTCCAGTACCGTATGATCCCACGTGTGATTTTGAACCTCATAGGATGCAACTTTGGCTATTTACACTGGTCCGTCTTGCCTGTTTTGCAGTTTCTTTTCTCAGATATAAATGCTTTTGGGCCAAGTTGAACTACAACTATGACACTTGTGTGAACTGAATAAGTGACTTGTATATTCTTTGGAGTGAACTTGATAAACATAATATGCCATCCTTTGATGTTTAACTGCCGTGAGAAGTGATTTTTTCAAAGACTTTAAATTATTCTTCTGCTTAATCAAGCAAGATACTCTGTCATAGTTGATGATTTAAGCACAAACATTGTTCCAAGGACTCTGATGTCCGACTAAATGCTGATCTTTGAGTGGGAATTCACTAGGGTTATCTTAGCACCTCCGACATTATTTCCTAAGTAACCTATGATAATTTTGTTACATTTGGGTTTGAAATGCTTGTTTGTCTGTTAAAGTTCTTTGACATATCTCGTTTTTATCACTATTGTTTTGCTAATTTATATGGTTGCTACTATTTGTTTGTGTTTCCATTGATCAGATTGTTTGGAATTATGCAGGTTGCTTTAGGAACAGATGCCAGGCACTGCTTTTGCAAAGCTGGTGATTTGATGGCTGTGGTTGAGTAAATTTCAGCATTTTGGCAGGAATTGTTCAGGGCACAATTGATACACTTCCATCAAATTAGTTATGTTGCATTGCGTACTTGATATGGAGAGTAAGTTCTATTATCTTTTATAATACTCCATCTTTTAAATTTACATAGTTGCCTTTCATGGTAGATAGTATATTTTTTGGACATTCAGTCTTATACTATCGTGTGCTTACTTCTTTGTTTTACATGTTTGCATCTAAATTCTTATTTATGCTTTAAGGTCTTTTATTGGCAGGAAAGCCTTTTTGAAGCAGTTCCCTCAGGTGCCACGCAGACCTACAGGATCTCTATTGAGTCTCATTTGGCCCAGTGTGAGGCAAGTGAGTAAAGTTGGCGTGTTTCATATATTTTTTTTTTGCTCTTCCTTTGATACATATTGCACTATATGTGAATTTTAGAAGTAAAAGTTTTTGTAGATAAACCTTTACTGTGTGGTCAAATGCCTTGGTGTTTGTGTTAATTGGCATATTGTGCCTGCCATTCTGGCTGATCATAGTTATTTTACGAGAAAAGGGGATTTGAATCAAATAATGCCAAACCGTTTATTTATGATGATTTTCCAATTTTTAAAAGTTCAATTTTCTTGTTTCATTTATTTAGTTATTTATTTATTTTGGCATTGTGGCTTATTTTGAAATCAGTTTTTCCGCTTTCAGAAGACCGGCAGAAACATACAGGAGGAAGTTGATACGTCTATGTATGATTCTACTGCAGGTATATTGGCGCTACTTTGTTTAGATTTATTATTCTAATGTGGTGCACTTCTCTCAAGTTCATTGTCAAATTCAGATTTTCGGTATCGCGGGGATGCGTGCGATGGAGAAACAAACACTTATTATCTGCATGGAGGTCTTGACAGTACCAAGTCAGCAAAACATGACCAGAAGAAAAGGAAAGACCTTATATACTCTGCTGATTTTCCTTGTGGAAACAACGCAGCTGAGTCCCAACTGCGTGCATTGATGGGAAGTTGAGGCTCGAAGTGTACCCCATTGCGTATTTGATACGGAGGGTAAGCTCTATCAGGAAATTAGTTTTGTTTTATAAATCGATGTGCTAATGGGTTTTGGTGTAAAAACTTAGTGCCGAGAGACCTTGCGCCTTTTCATGAAAATAAATTTTGTGATGGCCATAAATTAGGGTAGAAACATGAAATCTTTGTTTTGTAGTGGCTGCTATCCAGTCTAAATGTTGCAATCAACTCACAGCTGCAACATTTGTTCTAGTGAACCAGCATTCATGGGTGTCAAATTTACTCTATTCTCTGAATTGATTTTACATCTTTCCGTGTTTTTCACAGTTAAAAGTAGTTTTCTGATATCTGCTACTGCTACCTTATGGGCAACTAATTATGCTTTTAGCACATGTTAACTATTCTTTATATCTTTGATTCAGCAATCAGCTCATTTAAGATTTGGTTTTAGAATTTCCGGACAAGTCTAAAATGTGAGAAATTCTTGGGTGAAACAAGTCTACCATGTAGGATTATGAAACTTTCTATTTAATGTGTGACGCAAGACGTAATTATTTACAACCACCAATTAACAAAAGACACATTAGTTAATGATTTTAATATGTTTTATTTAAAAATGAAGTTTTGAATATTGACATGGTGAATTTTAAGCAGTTCAAAGTTACATGAGAGAGCCAATATATTGCTCTTTTAATTTGTCACAGGAGAATGCATTTGGATAAAAGGGAAATTGAAGATGAAGTATTCATATAATAATAGGCCGATAATGGAAAAAACTGAACAATATGGCCCATCTTCTGGTATTGGATAAGACAAGTTTTAGATAGATTGTCCAATCTTTCCTGAACTCCAATATACAAGACAAGGCCTCAAAGTCTTCAGCTTACACGTTAACATACAGTGTGCCATGTCCATGCCACAAATGCATATAGTGTCGTCAGCCATTCAAAATTGGCAAAATGAATATATTCATCCCTACACTTTTCATATTTTTAGTAATTGTTCCTACTCTTATATTTATAAGCATTGAATCCTTATAATTTTAATTGAATAGATGTTGGATATGTTCATTACAAAAGGTGTTAAAGGTGCTAGCAGTGTCAATTAAATTAGAAAAAATAACTATTTTAGAAACTTATGTTAATTAAAAAAAAGGTATATAAACTAAGTATTTTGAGCTATAATGGTATATGAATACGACTTTCCTTATTTATTATCTTATAAAAAAAGATATCCCATGGATTAAGTAAATGATTCTATCATAATGTATCTAAAGTTACCATGAAAAGTAATCACATAATCGGATTTATTAAATGAATGTGACATACTTAAAAAAAATCTAAAATATTACAATCCACCATAATAGAAAGAAAATCAATATCAAATATTTTTAGTATTCCATCTATTTTTCAATCTAATCATTTATTGTTATCTGTTTGACAGAATCATAATTTATATTTGCATGGTAAAAGAATACAAGATAAATTTTTAAGTCTAACTAAAATTTATAGTATATGTTAACTATTTAGATATAATATTTTATCAGGAAGAAATTTTTTGTCATGTTGACTATTTAAATTTGTTTTGTCTCAATATATATTATTTATATTTACCATATGCTTTAAATGACCTTCCACAAAAATATATTTGATTTCATGTCATACATCAACTTTTCATAAAAATAATTAAAAAAAAAACATAATTATTTTCAAATAATTAAAAAAAAAACATAATTATTTTTTAAAAAACATAATTATTAAAATCAGAGAGAGGGTAGTTTTCTCCATTATTTTAAGCAATCAAAATATTAATATATAAACCGCAGATTATGTGGTTGAAGGTCCGAGCCCATGAAATCCAAATGGTCTTAACTCTTCAGCTGCAAAAACTACAGCGGTAACAAAAGAATACCAAATAGGGAGGGAAAACGGTGGTTGTGGCGGCGCGTGGAGTTCAAGTATAAAAAAAGGAAAGTAGAGAGACCCATTCGATTTCGATCTCCTAAAAAACCTACGATACCTTTTGACCACACTCTGCCTCTCTTCACTATTTGTTAATTAAGTTTTGGATTAAAATAATTATAATTTAATTATCTCAACTCAAGCAAAGCAATCATCTTTGTTTTTTTACTCACCAATTTGTTTCTCCCCCCTCCTCTCTCTCGTTTGTTTTTAATTACTAGTATTAAAAATAATAATCACAATCACATCGGTGGCGAGTATGGTGGTAATTACCCTCCATTAAAACCCTAATTTCCATCTCTCTTCTCACACTCCCCACTTTCACAGGTATCATCTCACCACCTCTTTTTCTAATTTTATTTACTTACCATTACATTCTTATTGCTCAATTTTATTCGATCTCTTTCCTCTTCAGATTAAACGTTTCACCTCCAATCTTATATATGTCCTTCAATCAATCAAGGTCCGATAAGAACGACTTTCAGTTTCGCAAATCAGGACGATCCGCCGCTTCTAATCCGCAGCGGTCCTCCTCTGGTTCTTACGCTAAGGGCGGCGCCGCCGGCCCTCCCGCCCCTTCTCCCTCTTCCTCTCTCTCCTCCAACCGCAGGTATTTTGATTTTTTTTTAATTTAACAATAATCTCTGCTGCGTTTTGTTTCCAATTTATTAGGGTTTTTCTTATGGATTATTTGTTTCATTATTTTGTATGGTAGTTTTAAAAAGTCGAATAATCATCATGGGCAAGGAGGGCAATCTAGGGTAAACGTGCCTGCTTTCACTACTTCTGATTCTGCCAACGCTACTCCCCAGCGTAATTTACAGAATGGTGGTGCTCATGTGCAGCCCCCCTTACATGGTATGCTTTCATCTACACCACACCTTTTTAAAGGAATCTACTAACTCTACACTTTTATTTGCGCTGTGGGCATTTAGAAATATAAAAGTTACAGTCTTTTATTTTAATGGCGTTTTGTTATTATGTAGCAGGGGTATCTGATGCACCTGTTTCATTTGGCACTGCCAAGCCAGTTGAAACACCCACCACTCATAGGAGCTCCCGACCTGTCCCTAAAGCTCCAACATCTCAACCACCCACCTTGACTTCTGAGACTGCCTCTGCTTTGCCGCCTCCTAACCGTAAGTTTTCATTAAGTTTGCCATGTATGCATCAGAATTTAGTCTTTCCAATTTTATTATCTGATGTATGTCTGTCATTTTCAGCCGTCACTTATGTTTTCTACTGCCAGTGTCAGTCTCAGTGTTCTTTTCTAATATAAGCTGAATCTTTTATAATGTTTCTTTTTCACCGACACAGCATCTGGAGACGCATCCAAAGGATTCTCTTTTCAGTTTGGCTCTTTAGGTCCTGCCGCCCTCAATGGGATGCAGGTATGTTTCTCTTATTTTATCTTTTAACTGCGACATTTGCTAGTTCTCTTTCTTTTTCCTTTAATAACCAAAGGATCCGTCTTCTAGATTCCTGCTCGAACAAGCTCTGCACCTCCAAATTTGGATGAGCAGAAACATGATCAGGTAGGTAATTTGTTTTCCTTATTTTTTATTCTGAATCTTGCGATTTAGTAACAATAAAAGATGTGTAGGGTTTAGGAGATTATTAGATTGTTCAGGAAAGTAGATGACTTACTTTATTAACCCTTCCATTTTGTTCTGATACTAGTGACATAGGCTAGCCATGTTTCTGCGTTTAATGAAATCTTTTCAAATAGATACAATTTGATACTTGATACTACTACTTAATGAAGCTAGGAACCACTGATTTCACAGCTGATGATAATTGTCTCTCTTTTTTATTAACATAATGTAATCAAATGAAAGCATGCGTTAATTATTATGTTTTCTTTTTATCTTGCAGGCACGCCATGATGCCTTCAGATCTGGCCCTCCACTACCAACATCTACTCTTAAGCAACAATTACCAAGGAAGGATGTAAATACAGTTGATCATTCTAATGCTGGGGAGGCTCATCCAGTGCCCAAAGCCAAAAAAGATGTCCAAGTCTCAACTGCACCACCTGG
Organism: Mercurialis annua; assembly: GCF_937616625.2. Classification (NCBI taxonomy): domain Eukaryota; kingdom Viridiplantae; phylum Streptophyta; class Magnoliopsida; order Malpighiales; family Euphorbiaceae; genus Mercurialis; species Mercurialis annua. The sequence goes on along the minus strand of NC_065575.1, from coordinate 47,231,960 downwards.
GAGTCACCCACAGAAATCTTCAGCCATTCCTTTACCTATGACTTCTATGCAAATGCCATTTCACCAGCCGCCAGTGTCTGTCCAATTCGGTGGTCCAAACCCACAGATTCAATCTCAAGGTGTTCCACCGACTCCAATACAAGTACCGATGCCCATGGCTGCACTACCAATGGGCAATGCTCCCCAAGTTCAACAACCAATGTTTGTTCAAGGTCTTCAGCACCCGCATCCAATGCAATCTCAGGGAATCTTACATCAAGGCCAGGGCTTAAGTTTTACACCTCAAATGGGTCCTCAGCTGCCTTCTCAATTAGGCAATTTAGGAATTGGGATCACCTCACAGTATTCTCAACCACAGGGAGGGAAATATGGTGGTCCTCGTAAAACAACTGTCAAGATTACTGATCCAAAGACACATGAAGAGCTGAGGCTTGATAAGCGGACAGATACATATTCTGATGGTACATCAGGACTGAGGTCTCATCCCAATCTACCTCAATCACAACCACTTCCATCATTCCCACCTACTCATCCAATGAGTTATTTTCCCAACTCTTACAATCCAAATATGTATTATCAACCTTCGAGCTCTGTACCACTGACAAGTGGTCAGATACCACCCAATTCTCAGCAGCCTAGATATAGCTACACTCTCAGCCAAGGTCCTCAAAACGTACCATTTGTGAATCCTTCTGCTGTTAATTCTTTGCCGAACAACAAGTCTGGGACTTCAGTGCATATTGCGGCAGATCTTTCAACCTTAGAACATGCTCGTGATGTGCATAATGCGCATAATGTTATCTCATCAGCTTCTACAGGAACAGTACAGGTGAAAGTGAAGCCATCAGTTAGCTCGGTTGGCGAGAAGGTTGTGGACTCTCCATCATTCAGTAATTCATCTTCCCTTGATAAGGGTACATCCAATAAACCTTCAAGGCCTTCTGTGGAATCTAGCTCATCTCAAGCTCGGAAAGATGTGGAGAATGTCCCAGAAAGTTCTTTACAGCATTTAAAATCTGTTGATGATTCTTCAGCCTCAAAGTCATCGCAAATTGCAGCCAGACAGTATGCGGCAGTTGCTGTTGATAGTGGGGTGCTCAATTCATCGACACCTGCTCAGTCTGAGGAATCAGTGAGCAACACTGATAGCAAAAGAAAGGAAACTCTGGGTAGGTCAAATTCCATTAAGGATCATCAGAAGAAACAAGGAAAAAGAGGATATGTTCAGTCCCAGAATCAGGTATGCTGCTGTTTGCATTTGAGGACCTTTTCTCTTTTCTTATCATCCAATTTTGTTGTTTAGAATTTTTTTCTGGTATGGGTTTGTCTTTTACAGATTGGTGGGCTATCTGCTGCAGCGTCAACTGTTCCTTCTCATTCATTTGAACTGAATGCATCTTCTAATAGTGGAATTTCTGACTCCATAGAGACTAAAACGATCACATCGTCATTATCTTTAAGTAAAGAGGATTTGGCAGAGTCATTCCAGGTATCTGTCCCACTGATCAGTGCTTCAACTTCGGATATATCTGAACCCAAGGTTGGTGATTCTGGAGAATGTCTGCGAGGTATTTCTGAGGCTGCAAATGTTGCTGATCATGCTAAGGTAGATGGTTCTTCCGTGCAGGAACATCTTAAATATGAAACTCAGAGGCCTGAAGGGCAAGCAGAAAAAGAACTGCTTGAAATTTCCAAACAAGATGCTAATATATCAGAGATCTCTCCAGGGCCTATTACGTCAAAGTCTGTAGACCTTGATCAAACTCAGAAAGATGTTGCTTTGACGGATACAGTACTGGGCAATGAGGTTTTAACTCTAGAGACCACACCTGAAGGACTGAATGATCATGTGGCTTGCTACATAGAAAATAACAAGAATTTAGATAATACAGATGTCACTGTATCCAGAAATCTGGATTCTGGGGAAGTTGGGAAATCTCAGAGTGATGTGACCACGACATTGGATGTATCTTCAAGCAAAATTTATAATGTTAATGATAAAGAAATTTCTGTTATAAAATCCAGTGCATCAGATCAAGAGGGAGATTCTGCTCTGATTGCTGGTCTTTCTGAGGCAACTTCAAAAGGTGAAGTTCTGGAAAATAGTGGGAATGGGTTGGGCACCCTTGGAGTATCTAGTTCTAGGGAGAAAGCTGTTGAGCTTACTAGGTCAAAGAGTTCTGCTGGCAAACTGAAGAAGAAAAGAAAAGAAATTCTCCAGAAAGCAGATGCTGCTGGGACCATTTCTGATCTTTACATGGCGTACAAGGGTCCTGAAGAAAAAAAGGAAAATATTGTTTCTTCTGAAACAACAGAAAGCACTTCCGCTAACTCTAATTTGAAGCTGGAATTTTCAGGTGCACTGCAAGCGGACTCCGTGGCAAGTGAGAAAGGCATCCAGAATAAAGCTGAGCCGGATGACTGGGAAGATGCTGCTGATATTTCTACACCAAAGCTGGAAACTTCTGATATTGGGGAACGAGGTCTTGGTGGAGCAGCACAACATGGCACAGATGGGAGTGCAATTACAGCAAAAAAGTATTCGAGAGATTTTCTTTTGAAATTTTCCGAGCAGTGTACTGAACTTCCAGAAAGGTTTGAAGTTACAGCTGATATTGCAGATATCATGATGAGTGTCGGTGTGTCTCATTTTGCTGAGCGAGATTCATATCCTAGTCCGGGCAGAGGTGGGGAGAGGTCGAATAATGGGCCTCGGATGGACCGGCGTGGGAGCGGTATGGCTGAAGATGAGCAATGGAATAAACAACCTGGCCCCTTTGGCATTGGGAGGGATTTGCGGTTGGATGTTGGTTTTGGAGGCAATACAGGTTTCCGGCCTGGCCAAGGAGGCAATTTTGGTGTTCTAAGAAATCCAAGAGTACAAAGTCCGGTTCAGTATACGGGCGGTATTCTAACTGGGCCTATGCAATCAATGGGTCCTCAGGGAGGTACGCAAAGAAGTAGCATAGATGCTGGCAGATGGCAGCGTGCTACTAATTTCCAGCAAAAGGGATTGATTCCTTCTCCTCATACTCCATTACAGATGATGCACAAGGCAGAAAGGAAGTATGAAGTGGGTAAAGTAACAGATGAAGAACAGGCCAAACAAAGACAGTTGAAAGCCATCTTGAACAAATTAACTCCTCAGAATTTTGAGAAACTTTTTGAGCAGGTAAAAGTGGTTAACATTGACAATGCTGTCACGCTAACTGGTGTTATCTCACAGATCTTTGATAAAGCTTTAATGGAGCCTACTTTCTGTGAAATGTATGCCAACTTTTGCCATCATCTTGCTGGAGAGTTGCCTGATTTTACTGAAGATAATGAAAAAATTACTTTCAAAAGGTTACTTCTGAACAAGTGCCAGGAAGAATTTGAGAGGGGGGAGAGGGAGCAAGAAGAAGCTAATAAAGCTGACGAGGAAGGCGAGACTAAACTGTCGGAAGAAGAAAGAGAAGTGAAGAGAACGAATGCTCGAAAAAGAATGCTCGGTAACATAAGACTAATAGGAGAGTTGTACAAGAAGAAAATGTTGACAGAGAGAATTATGCATGAATGCATCAAAAAGCTCCTGGGTCAGTATCAAAATCCTGATGAGGAAGATGTCGAGGCATTGTGCAAATTAATGAGCACAATTGGAGAGGAGATTGATCATCCCAAAGCCAAGGAGCATATGGATGCATATTTTGACAGGATGGCTAAGTTTTCAAACAACATGAAACTTTCTTCTAGGGTTAGATTCATGTTGAAGGATGCCATTGACTTGAGACGGAACAAATGGCAGCAGAGGAGGAAGGTGGAAGGGCCTAAGAAGATCGATGAAGTGCACAGAGATGCTGCTCAAGAACGACATCATCAAGCTAGTAGGCTGTCTCGTAATCCTAGCATGAACCCCTCTCCAAGAAGAGCACCTATGGATTTTGGTCAAAGAGGTTCAGCTATGTTATCCTCACCGAATGCGCAGATTGGGGGTTTCCACGGGCTGCCTGCTCAGGGTCGTGGGTATGGTAACCAGGATGCTCGCTTTGAGGAAAGACAGTCGTATGAGACTCGGACTTTGTCAGTCCCCTTGCCTCGACCTCTTGGGGATGATTCTATTACTTTGGGTCCCCAAGGCGGACTTGCAAGGGGAATGTCCTTTAGAGGGCCACTTGCAATGGCAGGTGCTCCTGTTGCTGATATTTCCCCCAATCCAGGTGACTCCAGGAGAATGACAGCTGGTTTGAATGGTTTTAGTACGGTGTCTGAGCGTCCTGTTTACAGTCAAAGGGATGAATACTTCTCAAGATTTCCAGATAGATTTGCAGTTCCATCTGCCTTTGATCAATCAAGTGCTCATGAGCGCAATATGAACTATGTAAACAGGGATCCTCGGAATCAAGATCGCAGTTTCGATAGACCTCATGCGATATCTCCACCCGGACCAGCTCAGGCACCGGCCTTCGCCCAAAATATACCTTCAGAAAAGGTGTGGCCTGAAGAACGCTTGCGAGACATGTCCATGGCAGCAATTAAAGAATTTTACAGGTATATTTGCATGCAGTTACTGTCCCAGGCATTTCTACTTTTTCTTTTTGGTTTTCAGTCTAGTTCTAGTAGGTTAAGTGCATTATCTGCTTCCTTTGATATTCTAATGATAACTCTTTTTGCTGAGAACTGTTTGCGGATATGATTCACTAATCACCTAATCTTCGGATTAAGGTTCCGTACAACAAGTACAGAATTGCGTGTTATGTGTGGGGGTTGTGTGTTATTGGACGGATTATCTATCAAGCCGTAAAGTACAGTCATAGCATGTCTGTTTAGTATTCGTGGTATCATGGAATCTTGCGCTTGTAAATATTTGTCCTTTGTGCTCTTTCTGCTGATAAAAGATTTTCTCTTTATCTTGGAAGAGATGAGAGACTAATTCATGTATGCTTTCATTAATAGATGTATAGTATTATGATGATGTGCTGCAAAATGGGAGGTGAATTTAACATTTTCACTTTGATACCGGAAGCCGTAAATTACAAATGATAATTGCTTGGCATACATTTGCATCACATTTCTGCTTGTTAATGTCTAACCGAAAATTATCTGATATTTCAGTGCCAGAGATGAGAAAGAAGTAGCCTTGTGCATTAAGGAATTAAGTTCCTCGAGTTTCCATCCTTCAATGATCTCTCTCTGGGTTACTGATTCATTTGAGAGAAAGGACATGGAGAGAGATCTTTTGGCTAAACTTCTTGTTAACCTCACAAGGTCTCAGGATGGGTTATTGACTCCGCCTCAGCTTGTTAAAGGGTAGGCAAAGTTTTAGCTGTTTGCATGCCAGTGGTTTCCCATAGTATGATTGTGGCAATAATGGATGTTTGTTTTGCTCATTTTCACCAGGTTTGAGTCGGTTCTCACGACTTTGGAGGATGCCGTTAATGATGCCCCCAAAGCAGCAGAGTTTCTGGGGCGAATGTTAGCCAAAGCTGTAGTAGAAAATGTGGTGCCATTGAGAGAAATTGGGCAGATATTACATGAAGGTGGAGAGGAGGCAGGGCGACTTCTTGAAATAGGGCTTGCGGGGGACGTTCTTGGAAGCACATTAGAGATCATAAGAGCAGAGAAGGGGGAAAAAGTGTTGAATGAGATTCGTATTAGCTCGAATTTACATTTGGAGGATTTCCGGCCTCCAGCTCCTAACAAATCAAGGATACTAGAAAATTTTATTTAAATGATAGTGACCCTCATTGTATCTTTGCTAGAAAAAGAAATCCATTGTCCAGTGCCTTCAGATACTTATATATTTTGCAAAAATATTTTTCAATGTGGGTCCATGGCGGGAATTTATATGAGGTTGGCATCTTGGTGTCATAATTTTATTTTTATTTCCTCTCAATTGAGCAATGGAGTCATCATTGGAGACCAACAATTGCAGTGATAAATTAGAGTCGGTCTTGAAAACCGAAGTATTGAGTTGAATACCGGGGGTTCGAATCCTTCTTAATAATAATATAACTTTGTCCGTCATTTTTACTAGAGGCTATATGCCCTACAGGTTGAGTGGTCCGGTTTTTGCCCAGAAAATGATAAAATACTTTTTTATATGATATGCGTGGGTTACAATTGTCGCAGGTTGAGGCTGTCGGGAAGTACATGAATATTTAGCTAACAAGAATAGAGTGAAGACAAACGAAACAAACTTGGAAACACTTTTAGCATTATGAAAAGAAATAAGAATTTGAATGAATGCAGCAGCATCTGCTATCAACGGCTGCAATATGCTTTCACCATTCAGCGATCCTTTAAATATTCACCCATTTCTCTTTTGAACTCCATTACAATTGAAGTGTACTACTTGTCGAGCAATTTCATAAAGTAAAAGGTCTCGTGTATACATCAAACGGCTGGCAGGAGGTCAGTTGTGGCTCCTGTTAACAAACAAATGCAACATGAGATTAGTGACCCCAATATGGATACAATCCAATCCAATCGAGACCCCTCATGCATAAAATAAGGGGTCAGTTGCAAATGGGTTTTACTCTAATGAATGCAACATTTCATTTTACATTATATCAATCACTGTTCTAATAAGTAATGCAAGCATGTACCTGTTTTAATCCACCACCACCACCACCACCACCAAGACTACTACCACCTGTCATAAGCATGGTGAGAAGAGATGTTACAGTACCACCACCAAGGTCCATACCACCACCACCACCACCCGCACTCTTAATAGCAGCACGCATCGAATTGAGAATGCTTCCGTATGTAGTTCCATGACCCCGCTCAATGGCCTGAATGAAGCAAAATGTCATTGCACCTGTAGATGTTATCTTTGATAAAGCCTGTCCAACAAAGCACATAATCAATTAATTTCAGTTTGAGGGCTAAAAACATAACTAACTAGATGACTTCCATTAGTGTCCAATTAGTATTTTCTAAAAGGTAATAGCAGAGCTCAGCATTGATGTCTAAATGCTTACAGATGTGTCAGCAGAGGTTTGATGATCATCACAACCACTAAAGGAAACGACTTCTCCACCACTTGTTCCTTTCCACATGCCTGATCGTGGACGGTGATCCTCCCACACATATTGACCGCTACTGTTGCAACAAGGTATGATATAAATAAATTGAGAAACCCACAGTCAAAGAATATTTCAAACTAGACGCGAGACATATTGTTAAAAATGACAAGAAAGATCAGATAGTCAATGAACATTCTATTTATGCTAAACATTTAAAGCTCAACCTGAATATGCTAACTCATGTAAAACCATTAAATTTGATCTCAAGAAGTAAAGAATTAGTTGGAAATCAAATAGATAATATAAGCTGCAATACATCTACGGAATTGGTGGTACATTATAGACGCATAAACTAAGAGAACATACATCCACATGGTTATTAATCAAGAATTTTTATGATTGCTTCAAAAAACTAAGAGTTACCTAAACCGCAAAAACATAGTTTCATAAATCTATTTCATAAAATAGAGTCAATCACCACACAATTTAAAATCTCCACAAACGTTGCTTATCCCCCCATGAAATGCACATTCCTAATAAGCCGGTAAGCAAGGAATTCAACTCAAAATCTAAGAAGAAACATATATACAGCAAGTGACCTGTTCATTCTGCAAAGGAAGGGTAAATCCAAGACGGTGCCACTATGACAAGCGTCGATTATAGCGTGGAGCTTAACACCTTGCGGAAGCGGTCTGACAATTGTTGCATTGATTTCATCATCAACAATCATACCCTGTGTTTCAAAATCAAGGGGGCATAGAGTTTCATCATATCCATCAACTTCGTCGCCATTATAGTTTCTTTGGCGGGAACCATGGCCAGAGTAATGAAAAAGCAGGGAGTCTCCAGGTTGACAACCTAGTACAAGCCAGTGTAACGCCATCCTCATGTTGTGTAAAGTAGGAATTCTGTAGGGGTCCGTTTCCTCTTCTGCAATTTACACTTACCAGCAAGCATTAAAATAGAATTAAAATTACATATAAGAAGGCAAAAAAAAATTACTTTTTTTTTACCAGTGAGCATTAAGATAGAATCTTGAGGAAAGTGAAACTTGTTGATTAGAAGATGGCGCATACATTTGGCGTCGTTTAAGCAACCTTTGAGCTCATGTCTCGAGTACCTATACGATATGCCGCATATCACCGCCTTTTTTCTTCCATGGGCGTTTGGAGGAGGTCCTGCCGGAGCGTGATTGTAGGGAGAAGGAGATGACAGGGGAGGAGGAGGTGGAGGAGCGTAAGAAGAAGGCGGAGGAGGAGCAGCTCGAGGATCGGCGATGTGAGTAATAGCCTGGCAGATCGCACAGCGAATGGAGGGAGCGCCGGGAGGGAGCTGAAGCCTAGTCCGGCAATTGTAGCAGTCGACGAGCATATTCATGATTTAATAGCTATTTACTGCGATAGGAGAGATTTACGCTTAAGCTAATGAAGAAGATCAAGTCAGAGGTATACAGCAACAAGAAGAAGAATATCGGTCAGAGTTTTAATCAGACGATGAACGCAACAATATTCTTTTTTATGCCAAAGCAACAATATTCTTCAAAAATCAAATTACTGTTTATTAGTAGTGATGTGGGCTGTAGTAAAGCCCAACTAGTAGTAGTGGGCCTAGGGCTACCCTTCCTTAAAACTTTATATAAAATGGAACTAAGAACGCATCGTCCTCTTCTGTTCAACAGTAAGAATCACGCCTTAGGTTAGGGTTTGCTGCTGCTGCTGCTTTTTTCAGAATGGTATTTTTCTCGACATTGTTTTGGTTAAATTTCTGCTTAAATCTGTAAAATGAACTTGTTTTCTTTTTGTTATTCCACAGACGAAGAGGACCAAGAAGGCCGGTATTGTGGGCAAGTATGGTATGTCTTTGTCTTTTTCTTTTCTTCTAATTTATATTTGCTAGTTTGATTGTAACTGATAAATTGCAAGATAAACAATGGTGGGGACTGTTATTGTTATTAATTTAGGAAAAAAAATCTTTATAGAGTTGGTATTATCCTGATGAAGATGAATTGCCATAGCTTAATTTTGTTTATATGTGTTGCTTATTCTGTAAAAGCAATGGACCAAACTTTTTTGACTCTTAACTATAATTCTCTAGTTGGCTTAGATTTTGTATGCAAGAATTCTTAGAATGGGTATTTAAAAGTGTCTCACATTGCAGGCACCCGTTATGGTGCAAGTTTGCGAAAGCAAATTAAGAAGATGGAAGTGAGTCAGCATAGCAAGTTCTTCTGCGAGTTTTGCGGGAAGGTAACAGTTCATCTCTGTTTTGCTTCTGTATAATAACATCTTTGCCTTGAGGACATGTGTCTGATCTGCTGAAGTTTTCATTACCTCAGTACGCAGTGAAAAGAAAGGCTGTGGGTATCTGGGGATGCAAAGACTGCGGCAAAGTTAAAGCAGGAGGTGCTTACACCTTGAAGTAAGATTTTTTCTTTCACCTTAATTATATGAACTGTTTCTATCTAGCTACGCTTGTATGGTGGTGGTTCTTATGGCATTCTTTTTATGCATGCAACAGTACTGCTAGTGCTGTGACTGTCAGGAGTACCATTCGAAGACTTAGGGAGCAAACTGAGAGTTAGTTGCGTCGATGATATTATTTCTATGGATTTGGCTTATGTAATTTTTGATCTGAGAAATGTTTTGTTTTTATATGTCTGGATAATATATTTGAGGAGCTTCTGACATTAATTAAACAAATTTGATGTTTTTGATATTGAAGTAGTCATGGAAATTGAGAGTAACCTTTATATATGTCATGCTGGTTTCTATTGCTGAAATTTCAAATTTATTCAAATCTGTAGCAGGAGCAGGTCTGGCAAGTTTGTTTTTTTCTTCTCTGCCGCCATTGGTGGAGTGCTATATTTGATTGAATGACAGTAAAACATTTCAGTCACTTTTCTGTCATTAAGATAGTATTGCAAACACACACTGAGAATTAATATAGAGTTGATTGGTGTTAAAGATTTTTTATTGAACAAAGGGTCACCGCACCCCCTGAACTTGTGACACGGGGTCATCTAACCCAATTTATACTTTTTTGAGCAACTAACCTCAAAACTCTTCATTTTTGGGTCAAATAACCCATAATTTATATTTTTATTTTAAAAAACAGATTTAGGATAATTATATCGCAACAATTAGGGAAGTATCTAATTATTATTTTGCATCCCTCACTTCCGATTTGTATTTTACGCGTTTTAAAAATACAATTATGGGGTTATTTGACCTGAAAATGAAGAGTTTTGGGGTTATTTGCTCAAAAAAGTATAAATTGGGTTAGATGACCCCGTGACACAAGTTTAGGGGGCGCGTTGACCCTTTGTTCATTTTTTATTTACTTCATTGTTAAAATTAGCTAAATTTAAGCTGTTATAAATCCTGTTCATGGACCAGATTTTCCCTTTATTCATTTTCTTATAGAAAAGTAGCTAATCTGAAATTCCTAGCTCAAAAAAATTCAGTCTCTAATTGCAATATGTTATTACAAAGTACTAGGGACAGATTGTTGGGCATCTATAAGGACTGTAATCTTTTTGATGACTTACAACAGTTGCAGAAGCAACAATGAGCATTATTCCAAATCAAAGTTTATTTTCCAGCAAATGAATCTAAATCTTTTTGAACTTCACCAAACCATACAGCAGCCTACTGCAACAGATAAAGATGAAGCAATATAATCAGCCAAGCACACAACCTTCAAGTTTTGTTTCACTAAGAGCAGCTCCTCGATTCCTAAAAATAGCGGAATGCGATTACATCTCATTTAGGTACCCGTTTAGTCACATACAACACTGCTGAGCCAAGGTTTCACCTTAGGACCAGCATATATTACATTGCATCTAACTCATCTTTACAAAAATCTACAACTAAAACAGTAAAGGAACAATAAATTAATTATAGCCATTATTCTATATCCCATTCTCTTCCTTCTTCACCGGCGCCTAAGCAGCATAACATATACACGACATCCAAGCAAAGAAAACAAAACTGACCAACCTACTCCACACCATCTTCCTCCACACCAGCGTGGAATCCATGCTGGCATGTTTGGTTACAGCCTCGGTATTAAGCTATTGAAAAGTAAAATCGCACAAGCCAAAATCCTCTCACTGACATCCCATAATTTTCTAATGCAAGAGGAGTGTCACACGATTGGGATTGGAATGCTGTCGTTATTATTATGATGCATCTGTTTCTGCACAGCCTTCACTGCTGCTACTCTTGCTGCATTGGCTGCTCTATTTGCTGCTGATACACCCCTATTTACCCGTTCATCCACCTTTGCCACATCAAATGCTCTCTCTGCAGCTCGCCGTGCTTCCTGATTGCAAAATTACATATAGGATGTTTATTTCTCCTTTTCTTTCCACTTCTACTTTAAAAAACCATGATAACCATCCTAAAAGCCTAAAAAATTTAGTTAATATTTAGTTATCTTCAAAAGATGCTTATGCAATGATCAGTTTTTTAGGCAACATAAGAAATTTATATCTAATCAAGATCCCCTACAATCTATATTGCAAAATGCCAATTTGGAATATAATTTGTAAGACATGCAAGCTAAGAAGTCCTTGTCTTGCTACGCTGAATTCCATGGCCAAGGAGATTAAAACAAGGTTCATTCTAGTGTATAAGACTGAAGCAGCAAGAGGAAGAGGCATCATATAGGAAATAGAACTAAAGAATATGAGACTTAAAGATAGGAAATCCAACTACCTGCACAGCGTTCAGTACTTTGGAATGATAAACAGCAACAGGAGATACAGGATATGTGGTGTTCTGTGTACTTGGGACATCAAGAATTCCGTTTTGCCAGTGACCAGATTGGGTTTCGCCATTTCTAAATGTGTACATTCCAAGGCCCTGCCTTCTACCTTCATGCCAGGCTCCCTCATAGCGATGCTCATTTGCAAAACGATAGACACCAAAGCCATGCATCTTGTCAGCAAAATATTCTCCAGCATATGTGTCCCCATTTCTACATGAGGTTCAAATGAAATGTATCAGTGAAGATAAATGAAAGTTATATTGCAGGTGATATAAGGATGTTCATGCCCACAAGTGATCCCGCTATAAAGTAAAATCGAAAGTAGACATTGTACTTCAGAAGTGATATTTAACACGCATTTACATGAGCACACATGCACATGTCCTCAAACAAAACAAGCACACATGCTGAAATTTAAATCCTACTCACTTTAGTTGGCCTCATTGGAGTCTAGCCTACACTAATCTACAAATTCAGCATAAATTATCTAATAGGATTCAAATAAAAAACATATAAAAGTTGTTTCAGCTGCATAATCTTTCCCATATAAAAGACAAATAAACCTGAAAGTGATATAAATGGAAATTGTAACAAGTTCCTCTCAAACCCTCTCTAATTTATATCATGAAGCAACTTAAAGATAAAGCCAAATAAATTCCTAAACCTGCAGGCTGCAGCAGACTCCATATTTTAAAAGAGAAGAAGCAATAACATAATACACAAAATTTGGATTGCAGATAACGCTAACAAAAAGGTTGCTAAACATAATAGCAAATTTTAGAATCCTTGTAAGAGCCAAACTGGCAACGACTTGCAACTAGAAGAAGAATTGCAATAGCAAATAAACCTTTCCAATCCTCACTTTATTAATTGAACAGTTTTGAACCGTACATTCATATTCAGTTGTGAATAGGTTCCTTCTTGAACTTAGATTTATAGTATTTTTCAGACCAACTACAAAAGAGTACACATAACTAGACTTGCTATAAGTCTAAATCCACTTTAAATATTGTTTGCGATGGGGCAACTTCAAAGACTCATTTTCAAACCTAATTCTCAGCTGTATTTCGGCGACCATAATGAACATTCATGACATGCCTAAAATCAACCAACTTGCATCATTTAGCGATGAATGATTAGTTTCTGCACTATAGTTCATATAGGAGACTTTAAATTTTAAAAAGAAAACAACAGAATTTGCTTGATATGGCTCCATACTGGTGCAACTGGCTACCCTAATAAGTTATCTTTCTTTGAGAAAACATTTCTTCATATTTCATTATGTCACCATATCTGTACTACCATTCATCTACACAAATTCGTGCAAAGTAACAACGGAAACAAATGTAAAATAACAGCCCATACATCTAAAGTCTAACAATGCTAAAGTTTCCAGGAAAATGTTCTTCAGTTTAATAACTTAAACATCATTCGAAAAAAGAATTTATATATATGAAGAAAAAGAACAGATTGCAAAATTACCTGAAATGGTAGTGTCCAAGACCATGTTTGACACCCCACTTGAATTCTCCAACATAGCGACTGCCGTCTTCACAAGTATGAACTCCACAGCCGTGACTCTGCCCATTAGACCATTCTCCAGCATAAACATCTCCTGTATAGAATCTGTACACTCCGAAACCATGCCGGAGTCCTTGCCTGTATTGGCCTCTATATCTGCTGCCTCTAGCCCATGTTTCCACACCATAGCCATCATATTTACCATCAACCCAATCCCCTTCATATCTCCCACTCATATAATAATAATACACCCCACTCCCTGAACACCTCCCCTTGTGAAACTCACCTTCATACACGTCTCCGTTGCTATAAACCTGAACCCAGCACCCAGAATTCACTCTCTTTTCCGATTTGGTCCTCGACCCAATTGACCAAAACACCGGCAAAGGCGGCCGTGATATGCTAGACGACGTCGATTTGAGCTTAATTGGGAAAGAACGAGCCAAGAACAACCGAATTGAAGGGAGACGAGGGAGCGCAAGATTTAAAGAAAACAATAAAGCGGCGGAGAAAGCGAAAGCTGATAGAAAATCAAGAAGAAAAGAGTGGCTCGGATGCGACACCAAGAAATAGAAAAACGGCAGCGACAGTAACAAAACTAAACGGAGATGGACACGGAGCCGGCGGACGTGGTTAAAGCGGCGGAGGAACCGAAACGCGGCGGATTTAGCGGCGACGGAGATAGAGAAAAGGGTTTGATTATGTTGGGTAGTGGAAAAATGATAAATGGTGGGCGATTTTGACAGAGAGGAAGAACGGCGAGGGTGATGCTGATGGGTTAACAGCGGCCGCTTATAAGGGGTTGAGGAAGAAGAGGAAGGAGGAGTAATTGGGTCATTGTTATTATTATGATTAAGATTATGATTATGGAATTGAATCAGAAATTGAGGAGAAATTGGATTGGAATTATTATGATTAAAAATATTGTAGTGCTGATCGGAAGTGGAGGAGGGAATGAGAAGCGGATTGAAATCGGAAGAGATGCCGGTGCTTTCTTTTCCGATTTGAACTTCAGATTTCTTCTGATGCATTACATATGAACTAATTACAAGAGAAAACAATCAAACTTTTCTTCTTCTTTTATCTTCAGTTGTGTTAGGGAAGGAGGAGAAATTACATACTATATTCGGAGTTTATGGTTTTTTTAGGGATTTCCATTCATTTTATTTCATTTCAAACCTCTCTTCACTTCAAATTAGTTATGCTATAACACAATTTCTTTTTCACCCCTCTTCTTTTCTTTCTTGCCACTCAACTCCATCAACTATTCTGCTTTTCACAATTTTATTATTAGCTTTTTTTAATCACTTTTATTATTAGGTTAGGTATGTGTGTGTGTGTGTTGGGAATTATTGAATTGATTATATTTATTCTAAATATACACTAATAGAATTTTCATTACTTATATGATCAAGGGGTATGATAATTGGAGAATATAACCCTTAATATTTTCATATTATTATAAAATTCAAAATATAACATATGTATAATCAGAAACTTCCTAGGATAATTGTATTTTTATTAGATTTATAATTATTGCATACTTGGTTGACAAGCTAAAAAGGTTTAATATACATTTCAACCAATTCATATATTACTTGTTTTTCAACACCCTATTTTTGGAGGCCAAGATAAATTAATAATAATACGTAGTGACTCAAATAAATTTGGTGTTAAACTTTAAATTAGCAACAATGGGGGAATAATTTTTTTGTTTGATCTTAATTGCTAAGCTACATTAATTATAGAAAAAAGAATCACGAAATTTATGGTTGGCATCATAGTTTTGGATGGCATAAATAGAAAATGCACAACTTAGACTAATTCTATTTATACCCATATATACAAATACTGAAGGCAATTATTTGTTTGTTGAAAGAGTCTTTCAGAAATTGGCTTTATTTTTTTCCCAATTTATATTAATTATACCACTAAAAAAAGATAACATAAGTAGAACCTAATTTGTTTAATAAAAATTGAATTATTGATGGATGACTCATTTTTAATCTTTATGTTTTCTCAGGTAATATATGAAATCTGATCATTGTTAATTTGAATAGAATAATATATTTATATGGCATAGAAATTGTTTTTGAGAACTTAAAAAGTGTATTTGTGGAATTCGACCGACTATCTAAACCGTGAACCGAAGATCTTGCGGACTGCTTGAACCTTAAAAAGTGACCGATTTTCAAAAAGTTCATAGCAGATTATTTATTTTTCTTTTTAAACTACCCGTATATTATAATGTCATATATTATTTTCATTCAATCGGTAATTAACCGGCTGAACTGTAAACCGGTAGCCACAGTAATTAGACTACCGTTTTGATTTTTAAGATACTCATCTTGTCTATATCGCTTGCATTGAATACTTGCAAAGCTTTTAATTTTATTTTTTCAAACTAAGGAAATGGGAAAAGCTATTGTCTAAACTCGGTCCATCCATCATATAAATAATAGAATCCGTCAAAAATGGTGGTGATATGAAACTATTCTCCACAACCATTAAAACTGCAAAATTTGTACGAGTGTGTATACGATATGGTACTAGAAAGCTCGTGTATACGCTTAATTTGACAAAACGTAAATTGTACAATGAGAAATTTGTTTCCTGCTGCTGGGAAACTTCCATTAAGACTTGAGAAAACAATAGCCGTTTCATTGATATCACAGAAGACAATGATTGAGAAGGATTCAAATCTTCGCAACTTTTAAAGAATTATTTTAATTTAAGTCTAACTATAAAATTAAAATAAGAATAATATAACTATAATAAAGTGACTGCTCTTCACATATTTGCATTCTAACCTAATTGTTCGATACAAAGAAGCAGATTTCAAATTTGTTCTTGCCTCACTTCTAAATTTCCCTAGCAAACTAAATCTACAAGCAAATGAATCCAACAATAACACTTTTTCATTACAACAGTTCAATCTGAAACCCTAAGCCAATCAAGCCATTGCTTAGAGAATCTAACAAAACCAAATCAAGATTACGCCACGGGCATCAATAATTTCATCAAAAGAAAATACATAAAATTGTGGGGGAGATGATCAAAATCCTCCACAAAAGGATATTAAATCATATGGAGAAGGAAGAATAGGGTAGGAACTATAGTAAAAATACTGGAAACATTTATCAACCCAGAAAAACAAAATTAGGCTTACAAATGTTCTGTTAGTTTCACAAATAAAAATGTAACATGGGTCCACTACAAACCCATATCGCATATTAAACACTTTCACCACCAAATCAATTGCAATCTGGTCAGAACCGCCGCATCTTTACCTTGAATGTTAGAGTTGAAAATACTTAAATAACAAGGCAGAGCGCTGTTCATCCCAATGGGACACCTCAATTCATTTGTCTGTAGCTCCAACTACGCATCAAGGTTTGTGGATCTTGAAGCCGAAAACTCTGGGGACATAGCTCTGAGTTGCTTTCTGTGGTTTCAGATGCCCATAAGTCATTAGAAAAAGATGCGGGAATGTAGTACCAAAATATGCTCCGTCAATATCTAGGAGATGTTAAAGAAATTTTGTCATAAAATTTATTTAACGAGAACACGAAGGCAACATCTGAATACACAACCCAGCTTCAATGGACATATCAGACATCACAGCCATAAAATCATGAAGGATGCTAGAAAGATGAGCACATGCATAGCAGAAGTAACAGTCTCGCCAAAAAGGTACCCAAGCTCATCATAAGAACAATGGCTCAAAGTCAATTGGAAAAGAGTGAATTGTTGATACCAACAGAAAAATAATTTAATCTAATTGAAAAAGATGTACGAAAGCAGAAGAATGCAAAGAAGAGAACATAAACTTATGCAGCTTAAACCACAATGCAAAAGATATTTTCCATAAAAGAAGGATACTGCCTTGATACTTGGATCGTGGGTAATAAATATCTTCACATTTTGGACAGTAGATTTTAACAGTGCTGGAACGAGGTATATCCGATTGACCAACCGGAAGGCAGGGCTGTCCACAGCAGTAAACTCGTGGGCATCTTCCAAAGTCATAATTTTTGTACTTCTCTAACTGCACAAGTTTTCAACACAAAGTTAGAAAATAAAAAGTGATGATATTAAAGAAGCAGGAAAAGAATACAGATCATTTAAGCAATTATTATACCATTGCAGACATTCCCTTGCTTGTCAGTATGTAACGAACATGAATTAGACCATAAAGCATCTCTGCTGCAGATTCAACCAACTCATTTTGTTCTTCAGTGAACATATCGCCTGATAATTTCAAATTGATGAAAGAATCTAATGAGCGAGCTCTGATCCAAAGAAAATGGGTTCTACAATCTATCACATACTGTCCAATCATATAACTTTTATGAGTGGATAAAAGATCCAAAGATAGGCCTAATTTAATCTTAGAGCTTGACAGGTTTAAAGTTTTTATTCCAGCATGAAATGATACAGTCAGACAGCAATGAGGTTAAAAATACAAAGGCATGATATCTACATATAAAAATAGAGAAAGCAGCAAGTCATGCATAACTTTGACAAAGTAAAGCAAGTACAATTTACTGTAACCTGAATGATGCTTACTCACAGCATTGGTTACATAACATGTTACACATAAGCTGATATGAAAAGAACAATAAAAAAAATATGGAAACTTAAGGATACTAAAAAAATATCAAATTCACTAGATTGGAGCAATCACCAAGGTATATAGAGAAGATTATCTAAAATAACAGATGAGCAAATTTTTTTAAAGTGTTTCATTAATAGTATACAGAGAAGATTATCTAAAATAATAGATGAACAAAATGTAGAGATGAATAGGTTGTAGCGTGCAAAAATGCTTACCATGAGAGGATTCGACATCCAAAATCAGATCAAGTGCATAATCATAATAAGGAACTTGACTGCTTAAACCACAAAGATTAAAGTCATCCTGGATGTATTCATCATCAACTTCACAGAAAAATTCATTTCCTCGCAAATTGCAGAACCACGAAATCCAAGATGTATCGTCTCCATCAGAACCGCTAACATCGGATTCTTCGCTGTCTGTCTCAGATTCCTCTGCAGTGAATTAAAAATAGAGGCGCGGTCAGGACCCGAAAAAGATACTTACAACAATGGTAAGAAACACTAAATATTAGGAGTTAATCAAGTTCAAATTGCTAGCTTTTGTTAATATATCATGGAAACAAATAGTTAAGCAAAAAAGGTAAGGAATTGGACACAAAATCTAAAATGTATATTTGTAAAACCAGCAACATCAAGTTCATTCAGATAAAAATAAACACAGATCCAAAAAAATACATTTATGTGGTAGAGCACCAAGAAAAAAACAAAGACAAACTGCTAAAATGGCTGTTAGAAACAGAATAAAACTGAAAAAGAAATAGAAAAATTCAATGAAAAAACAATATCATAAAACAAATGAAAGAAAAT
The DNA here is from genome assembly GCF_937616625.2 of Mercurialis annua. Lineage (NCBI taxonomy): Eukaryota > Viridiplantae > Streptophyta > Magnoliopsida > Malpighiales > Euphorbiaceae > Mercurialis > Mercurialis annua. The sequence continues at coordinate 47,213,235 of NC_065575.1, read as the reverse complement.
AAGCTAACCGTCAGAACATTTGGCCTTGGGGAGGGAAGCAGAGCGATGATCAAACTGAGATTTAGCGGAAGAAGTAGACGGCACGGACAATCTTTCCTTGTCCTTAGTGTTCAAAGCACGTGAAGTTGAAGGAGAAGACTTCTCCAAGTGCTTGTCCAGGGCATCGTTTATGCGCTTTCGATCCAGCTCCGATCTCGACGAACCCCCACCTACTCCTCTATCTTTATACATATTTCCTCTTTTATTAATCTTTTTCCCTCTTTTATTTTTTTGAAGTTTCAGACTTCGAGAGCCAACAACATGGTGGATGACGACGGCAAAGTCATGGAAGAATACAAGGGAAAGTAAACCCTAGAAATGGGGAAATTAGGGTTTTTGGTTGAAATTGAAAGAATGAAGAGAGATCGAGGCGTGAGATGGAAGATGAAACATAGAAGGATCCAAGGAGGAAATAGATAGACGGAGAAAACTAGGGTTTTCTTCTGTAACAGATATCCACACGAGAGAGAGAGAGAGAGAGAGGGGTGTTCTATTCTATGGAAATCCTATGTTCCCCACTGTCTCTCCTCCTTTCCTCCTCCTCCTTTTCATTTCTTTTTTTAACAAAAATATCTTTACATGGGCTTCTTCATTATAATGAAGCCCAGCCCAAATAATGTCACATCTTGGCCAGGCCATCCTCAGCAACTATATGGCAAGTAGACGAATATTAAAATAATATACGACCATTTAAATTTAAGAAGATATGATCCAAAATTGTTTAAACAGTGAGTTTCGGATGAGGAACCAAAAAATCTTCGAGAAGAGAGAATTATAAGGTCACTCTTAAGATGAACAAGTTTCAGCTTCAATTTGAAACGTATCCGATAAAAAAATTAATCAATATTTTGTTCATAAATGGCCTGCCACAATTATGATTATTAGGAGAGAATGTCTGTTCATTCCAGCATTAACTAGTTGTACAAGTTCAAGAATACATCATTATTTTAAAGATTCTCTTGATCTTTTTAATGACATTTTAAACTAACAAATTTGGTGATCATAAAACAAATGAGTGTAGGAATTCATGTATTGGCAAGCCAATGACGGAGGTAAGGCAGGAGAGCATGGACTTTTAAAAAATCCCATCCACATATAATGATATTGCGATTTGGCCTCTTACTATTGTAATCCTAGCTCTACCATTGTTGGATTATGAACTCCTCCTCATCAATATATGTTCCTCATGCTCGTGCTCCTAACAGACTCAGCTCCCCCATCTTCATCTATCGGCACCTACTTTACCTACATTCTTTAACACTCGCTTACCTCATAATTCCCAACACAATCCAACTAAGAAACAACTTGCAAGATTGATGCCCTTAATATCCCAAACTTTAACAAATAGACGCATTACAACTTCCTGAAAGAATATTGCAATGCTTAACAAATTCAAGGAAGTTTTCATTTGTACAAAAGGTCGAGTAGTCGAAGACTAAATGATTCAACCAACAAGTAACAAACAGCAAAAAAAAAAGTTATTACAAGAAGGCATATATGCTAGTTAATTGAAGCAGAAAAGTTACTTTTCCATAAGTCGGAGCATATGCAGTGCAACACATAATAGGAAGAGAGAAATAATACACCTCCCATGCCTACTAAACTTCATTTCTGTAATTTGTAGAATCAATGGATTACACGTTCCAGAGGAAAAAAATAGTAATTGTACTCTACTCACTATCAAACCAGAATTTGAATCTTTACCAACAAAATGTGAGGAGATCTCCATAACTACGCTCATGAAAAGAGGGATCTGCTCTTGTTGCGTTCTAGCCGAGCTTCCCTCTGTCAAACAAAAACAGAATTATCATACACAATTAGGAAAATGCAAGCACACAAACAAAATGTATAACAATTTGAAGAAAGATAAACATTTTTGATGTTAACAATAAGCAGGTAAATGGAGGGTTTTGAGAGTTGAGAGAGAGTGATAACCTCTTTCTTTTTGCATTCCTTGTAAACGTCAAAATGCTCTTGACATTTACTCTTATCTGAGCTAAACTCTTCCAAACCTGCAAAATTGAGACTGGATTAAGAACAGAGTCACACAGATGTAGCCTGGGAAAGAAAACCCTTCATGCCGTGAATACAATTAATCAGCAAAATACAAAGAGGATTTCTAGAGCATCGGTAATATTGGAAAGCCGCAAACGTCAACCAATCACAGTTTTTAGACGGATTGAAGAGCAACAAAACCGTATGATTTCTATCTTTTGCATTAATTTTACATATTTATGGAGAATTTAACAAAAAAAAGAAAACAGAGAGGAAGAAGGTTACATTTAAGAGAGGCAGTGTATTGAGAGTAGCACGGAGAATCTGATATTCTAGCGGCACTTGGGTACGGCGGTGCTGCTCCTGCTTTCGATCCCATCCTATAATTCCCTTTTCTATCTCACTTTTGGCACTTGTAGCGTATTTATTTTGTTTCTGATCGTCTTGAGCTTTACTGTATCACACGACACTTCGTTTTAGTATTATTGAACAAAGAGTCATTCCAGTGCTTTAATTTATGCGATGAGTTCAAATAAAGCCTATTTGAAGTATAACACTCCAAAGTACATGAGTTGTGTGAACAGAAAAGCAAATGTTAGTTATGATTGAAGGTGGGTCTGCTGCTTGCCTTTCTATATCTCTCACTTGTCCTTTTTGGCTCCCTGACAGCTCAAATTAAAGCTGATTCCCAAAAACATATCACTTCCATCTTTGACATTCTTAGTATTTGTTCACTGCAAGGATCATCCCAGAATTGTGCTAAGCAAAAATGAGTGCTACAACGGCAACAAAGTTTCTCAAATGTGTGACAGTTGGAGATGGAGCTGTCGGAAAGACCTGTCTTCTCATCTCCTACACTACCAACACCTTCCCTACCGTACTCTTTTACGCCTTTGCTCTTCTTTTGTTCTGGTTTTGATTTACTTTACATGCATTCATTTGGTTAATTCTGTTGGCAGGATTATGTTCCTACTGTTTTTGATAACTTCAGTGCTAATGTTGTTGTTGATGGCACCACTCTCAATCTGGGTCTTTGGGACACTGCTGGTACTCTCTTTTTCTCCTTTCATTTTGCTTCATTATTTCATCAAACTGATCTCATCATCTTCTGTTTCATACTTTGAATTGGAAGCACAAAATTTACTTTTTGAACGCTTTACTTTTTAAACTATTACTTTTATGTTTAGCACAAAATATGCCTTTTTAAATCCTTCTATACATCTTCAAATGTTTGTTTCTTAAGCATTTGAGGCACTTGTAAGGATATTCACTGGCTTGAATTTCTTAAGAATTATAATGTGATGGAAACATTTTAACATGATTTATGTGCTCATGATGCCTTAGTTTCTGTTTCTCTTCTTCTTAAAGACTAGTTTTGATTGTAAGTAGTTATGATGACTGAATTCATGACTTAAGTTATTAGAAAAGTAATGCAGGTCAGGAGGATTACAACAGGCTAAGGCCTCTGAGTTATCGAGGAGCTGATGTTTTCATTCTTGCATTTTCACTCATAAGTAGGCCTAGCTATGAGAACATTTCTAAGAAAGTAAGCTTCTTTTTCTCCCTTGTTTACAATTTCATCTGTGCTGTTCAAACTTTCTGATTCTTCTTTCTTCGTCTTCGTGTTCCGCTGGAGAAGTGGGTTCCGGAGCTCAGACATTATGCCCCATCCATACCCATTATTCTTGTGGGAACTAAACTAGGTGATACATTCTTTCCCCTGTTCAATTAGTGCTCCTGCGAATCGATATTTCCAGCAAACTACTTTCATCTTCCTCGCAAACTACTTTCTTCTAATTCTCCACACTTGGTCCATTTATTCTAAGTAATGTTGATTACATCCTTTCATATGCATCTTGCATTAATAGTCTGCAACAATTTGATATCCGTGCATTTATTACTTACTCATGTGCACAAACATTGGCATGGTTTTGATGATTGTGTTTGGCTGTTTTGACTCTTGTGAGCATTTTCTTTTAAATGTCAGATCTGAGAGAAAATAGACAATTTCAAATGGATTATCCTGGGGCGTCCATTATTTCTACAGAACAGGTAACCTTTTAATCCTTTTAGCAGTCACTTAGCAGCTCTGTATGTATGAATCCGAAAGGGAGAAATTTCATACTCTAATACAATCTCACGAAGCAATGAATTCCTTAATAGGGCATAGAACTAAAGACGCAAATAGGAGCACTGGCATACATAGAATGCAGCTCTAAATCACAGCAGGTTCGTCTTCATCTTTCCACATTCTCGTAAAAGTATAAATTAGGAAAACGTCATATGCATTTCTCTAGCCATGTAATGCCTTTTCTAGAGAAATTTGCAGCTCCTTGTAACTTACATGCCTCCTCTTTAGTAAATTCCTTGTCTGAATAAGTATAAGAAACAGAGAACAACTTATAGTTATAGTGTACCAAACTTGGGCTTCACGTATAATACGCATATGCTATTATTTTTGTCAAATGTCATGCCTCCGTTGCTTTTTGAGTAATTGTAGAACCCTAGCTCTATAAACACACCATGAAACACATGAATTGAAATTTTATGTCTTCTAGACATTGTACTTAATTACACCATGTGCACGCAATATATATGAATGGTGGAATCTGTTTGTAGCCTCCATGCCACTTGGTTCAATATCTTCATATGGTAGTCCATCCAAGAATTTCAGCTAGCCAGTGAGCCATTGTATGCTTGCTAGCTCAATTGGGAAGGTAATGAAGGTCCTCGAGCTGAGCTAGAGGTATGGCTCAGATGTGTTGACACCTTCTCAGTTGTCCTACATTCATAAATTGGCTAAGATTCAAGCTTATAACTTATAAGTAGTGATTTGGGTTTAGCATTTTCACTCATTTATTCTCAACGTATCCAAGTAACTCTTCTGTTCTGTCTCTGTTTTCTATCAACTTGTAATATTTATATTTGACAGGATCTGAAATGGATACACCATACATATATGTTTATGTTTAGCATCAAAAGCCACTGTCTGCAGATTAAAATAATTATTGTAAATTTAATTGCAGAATGTGAAGGCTGTGTTTGATGCAGCCATCAAGGCAGTTCTCCAGCCTCCAAAGATGAAGAAGCAAAAGATAAAACAAAGGGTCTGCCATTTTCTTTAATTACTTCATTAAGTAAATGCTTTACCAATTTCATTCATCTGATATGCTGGTAAAGAGAGTCCACAAATGTGGTGTTTTATGTTGTAAACTTGAATGTGAAGAAGTGAGAAAACATATGGACATGAGCGATACTAAGTCCTATAGAGACATCTTATATCTTTCTATAATTATTAGTATTCAGAATATTATATTTATGTACATTAAGAAATCCATCCATCTAACAGTAAAACTTACAAATAAAATTATCCTGAAAAATGTGATATAATCTTTATAATTATGGTAATATTTTTAATAGAGATTATTGTTATATAATTGTATTAATAATTTCTTTAATGATTATTTGTAATTAAATTGGAACTTTTAAATCAAACTATTAATTATTAATTCCTTTATTAATTTTAGTTTTTTTATTAGTCTCATTTAAATTTAATTTATAATTAATAACTGGAATAGTTATAGTTCTAATACTTTTAGAGAATAGCTAATTGTTAATTTTCAATAAATAAATTAAATAGAGGTTTTTATTAATGAATATATTAAATCTATCCCTTTTATACTTCTATAAATAAACATAATCAACAGTAGATAATACACTTTTATGACCGCATAGGCATATGTATGAGTGGTGCTATTTAACCCAACACTTTTATCCCTTCTTATTGAACCACCTTGAGTGTCAATAAAAGAGTGGAGCAAGAGGTAAGTTAAAGAATACACTTTCAGATAGAAATTGAGCAAATTAAAACCTACCACGTAAAGAGGGATATTGAAGGTGGTACAAAATGGTTGGTTAAATAGCATTTTCCCATATGTATTCAGTGTATTTTTGGATGTATAATTTTCAGAGATATGTTGATCGATAATGATGGTAATGAGAGAAAATTCTCCTAATTTTAAATGATCTTTTAAACCGGCGGTTCAACCGGTTAGATCATAACCCATACTTGAAATTTATTTATTTTCATGAATAATATGTCCAACCGATGCCCTAGCGGTTCAACCACAAGTTTGAATTTGAAAACACTAGTTACCGGAAGTGTAAACCAATCGAGTCAAGTTGGGTATCAAGAAGATTGAGAATGAGTCGTTTATTTTGAGTTGAATTTCGTGTTTATATATCGAGTATTTTTCGAGGTTAACAAGTTTAATGGAGTCGCATATTTAATAAAGGCAAAGTAATTTTTTAGATCCGCAGCTTTGGTCATTTTTTATCAAATATATTCCTAAAATATAATTTGAACAGTTTGGTACTTCAATTTTACAAATTTAAATCGTTATACCCAAGTCCCAAATTATATTTATTTTGATAAATTTTTAATTCCATAAATAATTATTTAATACAATTGATTTTTAATTTTAGTTTAAGAGAGCTATGTGGGTTTAAAATGAGAATTATATAAATAGATTTAAATGTAGGATTGGATATTAATTTACCCTGACTCATAAAATTGACGGACATTTTACGGATATATTAACAACATGATCACAATTTTGGATATAAAAAAGCATCATGACTTTAATAAATTTAAATTAAAACTAAATTATTTAATAATTTAATAAAAATTTAAGATAAAAGATACAAAAAAGCTCTCGAGATTTTTTCAAAAGTACAGATCAACCCTTTTTGATTCTCCGGGTATGCCCTCTATTTTTTTATTGAACAAAAGACTCTTTTCCGTCCATATACTTCCGTTAATATGATAAATGGGTTATGCATTTATCATGTAAGCCCGAAAAAATCCAGCCCAAGTCCGTATTTATTGAGTGTAAGGGATGTATTTGGATAGAAAATATGAAACGCAAAGTGAGATTAAGCGGGGTTTGAGCTTAGATAAAAATTAGCAAAGCCCGGCCCATGAAAAAAGCTATTGCATTGGTATAATGATTTAAGATATAATTTAACTAGTGAAAAAGATGTTAAGTTGTTAATGATTAAATATAAAAAATGAGTTCAAAAAAAATATAAAAAAATATAAAAAAACATATATTAATCATCAATATAAAAATATGAATGAAGATTAATTTTAATCTTTGTGGCAAAAGAAAATCATTAAATGAATGATGCAAGTAAGAATTTTTTGAATTAGATAGTGAATTCATAGAAATATTTGAGTTATGCAAAAGTATTCTCCATATTCAATTCATAGTCTAAATTGTAAATGTTTTGGACAATTATACCATTTGAAAAGGCTTAATACATCATTTGACCCCTAAACTATACCATTTTATTCTCTGCGACTTCTAAACTAATTTCATGTTCTTTCGGACCTCCTAACTCTTTTTTTTGTTCTATTTAACCCCTCATTCGGAATGTGCACACCACGCGCAATGACGTGGATAAAATTGCTGACATGGCTTTGCTGACATGGGGTTAAATAGAATAAAAAAAATAGTTAAGAGGTCCAATTGAATACTAAAATAGTTTAGAGGTCATAGGAAATAAAAAGGTAAGGTTTAGGGGTCAAAAAATATATTAAGCCTAAATATTTGTTTTAATTTAAAATAAAAAGTGACGTACTTTACATATTATTTGAAAAAATCATTTAAAGCTTTAAAAATCATGATATTTAGCGTGTTTTCGAATTTTAACACTAATTTTAAAAATTCAGAATTGATTTGAAAAGTTTGAAATTGCAAAAAATTAAAAGCTGGTGTATTAAAATTTTTAAAATTGGAAATTCGTGAAACACATTAAAAATTATAATTATTTAAAAAAATTTAGTCTTTTTTTTAAATAATCACAGTATAGTAAATTTATATATTTTGTAATATCGTTAAAAACAGACAAACTTCATTTATCATTATTGAAATGTAAACAAATATTTACATGTATAAGAAGTTATATTATGTAATTATTTGACTAAATTTCAATATTTTTTTATTTTTTTAGAAGATTAAATGGATGGTAATTAAATAATTGTATTTTCGAGAAGGTTAAATGGGTAAAAATTAAAAGTTTGAAGGTGCAATAGAAAAATAAAATAAGTTCAGGGGTCAAATAGAACAAAATAGTGTAGTTCAGGGGTTTAATAGAACAATTTATGCATTTTAATTATCTTTCACGCGCTTCAAAGCGTTTGAAAACACGCGCTTTTGCCACGTTGGAGAAAAAAGGTCAGATCGGTAAAAAAGTTGTAGTTGACGGGTTAAATAGAACAAAAAATAAAGTTAAGAGGTCCAATAAAATATCAAATTAGTTTAAAAGTCTCAAAGAATAAAATTGTATAGTTTAGAGGTCAAATGATATATTAAGCCATTTGAAAATATGGCAATCTACAAAATATAGACTTGTCCAGATTCCATAAATACTGAAATGAAAGGAAACTGCATAACCCATTTTCTATTTCTATGAAAACTCTCTTTTCCCCGCCAACAAAACTTAAGAACCCCATGGATTCTTCTTCCATGAAAACGTTCCTTCCCAATCTTGCTTTCTTCTCCCTTGTCTTCGGCGCCGCCGTCGTCTATCTCTTTGTCTCGTCGTCACCCTCTTCATCCGCTAACCTTTTACTCGCTATTCAACAACACCGTATATCCAGCTCAGAATCTGTAAGTTTCTCTTAAATTTATTTCTTTTTTCAGCTGAAAGTGCACGTCACTAATTAAATTGATCATATCCACGTTACAGTACAACGTTATGAAGTTTCCTATAGACGAACTGGAATTGTCTTTGAGAAAAGCTTCAATGCACAACAAAAACAAAACCGTCATCATCGTGATTCTCAACAAAGCATATGCAGAACCAACCGTAAAATCCGAAACCACAATGCTCGATCTTTTTCTCGAGAGCTTTTGGGTAGGGGAGGACACCATTCCACTTCTGGATAATTTACTCCTAGTGGCCACCGATCAGACAGCGTACGATCGGTGCATGTTCAAGCGCTTAAACTGCTATAAAATGGAAACAGACGGCGTTGATTTCGGTGGAGAAAAGATTTTCATGTCTAAAGATTTTATTAAGATGATGTGGAGGAGGACTCTTCTACTCTTAGATGTCCTCAACCACGGCTACAGTTTCATTTTCACGGTACTCGTTTAATTGTGTTTTTGTTGAATTTTCCTTTGTTTCATGGATAATTTTTCTATGTTTAACAAGGAAAAGTGAGAAGTCAAGAGTAGCATTTAATTGTCGGCACGTAAATTAGAAATTAAACTAGGGAGGGGCTTATTTTGTTTGACTCTCGAGTCTAAAACACCACTAATTAACCTACACGTGTCATCCAATTTTACATTGTGATCGTTTCGTACGTTTTAGGTGGTAAAAGTATAAAATGTTGTTTTAGCAAATACATGCATAAAATGTTTTTAAGGATTGAAACGACACGATGAATCACGTACTTTTCATGAATCTATTGGTATGACAAAATGGCCCAAAAATGCTGCAAGTCTAGTACTTTTAAACCATGTGTATTCGAGAAGCACACTTAGGATTGAGGATTAAGAACCAATTTTGGCTCCTATGATTATCAATTAGATTATAGATATAAAAATTATATTTTCGTTTTTTTCTCGCATCTAGCTTACGCCAGGATTTGGTGTTCCACAACTATCAATAGAAGTCAGCTCATGAGTCATGAGCATTTTTCTTCACAAAATGAGTTTGGAAGATTTTTTGTAGTGTTTTGCCGACACTCGATCATCCAAATGATTGGTTGATCATATAAATATAAATATACATATAGTAGTAGTATTTTCAATTTTTATATTCTGACACGGTATCTAAGCTTATTGGTTTAGCAGGTTAGGTGTGTTAGCTAGTCAACTTAATTGCATGCTTAGTAGCTGAGGGAGGCTCTAATTACAATTGATTCTCTATTAATCAATTAATTAAATATTGCTTCCACCTAAAATTACAGTGACACACAGATCTTAGGATTACTTATATACATATATCATTTTTAAAACAACTACTATTATTGCAAAACAATATTTCTCTCCCCATCACGTAATATACATTTTCATGGGCTGGATGAATTAGTAGTGCTATACAAAACTTGATAAATTTATGCAAAATAATTTCTATTTTATCAACAAAAAAAGACCAATTGAATTTAATGTTTTGTTTGTTACAGGATGCAGATGTAATGTGGCTAAGGAATCCGTTTCCTAGATTAAGCAAGAATGAGAGTATAGATCTCGAAATTAGTACAGACTGGTTTAACGGGGATCCACTTTCGCAAAAGAATATGATTAACACAGGTTTTTACTACGTGAAATCAAACAACAAGACCATTGCATTATTTGAAGACTGGTACTCTAGAAAAGACAGCGATATTGGCAGAGGCAAAAAAGAACAAGATGTTCTATTAGACCTAATGCGGGAGGGTACATTTGAGCGGTTGGGCATTAATGCGAGGTTCTTGGACACTGTCTACTTCAGTGGGTTTTGCACTGATAGCAAAAATGTAAGCGCAGTAACCACTGTCCATGCCAATTGCTGTCGGAGTATAAGTGCCAAGGTGCGTGATCTAAGAGCTGTTCTGCGCGATTGGATGCGGCTCAGTTCTCAGGCTGCTGCTAACCATACTTTTCAATGGACAGGACATTTTGGATGCTGGAATTCCTGGAATACCTCTTCTGTTTGAGTTTATTTTACTACGAGAACATATAGTTATACGGATTCAAATATTTATGTTGTATACTTAATTTTATATATACTCTTCCCGTCCTAACAGAGCTGTTAATTTTTTTTTATTTGGAAACTTTTGCTCATTTTTAGCAAATATCAGTACTAAAAATTAACTTTTTTTATATTGTTCTTATTTAAAAGCACATTAATGTATTTTTTTCATAAAAAAACATTAATGTGCTAAGTATTTATTGTTATTTATTGAAATATGTAAGAAAATGAGAATTGACGACTATATTATAAGGGGTAATAAGAAATGTAGATTTTTTTTATAGACAATTATAATAATAATTGATTTTTTTGAATTGTGTGATAATGAAAAATTGAATAATTCTATTGAGATGGTGGGAACAGTGATGTAGTAAGAAATCGAAACCAGGGAAGGAAAATTAAATATAATTATTTTCATACAATATAGTACAAAAATTTAGAATTCATTGAAATTTAGAGGTTAATATGTAAATTTTTTAAATGACATGACAAACTTATAAAAATTGCTATAAATTTGTATTCTTTTTAAAATTTGCCCCCCTTAATCATCACGTGGCTACGCCACTGTGGGTGGAAGTATATACTCATGTTTAGTTGGTACGATGCTAAAATATCTTCGGTCGCCTAGCGAAGTTTTGAGTTCGAATCTCGCCTTCATCGGATAAGAAATAGATAGTTGGACGCTGACTCTCTCATTGTGGATCGTTTTGAATAATGTCTTGGATAATGTAGCCGATTATACTTGTAAAAAGTTATATATATATATATATATATATATATATATATATATATATATATATATATATATAGTTTTAATAATTGAACAAGTAAAAAAAATTTATAAATTATATTGACTAGACCTAAATGATTTAATCGAAATAGAATAATAAAATATTTAATTTTTTTTTTTTATAATTGAAGAGGGGCAGAGCTTCTGGAACGCATGACCTTATAACTTAAAATTATAAATGTCTTGATCTATTTCACTTTAACAAATAAGATGCATTATTTTAAAATATTATTTTAGCTTATTCGATAAATATATTTTAATTGTAGTTAATTATTATTATTTAAAAAAAACAAAATGTTTTTAATTTTTTATTTATGAACAAATCTTCTAATTTCATCATTTATAATTTAATTTTGATAAATATATTTGAATTAAAAAATGTCAAATTTGATCATAAATAATATATTGAGTTAGTTTACTGCCATTGAAATGTATTTTATTAAAATTGTGTCAAAATGGACGTTTTTAAATAGTCGGACCATAATAAAAATTAGAAAACTCGAATGGTTGGAAATAAAACCAAAGCTAATTCATCCTATTGTATAAATTTATGGGCAAAAATGATTCTTATATTGTGTATTAGAGCATCTCCAAAGAACTCTTTAAAATTGTCAAATTCTTTAATTTAGAGAGTTTGACAATAAATTTAAATTCCAATGGACTCTCTATTTTTTAAATTTAGAGAAGAGAGTGAAAATGGCTCTCCACATGTAGAGAGCCATTTTCACTCTCTACTTCAAATCTTAAAAGATCAAATTTTAAATTTCAAAAAATAAGTTAGTTAGGTTTACTTTAAAATATAATATTAATTATTTCTAATATAAAAATTGAATATATAAATAATTTTAAAATAAAAATAAATTTACATTATTAATATATATTATTAGTATTACTTTTTGTAAAATTTAAATTAAATAAAAAATTATTATGAATAAAAATTATTGAATTAATGTTATTAATATTTAATATTTTATTATTATCTATAAAAAATCAAAATTTAAATTTAACTTTAGAGAGCTCATTGGAGTAAAAATAAAAATAGCACTCTCTATTTTAAAGATGCTCTTTATTTTATTAAAGATACTCTTTAAAATAAAGAGCACCATTAGAGATGCTCTTACCACCACAGAGATACATTGGATATTGTGGAATTTTTGTTCTAGTCCTTATATTGTGTAATAATAGTTTCTGTTTCTTAAAACAGAGACATTGGATTGAGTTGGCAGATACAAAAAGATCCTATGATTCAGGACATACACATCAAGGACGAACCATGATCCCAAATCGGGGTTATGAAGATTCCACTCTTTTCCCCAATAAAAGAATGACACGTATTAATAGCTACTAATGAACCCACGGCCACGGATGCTGCCCTACATCCACAGAGAAACTTCCCCATCTTTATTATTCTCTCACTTATTTTGTATAGCTTAGGGTTTTCTGTTACGAAGGTTTCTAATTTCCTTTTCTTTTTATTCCTTGTACCATTTCCTCTGTACTGAAATTAGGGTTATATTCTCTTTAATTTAGGATATTAATTTGGGGTGTCAAGCAATTCGACTTATTTTTTTACCTGAAACTATCAATAATCGATGCCTCCGCGGACGGTGAAGAGAGGTGCCGCGGCAGCGGGATCTAAGAGGGGGGTGAAAACGGCGAGAGGGGCGACCAAGGGACAGAATCAGCAGCCCGAAGCTATAGAAGAGACGCCGAAGAAAGACGCAATCTATGAGAACCCTTCCTTTTCTGAGGAGAAGCAGCCTCTTGAAAACAAATCCATGGTTGAAGAAAATCAAGGCTTAGAAGATGAAATTGTCGGTGTTAAATCAGATTCCAATGGCTCTGCTGTTTTGAAAAGTAAGTACTCCTTCTTTTGCCTATTTCATGATTGATTGATGCTTTTGGATGTGTTTCTTCATTATGGCAGGGTTTATTTGTTTTTAATTGGATTCTTATTATAAAGATTACATCTTCTTGATTTTATTTAGTTTTAATGTAAATATGCTTTTCGTGTTCTTGCGCTCCTGTATGATTTTTATCTGGTAGTTAATTACGCTATGATATGATGAGGTTTGCTGTATGCAATTGTGGAAAATTGCCCCATCTTTAGTTTTTCTAGGTCAAGAACCTTTAGGCTACATAAGGGATGGAATCTCTGGCAGAAAAAAAAACATAAGGGATGGAATAATGAAAGTAGTATATTCTATCATCTCTCTCTTAGGAGTGGTAAAGATGTATTTAATGAAAAAAAACACAACCCGTTTTATCTTGTGGTTAAACGGAGAAATCTAGAATTTATTGATTGGTATGGATCGCCTACCTTTTTTCATTCCAGAAGGGGAAGATGCTAAGGAGTCTGTTGATGAGTTTGAAAAGGATGAGTGTTTAGAGCTTGATGATAATGAACCTGAGTATGAGCCTGAAGAATATGGTGGTGTGGATTATGATGATAAAGAAATTGAACAAGATGAAGTTCAGCAAGTGGAAGTTGGATATGAAGTGGAGGAAGAACAAGAGGAGCCTGTTGGTGAAGAAGAAGAGGGTGATCTGGTGGAGGAGGAATTGGAAGATGTTGCTGAAGAGCTTGAAGAGGGTGAAGACGATGATGAGCATGCTGGTGAGGAGGAAGATCATGCTCAGATTGTCGATGCAGAGGAGGAGGACCACCATGACGTGTTCAAGGAAAGGCGCAAGCGTAAGGAGTTTGAAGTTTTTGTTGGAGGTTTAGACAAGGATGCTATGGAGGATGATCTTAGGAAGGTGTTCAGCCGAGTTGGCGAGGTTACTGAAGTTAGGCTGATGATGAATCCTCAGACCAAGAAAAATAAAGGATTTGCTTTTTTGCGATTTGCAACTGTTGAGCAAGCAAAAAAAGCTGTTACAGAGTTAAAAAACCCAGTGGTAATATTCTACCCATGTCATTTTTGGGATATCAGGTATAATTACATCGCATATTAAATATCTTCTTTCATGACTGAAATCCAGATTAATGGGAAACAGTGTGGTGTAACTCCAAGTCAAGACAGTGACACACTTTTCTTGGGAAATATTTGCAAGACTTGGACAAAGGAAGCTGTAAGTATATCGGATTACAAATGCTAACTTTGAAGTTTTCTCAACTGCTCAATACTTGGGAGTTGATGTGTTCCTGATTTTTGGTTCTTGACATCTGTTCCAGTTGAAAGAAAAGTTAATACATTATGGAGTCGACAATGTTGAAGACATGACACTGGTTGAGGACAGTAACAACGAGGGAATGAATAGGGGTTTTGCCTTTTTGGAATTTTCATCTCGGTCAGAGGCCATGGATGCTTTTAAGCGGCTTCAGAGGAGAGATGTTTTATTTGGGGTTGATAGGCCTGCAAAAGTATCTTTTGCTGATTCTTTCATTGACCCTGGTGATGAAATAATGGCACAGGTATCATTTACTTTACCATTCTGCAGTAAGTTTGGATTATCTGGATAGTACTGACCTTGCTGTATCTCTGCTCTCATAAAAGTGAATTGATATTCTCTTGTCCTTTGGGCTTACTCTATGCATCTGATCGATTAAGTTGGAGTTCCAATTTTTCCACATCCTTTCGTTGTCCTTTCTTTGATACATTATTGTTCGTTTTACTTTTGAGGCTGTTAAGAGTGTTTAGAATCTGGTGGTTTGAAAACTATTACGCTGTAATTTAAGTGTGGCCAGCACGTATATATGTATCTCACTTCGTATATCTTCAGGTGAAAACTGTGTTTGTTGATGGTCTGCCTGCCTCATGGGATGAGGATCGTGTTAGGGAGATTTTGAAGAGATATGGAGAGATTGAGAAGGTTGAGCTTGCTCGGAATATGCCATCTGCTAAGAGAAAGGACTTTGGTTTTGTTACATTTGATTCGCATGCTGCTGCTGTGACATGTGCTAAAGGCATTAATAATGCAGAGTTGGGTGAGGGAGACAACAAGGTTTGTCAGTTATTTTCTGCTTATATGATGTTTATCTCTCATGCTTATATGCAGTTACATTGGTTCCTAGTTGCATATTTCTTTTCATAAGAACTGTTGTTGCATTTCAGGCTAAAGTTAGGGCTCGATTATCAAGACCTCTCCAGAGAGGAAAAGGAAAACATGCAATTCGTCCAGATTTCAGGTCTTGGTATGGTGGTAGAACTGCCAGAGGTCCATGGGTTCGTCCGGTGAGAGGAATTTTTAGCCATACTGTTCCATCCAGTATGAAGAGGCCTGTAGGATTGAGAGATAGACGTCCCCCTGTAATGTCAATGCCAGCAAGAGGCAGGCCCTTGCCACCTCCTTCCAGGTCTTATGATAGAAGGGCACCTGGTAAATATCATTTTTCACTTTATTATATGGATACTCTTGTTGGCTATATTATGTTCATTCAGTGGCATGCTTTCCATGATAGCTCCATCTTACCTGAAGAGTAGCCTGAAGAGGGATTACGGTCGGCGTGATGAGCTTCCTCCTCCAAGAAGCAGAGCTCCTGTTGATTATGGCTCCAGGTCTGTCCCTGAGAGATGGCAATCCTATAGAGATGATTACTCGTCACGTGGCTCTGGCTATTCAGATCTTCCAAGAGGCATATCTCGTTCTTCGTCAAGTAGAGCATATGTGGATGATGGATATGGTCAGAGGTTTGAGAGGAATCCTCCAACTTATCGTGAAGGACGTCCTCGTGATTATGACACAGTCTCTGGGACTAAACGTCCATATTCTGGAATGGTCAGTTTATTGTTGGTTGTCTTATACTCCCTCCGTCCCAAATTGATAGGCACTATTTTACTTTTCTTTGTCCCAAATTATAGGCAGTCATTTATTGCTTAAATGATAAAATGGCATAGATACCCTCATTGATTATAATATATTACATTAAAAATAGAGTAAACACCACTAAGAGTCAAGTCACCACTACATTAAATAAGGGTAAGTGGTATATTTTTATAAAAATACTCATTTTATATAGATTTACTAAATTTTTTAATATTTGTGTTTCTCCTAAACTGCCTATCAATTTGGGACGGAGGGAGTATTTGTTTTTTCAATTCTGAGGTATAACTAAAAATGTTGATGTATATTTATGCAATCTTAGGAGGATGTTCCTCCACGTTATGCTGATTCTGGTTCTCGCCATTCGAGGGCTCGGTTGGACTACGAACTCGGCCCTAGTGCTTCCCAATATGGGGATGCATATGGTGATAGGTTTGTGAACATAATTTGTTTTGTATTTTGTTTTTAATTGTTAAATTGGCCTAAGCCTTGGTAAATCATACTTTCTTATTATGGTTTGTAGAACTGGGAGATCCAATGTAGGATATGGGGGCAGCAGAAGCTCTCTTTCTAGTCAGGATTCACATGGGCTATATTCCAGCCGTCAGGGTATGGGTTATGGAGGTGTGTTTTGAGTTGCAGAGAAATTAATGTGAATAATATTACCATTAAAACTATGATCTTAAGTTGTGCTCTACTGAATTGATATTCTTCAGGATCTTATGGTGGCAATGATGTTGGTGGAATGTACCCATCAAACTATGGTGGGGAATACATGTCTCGCAGCAGTAGTGATGTATGTTCTTTGCCACGTTTATGCAATGATGATACATACATGTGTTGTCATCCTATTTTCTTATATCCTGATACCTTACTTCACTTGCAGGTTGCTGGTAGGTCTTATTCATCTATGTACTCCAGTCGTGGCATGGGTAATAGCAATTACATGGGTTCTGGTGGTTCAGGATCTTACTATTGATGTAAGTTAAATTATTACTTCAACATTTTCTTTTTCATTAAGTGCTCAAGGAAGTGTGAAACCTTTTGTGCCCTGGCCAATTACATGGAGATCATCATTTTCTGAAGATTTGGCATCTCTTTGATTCCTTAGAGGTGTGATTGGACAAAAAGGGAACTTGTGGTTACTAGTTAATTTGTCTATGGAACAGATTTGACATGACAAGGAGCTGCTCTAAGATGTTGGGTATGAAGCTTATGCCTTATGATGCTTATTTAATTGGAGAGAGAATCTTGTCACATATATAAAGATCCGAATGCTGTTGAAATTATCAAGCTTAAAAGTTCTGTACTCAAGAGAAGTGTTGCTTTGGTTAAATCTTGTTTTAGATATGCTGACTGGAAACTTGTCAAGTCCTAAGCTCATGATGTATGGAAATTTTACTCTTATAGAGATGAAAATAAGAATTGCTTAGTATTTTGATACGTATGAATTTGATATCTTGCTCTCAATCTTTAAGTTCACCTTATGGACTCGAGAAGCCAATCTGCTTATATATATTGATGGACAGCTTCTATGTTGGATACTGGGCTCTCTCTCTCACTCTCTCTTTGTATGCTGGTAAGGGATTTTGGATAGTCAGGATTGGAAAATGTAATATTTTGTTTACATCATCTCTGTGTGAGTGAACATAAGTTTTCCAGCAAGCTACTGATGTGCGTAGGAAAGTAGGGGCACATATACCTCTGGAATTTTCCCTTTAAATTGTGGGATCTCAATGCTGACATCTCTTTTTTCTGTTACTAAGTGTGCATTTCATATAAGGCTGATAACTTCTAAATAAGAGGTAAACTGAGTTTTACACTAGCATATATGAGTAAAAAGACTTGGAGTAATAATTTTCCTGCGCCGTAAGTTGGATTATGTTGGATGGAATATATTTGAGCTAGAGACGTGGTATTTTTACTCGGTCATTTTTTTGTCTCATCTTCTGTAAAGTGTAAAACTCATTTGATGCTCGTTTTGCTTGGTTGTTCTTGTATCACCTAGATTTTATGTGGATTGCAAAGTAATGCGTCTAGCTGTGAGACTGCTTTTATTTTTAGTGGAGAACAAGTAAAATTAGCATAAAATGGTTGGTGCATTCTGTTGGGGATGTTACGGAATGGAATATGGGGATGCTATAAAAGAAACCTTGAATAGGTCTTCCGAAGGTGTATATTTCTTGGTTATTGTCAGTCTTTCAGTGGTCTGATTACTGCATGGGACAATGTTGTTTATAGTTGAAAATGATTTAGTAGAATTTGGAGCGGTCCGTTAAGAATTTTTGTTGTTTGGTAATTGAATTGCAGTAAGATTGGAGCTTGTGATTGCTTAAGAATGCATTAATATCAGGTAAGCTGAATTTGATAAGTTGATTCATTGTAGCAAGTAGGTGAGAATTAGTCACGATTTTTGATTCCATTGACAGGAATTTGCTAATAAACACAGATTGTTCTGTTATTTTTTCGATTTGGTATTGCATGAAAAAATGAAATTGGATAGCTGAAAGATAGAACTACTCAAGTGGAAGATAATTATTTAAATTTTATTCAGTTGTGCATAGGTTGTTTCTTCAGCTTATGGTTGTAGATAGAAGTTTATTCATATTTATTTGGAATTGCTTCTTATCATATCCTTTATTGCTCTTATGATTATTCATGGTCTACTGTTGATTGAACATGGCTTCTCTTGTTTAATTTTTAGTATTTTATTAACGAAGAGTGTAGATTGTGTAAACATGATTAGATCATGTGGATGATCCTTCATTTCATAGCTCGACGGCAATCCTACAAGTTGTTGCTGTGTGTGTGGAGATTGTAATTATTTTGGGTATGTTTTTGCCTTTGTTTGTTGATCAGTAGCACTAGTTTATAGCTCTTGTTGGAGTGTTGTAATTGCAATTATGGTATATAAATTAATTGCGAGTGCTCTCTCTACTTGCTAGAATATGAATAAACTTCAGCTCTTATATTGTGAATGTTTCTTCAGCTTATGGTTGTAGATAGAAGTTTCTTCACGTGTGTGGTATGCACTAATGTAAACATATAGCATTATCATCCTCTTGACTTCTGCTCTGATATTAAATTTTGAAATTTAAACAAGATTTGATAAGAATCCTTGTAAAAATCGGCTTAATTTGACAAACTGGACGATAAACTATATAGCATGTTCAGCTCTTATATTATTTGCATCGGAACACGTTTATTATCATCTTATCTACAAGTTCAACATATCTATTTTCTCAGCAAACGCCCTTATCAAGAATTAATCTGTTCTCTTTCAATATATCAACCTAAATCAATTGAGAAAATTCATAAGAAGTTTATGATGTAAAGATAATGAAATTCAGGAGCACCACCAAAAGAAGCTGAGAAAATGGCGGCACATTTGTTGAAAGAAACCTATTAATCCAGTCCTTCATTTTCAGATGTAATGACTCATTTAGCTAAATAAATTATTGAATAATGCGATATAATGAAAATTATTTTTATTCATAAAAACAATACCAATATGAGTCCGCCAGCCGCAGAAAAAGGACAAAATCACTGATTAAATAAAAATCACAATGATAACAACAGTCACTTCTCTGCAGGATCTCTGTAATAAAACTCTCTTAAGACATGTAATTCCCTTCCAAAAAGTTTGTGGGTTTGTGAGGATCATTCTATAATGGGTCGCAGGCGTACCGATTCGGAACTGGGTCGTTATGCTCTGGTTTTCCTTCTGTTGATGGCTACAATCTCATGCTGTCTGGTCTATATTTGCTTCTCTATGCTCTTCAGACCGGCTGCTCCGCTGATTAGGGATTCCGGCGAATTATTGGAAACTAGTAGCAGTAATTATGATGGATTGGAAGGCGACGAGTGCTGTAGAGGAATTGAGCATTTGGAGCTCTGGGGTGATGCTGTGAAGTGGGGTTCTGATTTCAAAGCTAATTCTTCGAGAGAGTGTTGTATGGCTTGTAAGAATATGTGTGGCGGCGACGACGGACCTTGTTTATGTGATTCTTGGGTTTTTTGTGGCGATAAGGTCGCTTGCGGTTCTCATTTCGGCGAGGTTTGATGTCTCCCTTTTCCTTTTCTCATTCTCAAATCATGTTTTTGTTACTCATTTGTCTTGTGTTTATCCTGGTTCTCTATAACTTAAGCTGTATTACCATTATTTATGCAAGCCCCACCCGAGTCTTTCCTATCAATCACATGGAAACCATTTACCATGCAAATTGAAAAGTTGAATTGCACACTTGGGTTCTTTAAATTTTGGTGCTTGTTCAAATCCTAGCTCTAAGAATTTGAAATTCAACTTGTGGCATATGATGTTTAATTACCTGAGGAGTTTTTGCCCAAGTGAAAATTAAGCATTTGATTACCACTTTACTTGTGAGCATTTTATATAGAATTTGTTTTATTGTTATCTATTTTGGGTTGTTTCAAACAATAGAAAGTTACGATGATAATAGGTGTAATTTGTTTTTGAACTTGTGACTCTATAATATCTATATGCTGATTCTACAATTCTATCTTGCTTAAAGTGTTGGCTAAAGAAGCAGAAACATACTTTGGAGCCTGATCGGCGAGATTCTGGTGCTCATGTGATGTGGACTTCTGGACTAGTTTTTGGAAAAGGAGAGGTATGTATTTCATACAATCTTATGATTGTCTCAGTATTCTCATCTAATTGATTACGGATACATAACATTCAAATCAAGTGTACTTTCACAGTTCTCTATAGTATTTTTTGCAAGTGCAATTTAATTATTTTTCAAAAGCAAGCATCTGTTTGTGTATCTGATATAATTTTAAACGAATTTGAATATCAAGTGCTCTGAGATTAAAAGTTGCGAAAAGATTGGAGGTTATGATAATTTTATAAACTTCTATTACACAGGCCTACATTATTATCCAACTTACTGAAGGTTGATGCTTGTTTTCTCTTTTAGGATATTTGTAAGAAATTTTTGCTGAAAACGTTTTAAAGATTTTTAAGCTTCTTTTAGCTTATTCTTATAGATAAGTGAATTTAACTTTTTGCAATATCTTGTTCACCATCTTCATGACAAATTGCTTTCATTGCTGATTCTCCTAACTATCCTCTGACTTTTTATCAGGGTATCGTTGGACTGGAAACAGAATATGGGACAGTTCATGTAAAAGTAAGTGGTGCATTAGCAATCTAAAGCCTTAACTTTCATCTTTTTGTCAAGTCTTTGCACTATATTACTATTCATTTTCCCAAATTCCTTGTATAGTTCTAGCAGTAGCATATGGGGATCACCCAAAATCGATCGGTTCTAAAATAAACTGAAGCCGAACCAAACCAACACGAAAATCAGGCTTCTGGTTCGGTTAAAATCGATCAGTTAAAATTGAAGCAATGGCATCTGTTGTAGTTCTCCTTTTGTGGTTGGTGAAATTGATGAGTAATAACTCTGACCTAGCTTGTTCTGATCCTCAATATCTGCAGCTCTTACCAGATTGTGCACCACAATCTGTTTCATATATTCTTGAACTACTAACAGCACGCCACTGTGCCGGTTGCCATTTTTATCGTGCAGAAAGCCGTGTGAGGTATTGGGATGAAGAAGGAAATCACATGGAAAAGGTGAGCTTTGAAATTGAGTTAGCTGCCATTGCCAAGCAATGAATTTCTAGTTAGTGATGCAAGTGGTTGTTGTGAGATGTGTAGGCTCCATATGGCCCTCCATATGCGCTAATTCAAGGAACACTCGAAGCACATGGCACAGTATTTAATGAAATTCCAAAAGAGGCATGTCCTAACATAAAAAGAGGGGCGCTTGCTTGGGTAGGATCTGGGCCAGAATTCTTCATCAGCCTTGCGAACCATAATGAATGGCGAGAGGCATACACAGTGTTCGGGTTTGTTCTTCCCGAGGATATGGGAGTTATCGAGAAAATTGCAAATCTTCCAACCAAAACAGAGATGTGGAGCAATATTCATGTCAATGTGTTGGAACAATCTGTTCCGTTGCATTTCCGACAAGTCCTGGTGTAAGCCTGGTTTAGTTATATTGTTTCTGTCAGTTAACACTTGAATAGAACTGTAATTTAGTCCAGAGACTTTGAAGATAAATTAATACAAAAAAAGTTGACATTTAAATTACTTTACCATAAAGTTTAATTATTTCACAAATCACAATGGCATACAGAAATGAGAAGGAATCGAAAACAACTTCAACCCTGTGCCTTACAAATCCAAGTGAACACACAAATTACATTACTCAGCTTTGAGACGAAGGAACTCTCTTGGGCTTCTTGCTGTCAGCAAAGGCCTTGGCAAAAGCCTCAGCAATTTGATGCTGAGACTCCAGAATCATTTCAGTTTGCTTCATCTTCATATCCATTCTCATTCTCTCAATCTCTCTCCCCATCTCCATCTTCATCTGCTCCATCCTCACAAACCCATCTCCCAACATTTTTATGGCACTCACCATCGGATCCCTCTCTCTCTTCTTCCCACTCTCATCACATTTCATCCCAAACTTATTAGGAATTGGGTTGCTACTTAAATTAGGGTTTGCATAAGATTTCATTCCAGGCTGGGCTATACTAACTCCCGTCGGTATTCTTATCCTAAACCCGCTCGCTGGCTTGTCACCCACGCTTCCATTCCGATGAACGCTTCTTGTACTACTCTCATTAATATTATTGTCTTCATCCTCATTGTCATCTGAATTATAATCAGGTTTGGCCTGCGGACCTTTTTCCATGCCGTCCATGCGTTTAAAATGCACCCAGGAAGACGAAAAATTCGAGACAGGCATAGATCGGGCGCGCTGGATCTCAGTCCGGTAACGTTGACGGAGTTTCTCCATTTTATGACGGCACTGCACGGAGGTCTTCGGCGGAGACGCTACAGGGCATCGATTGGCAACAGCATCGGCGACTTCTTGCCAATCGTTGGCCTTCAGATTACCACGGCGGAGGGTGTACCATTTTTCACGGTAAGCGTCGATGAGAGCTACGGTCTCGTCATGAGACCAACAAGGCGGCGGGAGACGGCGGGGGTTGGTGGAGGGCTGGGGAGGCGCGGGGAGTAAGGGTAGAGAAGGGTTTGGCGGGAGGATTGGAGATGGAGATCCGGGGGCTGACGTGGACATGATGAGGGGTGGATAATGAAGAGAAGGAGGACGCGGCGCGTTTTAGTAGAGGAGAGGAGAGAAGAGGCGGTGGTGGCGGAGAAAAGAATAGAATAGGAGGAGTGGTGGGGTTAGGTGACATGTTGAATTGATTGGGTGTAAAGGGGTGGGTGGGTGGGAGGAGGCGTATGCGGCTGATTTTCAGATCTGGCAGGCCACCGCTTTGGTGTTTTGCGTGGGTGGTGGCTAATGTGCGCCCGCTTAATGGGCTGCGCAGCTCAATATTGATTCATCATCACTTACCTATTCATTATCTCCCAAATAAAATATTTTCTAATTAACCCCAATCAAGGATTAATTTTTCAAATGTTCACTTTAGGCTGTTTAGCTATGTTTAATAACCGCTACTTTGCTCTGCCATTGCTGGTGAGATTTTTGATACAAACTTTTAGCAGCCTAAACTTAACATTAAATTCAAACTAAAAAAAACTTAACATTTGATCAGGCATATTTTTATTTTTCTTAGCCCTCATCAACTAGTTCTGCTAGAATATCTCTTACAAGGATATAGAATGCCTGACTTGCTTATAGATATGCTAAATATCTTGCATCATACCATGAAAGTATAGGATCAGCTTATGTATGTCTTTGTTAAATTGATTAATTATAAAATATCATTTATCCATCATTCAAAGTCATTTTATAACATCCATTACATTAAAATTTCTATAGCTACAAACCTTTTTTTTGTCAAATGCTAAAATTTCCATTGAAAATAATAATAAAAATTACATAAACAATTTTTCAACACATTCAATAAACTATTTTAGAGAAAATGATGAGAGCTGTAAAAATACAGTCATCGAATAAGGCTACAATAACCACCATGGGTCACCCAAATATATTACTAATAAAATAAAATAATAGTAGATCTAAAAAATTACAACATAAATATAAAGATTTATAGCAATACAAATCCAATAAAAAATTGCAAACATTTAGATCTATAAAATAAGTTTTCGACACGCGAAAAAATCCTAAAAATGCCAAAGTAGAAACTAAATATGCTTGAAAAGTCGCCGGAGAATATATCTAATCCAATCACACAAAATCAGAATATAAATTTTAAAATTAGACAAAAAAAACTCAAAATCTTGAAATGAAATAAGATATTAGGAGAAGAAAATCAAATTATAAGCTAAAATTTTGGATTTATGGGGATATGGGGAGGTAATTTTTATAGAAGAAATGTAAGGTGCGGCAGGTTGAAGAGGAGTGAGAGGAGAGAAGCACTATAAAGCTTAGAGGAGAGAGCTATATCAAAATAAGTTGAGAAACAATTCAACGATGATCTATAAAGTTAGACAATCATAAACATATATATAATTCTGGAATTTGAATAATTTATTTTACATGCATAAAACCTAAATTGAATGCATAAATAATCTTTAATGAGAAAATACGTATCTATTTGTTTTTTTTTTCAATTTATTATCATATTTCTATGTCTTTATCGAATCTAATTATATAACTAAAAGTCATAAGTTAATAGTCTTGAGCATATATTTGAATTGCATACATACAGATCTAGACTACTTTATCTTGAATTTACAGTAAAGAAGATCAACATTGACCGATGAAAACAGTAAATCACAAAAAAAAGATAGATAAAAATACTTAAATTGGGCTCCAATCTCCTCAAAAGTCGAATGTAACAAAATTATGAAGGTCTAAATCACTTCTGAGAGTCATATAAATCATCCATATTGATATATAAAGGTTATGGCCATGCATCAAATATCGAATTAAAATTGAGTTAAAATCCGGTCAAAAGATGAATTTTTGGGCGAAGTGGCATAGCAAGCATTATCCAGTCACTTAAGTCTAACTACGCTAATTCTAAGTGGCTTGGTGCTCGGTTCTAGCAGGGGTTGTTCTTTGAATTCCGATTTAATTTTCTAATGAACCAAATGATAAATATGTTAAAATTAAGGTACTTAAATATTAGTAAAACATAGTATATTTTAAACAAAAAAATTAAACCACTTTAAGCACAAAATAGAATTATTAAATTAAAGCAAATCAATATTTTTGTGATTTATTCAAATCATTGGATGATAATCTAGTAAAAGATTGCAGAAATTTAAAGATTCAATTTCTTGATTGATTGTGTAGATTGATATATGTAAATTGATGCAAATCTTTACACAATCCTTAGTTCATGTACTTTATAGTTTTTTTTTGATAAATATGTACTTTATAGTTCATTATTAACAATTTATTTCATTCCTAATTAATTAATTACATTAAATATTAAATTTAATGTACGAGTTGAATTAGTGGCTAATGTACGACTTTAACCTCTCAGAATATCAATGTGGTCTTGTTGTATTTTAACTATTCAATTTAATCTTTTCTAACATATAATTTTTCCAATTGACAAATTAACTCATAACTTTTAAGGTGAGGATTTATTTGATTATTCGGACTTCGATCCAAAAATCGCTTGGATTCTTATGGATTATTTGTAATAATTACGCTTCAATGTAAAGTATCAATTCATATGTGAATTCTTCGAGTTGACCAATTAACTCATTACCCGACTATCTTTCTCTATAATTATTATTGGACTCTTCAACATTCTAATCGCATTTCTTATGTCCCCAAAACAGGTATCTAGAATATAATCTTTCATTAAAGTGTTTAAACTATTAAATTGCATATTTTTGTAGTTTATCATTAACTTATTGAATATTGATTATCTTTTTAAATATTATTACCTTGGATCCTTATGCATTATGATTTGTATCTAGAATTTTATTCTAAAAGAAGGTCATGTGTTGATAATTTTTCCAAAACAGGCAAAATTTATTCTAAAAGAAGGCTCAGAATTAATAATTTTTCCAAAAAAGGCTTCTACTTTTTCTCCACCTTCAACCTAATCAAACAAGCACACTTGTAAATGTTACTAATTTTCACTATCACAGCTCATACCGAGGTCTACTTGTTGTTCACCATTGGACTAATTGTATTGCCCAATAAAATTCCAAACCACTATTTACTTACTGCAAAAATCCTTGCATGAACAAACAGGTGGACCACATTCACATTAGTAACTAAACACCCACAGTTTAAGAATAGTAGAATTATTAGTATAAATTAAAAGAGTATATATACGTGAAGAAATTAACTGATTGATTCAAAAATGATTCCTAAGAGCACAGGTAAGAGCTGGTTTAGGTATTTCCAGTACGACGAACAGAGAGACTCACCGGCCGAAGTGAGGAACATTTTGCTAATAATCGTCGCGTTGATCGCGGCTGCAACTTTTCAAGCGGGAGTGAATCCTCCCGGGGGGTTATGGCAAGATAATGGTAACGGACATGTGGCCGGAACGGCCATTTTCGCAACGGAGAGACACGCTTATTATGTGTTTCTGATATCGAATACATTGGCTTTCTCCACTTCCATATTGGTTCTATTATCTCTTACTTACAAATTCCCTTTTCATTTTGAAATTTGGATCGCTACCACCTCCATGATTGTCACTTATGGATCCGCTGTTTT
The DNA here is from genome assembly GCF_937616625.2 of Mercurialis annua. Classification (NCBI taxonomy): domain Eukaryota; kingdom Viridiplantae; phylum Streptophyta; class Magnoliopsida; order Malpighiales; family Euphorbiaceae; genus Mercurialis; species Mercurialis annua. The sequence continues at coordinate 47,186,235 of NC_065575.1, read as the reverse complement.
TGCTGTTACGCCTCATCATCAGCATGTGCATTTTCGCTATCTTTTATTTACTGCTGCTGTTCCTTTTATGACTAGAGCTTTTATTCAGATGTTCCATAAATGTAGACATTAAATAATTAAATTTATGTTTCCTTTGCCAACTCATGTTACAGTTAAATTTGAATGTATAATGAACTAAAAGTTTGGTGGACTTTGATGTATAATGAGCCTCAGCATTTGAATGATTAAATAATTGGGCTAAACGCATTCGCCGTTTTTAATTTTTTGATATTTGGATGTTTGCATTTGTTCATTTTAACATTGAATTCCTACATTTTTACCTGTCAATATTGAGTCCTAAAATTTTATAGATACTAGATTCTTCCATTACAAAAATATAATGCATGTACTTCACGCGCTATTAGTATGACTAGGTAAGTTTTTTTTATTTGGTTTCATGCTCTAATTGTATCAAAATTTAGTCTTTTCTATTGTTATTAATCACTAAATTTATTTGTTTCGGTCAATTTGACACTGTTAATAATACAATGTTTATAACATTTAAAATATAACGACTCAATGTTAGACAAATAGAAATGCATGTATCCAATGTCAAAAACAGAGCGAGTGCAAAGATCCGATATGCTCAAGTTTTGTATGTTTATGTTGCAGGCATAATCATGTAGTTGTCCATGTTTCATCACGTTTCCTATCGAGAATTAGTCAAATACAAGAAATTAAGTAGTCACAATAGATTATTCTTTTGTGAATCATACTCATTAAAGCTGCCGTTTTTGGTGGCAACTCACAAATTCAGAATCATAGCATAGCATGGATAAGAACAAATATTAGCCACAGAAAGTTAAAGCATGACAAAAATGAAACTGTGTGCGAACACAATAGGCAATATTAATAATAGGTTGGTGACATATCCAGACTGGAAAGAAGTTGATCCCATCTGTACATTACAAAATCATTTTAAAAACCAGACAAACCAAGTTGGTTTTAGCACAGACTAACTACATTTACAGCTGATGAGACAGCAAGTTGTTGCTTTTGATGGGATGTTTCAGACTCCTCATTGAAACGTAAAGAAGATAAGGCGAAGTTTAATGAAGAAGATTTAACAAAGCTCAGTGCTTCTCTTTGAAGGTAAGAACAATACGTGTGAAATGTGTTTGGTGTCACATTTAAGTGGAACCCCACTCCGAATAAGAAATCCACTTCAAGATGCTTCATCTCTACTGTACTAATTCCTCCAACTTTTGCATAATAAGCATTGTTGTAATACCTGAAAAATTACAAGTCTTGAGTTAAAACAAGCCCAAAAAAGATCATAAAACAGGAATCTGATTGAACAGTAAAATATATCCAGTCGGACAAAGAATTGAAGGTAATAAACAAACTTACATGTCATCCATGAACTTGGCAGCAACCATGACACTGGTAATAAGCAGACGATGAACATTGAAAGAAGTGAGAGGCAAAGTGGGTTGTCTGTGAGCAAATCTATCAAGATAAACATAAGCAACAACGAAGCAAGACGGGCTGCAATTTGCATACTTGAAAATCCTCTCTAGATAGCTTTGAATGGAGATGGTGGGTCTGCTGAGCCCATGGAACACTGAGACTTTCTGGGAATTAATCGGAGGGTTGAGATCGTTGGATTCAGCTACCCTTTGAAGCAAAGAAGACAGATAGGTGATGAGCTGAGGCATCACGTCTGGGCTCTCCAGCTCCGCCATGGATCGATAAGTGACCAAATTTAGAAATAATTGACAGTTATAGTATGCGTTTATAGAAAGAAGTAACGTGGTCGTTAATGGGTAGGCATTTTATACTTATTACAGGACAGGAATATGCCCCCAATTTGTTTAAAATTATGACTTGCATACCCTCAGCAAGTGGGGTTAGACTTGCTATACTTTTGGGTTGAGATAATTATGATTAGTTTAATTTCAAAACTTAAGTTGATGAAGAGGGAACATGACAGAAGGTGGTGGTTCGATCCTATGCATGTGTTTATTCCTGAAACCTGTTTCACATGGGTATCGTATCGGACTTGCATTGAACAAATATCGAACAATTTTAAATTTTATATGATCATTATTTGCAGATTGCCTAACTTAATAGATGTAAATAATATGATTTTGCTAACTTTTTAAATTTTATTTTGTTTGTTGTTATAAAATTATTATATTGTATAGAAAAAATTGTGGCTGAAGGTGGGTTAGTGTGTGTTTTTTTTTCTTATTCAGGAATTTGTGTCGTTGAAGTGATTGAAGGGTGATGGGCATGGATAGTGATCATGTGTAGGAGATGTTGCATGTGTTTTGATTCTGTAAAATCAGGTGACATAACATGGATTTGTTTTGTTTTGTTGGTGCATAGCAATCCCATATGCTGATCCTGCCCGTACCGGACAATTTATATTTGTTCTCAGTTTTAGCGATCTACAATGTTGGACTCTTTAATTAGGTATTTATAGTAGGTGCATTTTTCATTTAATCTTCAATAGGTTAGCTCACGGGATATCTCAAGCTACACTTTATTATGGAGCTATCTAAACTGAGAATTTTGTTTATATTATGTGTTCAATTATTTAGATTATACAATACCATGAAATGATATAGACTATAGTACACAATATGCTAATAGATAAGTATGTGAATGTATACAAAAAATGATACAATGATTTTTAGCATATTGAAAATTAAAAAATGAGTGTGATGCATAAGATGAGATTGACATAAAGGGGTAGGGATCCAAATCTTTAAACCGTATCTTTCCCCATGTGCTCTTCCATGTGACTACCAGCCTACACTATTCATTTCTTACTCTCAAAATTTTGCCATCACACAAAGTCTGTAAAATTACTTTACACCAACAATCACAACCAAAATGAAAAGGATTGGAGATAAATATAGACTGGCTCAGTAACGAGAGATTGATGTCTATTATCTACAAATATGATTCGTCTAGCACTAATCATATCACATTGATTTAATGCATCACCAATTTGTATAATAATTTTAAGGCGTAGTTTAATAATTAGCACGTAATATATATAGAATTATTTGTATCCGGTCAACTAATATTAATATATTAAGTGTATATTGTATTTGCATAATTTATATTTAATGCATTTAATCAGACGAGCTATACATGTCGATTAAATTATGCATAGTATTCAAATTGATAAAATTAGATCGCAATCGTCCCACTTAAATAGATCGATATGAAACAAATATGACCCCCTAATCCCAGTTCTAACACCCTTAGCTGTCCAGATCAGGTAAAAGGCTTGTCATATTTTTTTCTGCATGGAATATAAAACTCCAATTGTAAACACTCTCCTCACAATCAAACTATAGATACTTGAAAATATTCATCGAGTGAAAATTGAATTAAACATACTACGGTTTGTATAATCATTTTTTTTTCTTACTCAAAAGGAATAAAGGAAGAGCAGCACACTGGAACCAGACTGAATCCATGGGTCCAACTGCTCGAATCAATATCCAGCAAAACACAAGCATACATAGCAAACCCTAGATGTTTAACTAATTAAAGACGAGTAAAAAGTAAAAACTTCTCAAATTTGATTATCATTCAATAACAGATGATTAAAGGATGTTCTAATCTAGGAGGGGAAGCTCGAATGAAGGATTCAGCTTAGAAAATCCCTCCATTGAATTAAAAATTCCTGGCTCTCATTAGCATGACCATACAATTTGAGCGGTGATGATTACTATGAAAAGTCAAAAGATAGTGCAATACCTGAAAAATCAAGCTATGATACCCTCTGTCCAGCATAAGGCCTAACAAATAATTTTTCCACTCACATTTATCAGAGATTACCCTGCAGTTGATTGAGAAATATTTCCTTCTCGTCAAAGTCATTTCCGTCATCCATCTTATTATCAGAGTTGGTTGCTACCCATGCATGATCTGATAAGTGACGCGTAAGTTTCATCTTCAAGATAGCCAGACTGCGCCAACAAATCCTCTAAAACTCCTTTACTTGCCGTGTCAGCTTCCTCTTCGCATAGCTTACAGAAGGAAGATATAACTGTAGGCTTTGGCTTCCAACTTTTTGACCCTTGAGCAATAAAAGCTTCCTTAAAGCAAGTCAGAGCCTCAGAAATTCTTTTCTCTCCGATATGCCCGTCTGCTAGAATCTCCCATGTGCTCGAATTTGGCTTTCCTCCCACTTCAGTCATATGATCAAAGAAGCTTTCAGCCTTATCCAAATTTCCGTCTTTAACATACCAACCCATGAGAATATTTCCTATTCTAGGGTCGTAGGATAACTTCACTGGCAGCCATTCCTCATAAATCTTCTCTGCCCCTTCAATGTCTTCCATCCGAATCAGAGATGAGATAATAGCATGGTATCCCAAATTCGGAATACTGGGAAAAATTGATTTGTATATGTTCCACACACGGTAAAGCTCTACTTTGTTACCTATATTACCATATAAACTTAGGAGATAGTGATAGGGTATTCTATCCCTACCTGTTATTCTGCTTTCCACCCTCCTCAAGCAATCTTCAGCTTTCTCTAACTTCCCCATTTTAATATACATCGTCGCCATTGTGCTAAATGTTGTCCAGTTGGGATTAATGGTGGTGTCCACCTTCATTTGCTCAAATACCTCTTCCATCCTCTCTCCAGATCCTTGGGACCCTCGAGATGACAACCAGATATTATAGGAATATATATCAAGCCGTATGTTTTTCTCCATCATTTCGGAAATCAGCATGTCAACTTTATCATACTGCTTGAGGTTCATATACATAGTCATCATCACATTGAATGGAAGCGCATGTAAGGCGTAATCTTTGCTTCTCATTTCTTCCATCAAAGATTCTGCTTTTTCACTCAATTTAGCTCTGACATAAGCATTCAGCAGAGCCCCATAGACCCTCCTGTCCTTCATAGAACCGGGAAGCTTCGTAAAATAGTCATCAGCGGAAGAAATTCCGCGAACTTTAGCAATAAGGTCTAACTGAATTGCAGCATCACTGACAGATAATCTAAACCTATCTTCTCTATTGTTCATCCAATCATAAACCTAAAACAAGTGAAATTGGTCTACATCTGTTATTATTTTTCCAACCTGTTAACAAAAACTAACACAGACTAATACCTAGAAGGAATTGAAATGCAATAAAAGAGAAGACCCAAATAAAAAAAATTGGTCTAAAGTTACCTCAAGAGCATGCCTGTGGCGCTTGAACTTCCTCAATTCCTTGACAACCCTACAAAGCTCCCATTTAGAGAGCTTCTTGCCATCTTTCTCCAATTGATTCAGTACGGTGTCGGCACCCAATTCAGGGTTTTCCATCAAAGAAATTCTCCTGTAGACAGAGTTCCATTTAATCATGGGTCTTCTCTCATAATCAACTGTTCCGTAGCTGTGGACTTTCGATATTGAGCATGAAATTTGAAGTTTCTTGTAAGATAGAGTCTGGTGAATGGCACAGTGAGGATTCTTCCATGAATGAAGGGGTGGCGAGTAGGAGATAGTCGATGAGAGTGACGCCTTTTGGTGGTGCAGAGTAGTTTGAAGAAGCATTTTTTGTCTGACGGTAGTTTTTAGGTACCAAAGTTAGCGTGGAGCAGCGAGGTTTTTCGTTTCTGCGTCCTCTTTCGGGTTATTGAAGATAAAGTTTGGGAAATTACAGCAAGGGACGTGGTTCTATGTTCGATGTCGTTTTGACATGATAAAATACGACACGTCGTTACAGTCATAAAAGTTTGCACAACCTTTCCTCCTCTATGCATTTGTTTTATTACCTTTAACAGATTTGTCACTTACAGCTATTACTGTATTTCAGATGAAATCAATTTGTGTCACAATTTTAGCTGCCAAAATCACGATGGTACAAAACCTATTATTTTTGCGCATATTACAGTATGGCGACAAATGCACACTTGCTCACACTCACAAGCAACTATTCAACTTCAAGAGGATTAGATGTTAACATTTGACATAATTGCTTCCTTTGAAAACTTTTTAGCTTCACCACAGGCGCGCATCGTCTTCGTATTATCCCTCAATCAACTGCTAAAGAATAAAATCAAATAAGAATCATACAGGTAAAGTATAGCCCATAAACAATGACTCTGCTTTTAAACTACAAAAACTCACAAACCTCAAGCTTTATCTAAAATTATTCAAGAGCATCCTGGCCATTTTAGTTGCATGGCGTCCTTTAATTTTGTATTTCCATGAATATATACCTTGGGTACTTTGACCTGAAGAAACTAATATATTATTTAAAGTTAACAGAAAAAATTAAGAGTGGAAAATGTTGTTGGTTTCTCTACCAGGATGATGGGTGGGAAACCAAGTTGGAGGCGAGCCCTTGAGAAGCCATTTACAAAATATAAACACTTGAATCCATCAATTGCAGAGTGCTCACTGTTACCACACAGTACGAAACATTAAAGAAATGAGATCGTTGCATACAAAGAACATACATTTGTGCTTTATTAATATATATAAGGTTCCAGTCGTTAGTAATATAAGATGTTCCACAAGAAAATGTGTGCTGGTAGGTGCAGATCGTCCTTTTGAAGAGCAGTATCAATTCAGCAAAGATATAAAATGATTGCCATGAACAATGAAGAACTATTTGACCAAACCTGATAAGGTACGTAAAATTTCTGTCGCGGAATTCATTCAGAGAAATCCCTTCTTCTTTGGAATATCTGCAGTATTTGATATTTTTAGTTCAATCACCAACAAATCTTCCATAGTATGACTAGAGGGCATAAATATTAAGGGGAGAGAGAGAGAGAGAGAGAGAGAATAAAGTATGGAAAAGTGAAAAAGTCGTGCCAGTAAAATCCAAGATACCTCCAAGGATAGTCATTTTCGCAAAACCTGGATATTCCACTCATGGCAGAAAAAGTATCAATATGAACCAACTTTTCATCCATATCGGCAAGCTGGCCTGTCAGAATATTAAAAATCCAGTTATGCTGCAAAACAACATCTTCATAGACTTAAGCAAGCATGCACGCATAAAGGGTGTGTGTGGGTGCAAATATGCCACTGTGAAAGAGAGGTACTCACCCGTCTGATGTAAAGCTTTTAGAGCATGACCGCTCGGATAATTGTTATATGATGCCAAGAAAAACACGAAAGTGCTTCCTAAACTATAGAATAGCAATATGTCATACAGCAAGGCAAAACATAATCGTCTCACTCAATAAAGTGAATGAGTATTTTCTAACCTGATCAAAAAAGATCCCAGCATTACGAGATTGAGAAACTTCCATGTTGTCTTTTTTCTATTGTTATAGCTGCAACAAATAGGACAAGATTCACATAAAATCAAAGGCATTTGTTGTCTAAATTTAGACATAAAATGTAATCATCTCCCACATTCATTATGATTCTTTAAACATGACCAACAGAATGATTCAGATGTAATAAAAAAAATTGACGAATGTAGGAGCTATATACATTCTGTTCGCTGCAACTGCAGCAGATAAGTTGAGCATTGGAACAGAACTGATAATAAATCGCAGTTCCTGCACCATGCAAAATTAAGAATATAAAAGTTCCATCAATTATTATGTTTGACAAAATAACATTTTGTGTGACGTACCTTGTGCGGAAGCTTAGAGTAAAGTAAAATGAAAGAGAAAACTGGAAAAACATACAACAGAAGCCTCCGATCAAGCACCACTCCAAACTACAAGGAAAAACCAAAAAGTTAAGAACAACAATAAGTGGGTCAAATGATTCTTTACTTTTCTGTATTTTATCGATCCCGTAACAAGAAAAATAACATAAGAACAAAGATTTAATAAATATATTGCAAGGTAACAAGACACTTTTGTTTCATTAACTGAAAACTGATTAGCAAAAACAGGTATGCTGCACCACTGTCTTAAGAGCAACCCATTTAATTCACAAGCAACTTGCTGAATAAACCAAAAGCAGCTAAAGATATAACATAGTACACTAGAGGCCATCCACCGCCCACATGCAATCAAGTCAGACTTGCATTTCATACAAAAATTACACAATGCGTGGTAATAATAAGAAATATTCCGTTGAGTTGGCTAGTGCAAAAACATATATCATATTACCACCCCTTTTTGAGGCCTTACCAAAACAAGAGGATATGCAGCAAGTAGCGAGCGTGGGAGAGCTGAACTGAAGTACCAGTGCAAAGAATGTGTCTATGGACAAGATTGTCAAGGAAGACAGAAGACATATATAAAGTAGTCTGATAGTTACCAAATCTTTGCAACCTCAGTTCTGTAAAACCGAAGAATTCGATAATTGTAATACTTGGATTGGGCACCATTATATAACTAAAATATCTGGTCTTTACATAAAATAATATCACATTTAACCACTTCAACTTATCAGCAGGACTGTATCTCTACCATCATTTTACATAAACCAATACCAATGGAACAAGATAGTTCCACAAGTTGAATAATATGTAACCCCATAGCAAAGCATAAGCAGAGAATCATGCAAGCGATGGTCATGTACACTCTTTCCTGGATAACAGTGAGCTATATAGATAATTTGCCTTAATTACAGAACATTTTATAGTTTGATAAATAAAATAACAAAAATAATGTGAAAATGCAAATGAGGTCGCAGAGGATACACCCCATTCGGAACTCCGATTCAGAACAGAGTTAAACCAAAAAATTTCAAATTCAGGCCATAATAATTTTCTCCACATCATTGAATCAACCAATACTGAAAGGCCTGTACAAAGGATGAAATCATAATAACCTAATAGTCAGAAACTGCTCCATTTGAACAATTTAGAATGCAGAGAAAAAAAATAGAATAAACGCAATGAGAACTGAACCATGACCAACCTATGGATAACAGTGCAACTCCGGAGCAGTATTTAATAGCTCCCCGCAATGATATACGTTTGGTCTGTAATCCAGTACATCAGCAAGATGAGATAGTGTGTATATATATATATATATATAAAAATAAAATAACAAAACCAATCATAAGATAATTCCAGCTTAACAGAGGTGTAAATAGGGATATAAGGGGAAACAGCAAATAATATGTACCAGCAAAAGCTCTAAGGCAAGGGGGCACAAAAGTAACACCATATCACATCTGAAGACAGCTGTAGCAAAAATCTGTCCATCAAAAACAGAAAAGCATTGAGATGAGTACAGTGACCTGATAGCAATAGAAGAAACCTAAATACACGTTTGGGAAGTTAGTTCACTGACGTGATCAGGACATAACTAGAAGCAAAAACAATAGACTTTAAGTCATATGTGAATGGTTTGACACAAACATGAGCTCCTCTACAAAGAATCAATAAGAACACGTTGGATAGAAAAGAAGTTGAGCATAATCACAAGCATACATCCACAATTAACATTATAAGTTTCATGCACATTTGGACATTTTAAAAATTAGGGCAGGCCTACCAGAGAGTTTAATGCTGCATAAAAATTCCCTCTGAACCAATATCCATAGGCCACGTTAACTGCAGTGAGTAAAAGGAAAAAAGTTAGTTTCAGGTATTTTAATAAATGCTAGTATTACTCAAAAAGAAAATGCTAGTAATTTCTTGAAATAAAAGTAATAAACAAGATCTTCCACTAGATGACATTGACTTCTTTATCATGATGTAGCTGTTGTAGTTTAAAACGGCACATATGTAAACCGTCTGTAGTAGAGATCAAATACTGGAAAAAAGGAATATTTAAAGAATATAAACAATATGAATTGCAATATGTAATCACCTACACTCATAGCTAGTATGTTGGGAAGAGCGCGTGAGCAATAGAACAGCAAGTGAAACTGAATAGCAGTCAATATGACAAAGAAAGCTTCTACTTGATGACCAAATTTATCTCTAACCTGAAACAACAATGTAGTTTAAATTCTAAACTCCTAGACATGATAAACAAAAGTTACAAAAACATTGCATACCTGAATACGGAAAAACCTTAATGTATACAAGACAATGCCACCAAGAGCCAGACGAACTACACACCAAAAGAAAGAAAAGGCAATCAATTTATATGTTGATACATAAGTTACAAAGAAAAATGAATGGAGTATCCAAATGCTTACCGCCAATAAGTGCATAAATCTTGGGCAACTGCAAAAAGCTAATTGCAAATACTAAAGGGGATGCTAACATTGAAACAAGGAAAGCTCCTACAAGGAAACAAAACTATTTTTAAAAAAAAAAAACAATTTCCAGCTAACTGAAAGTGAAACCGACTCAAACTAACTGAAAGTGAAACCAATTCAAAGTGGAAGTAAAAGAGAGCTTACCGATAAAGGTACGAGGAACAACTCCAGGAAACTCCAAATGATCATACTGATACCAGATAAAAACTAATTAATCAAAGTGAAATCCGCAAACTAGATTAATAAACTAAAAATTCTTGGCATAAAAAGGTAAACTTACATTATCTAAGTGATGCTGATGGTAAAGAATATCGTGCATTGCCTTGACACAGTGAAATGAAAAGAGGATTCAAACATCATGTAAATGAATTTCTCTTGACAACAATTCAAATTTCAAAACTTTTCTGTTCAAAGTCTAAGCTGAAGGGGTTTAAATGAAAGTTTGAAAGAAAAAGAAGAGAAAGAAAATGGAGGACCTGAACATTGAAGCTTTCTTCAACCTTGGTGTAAGGTACAGTGAACACGTAAAACGCAGCTATCGATCCTAATACCAAGTCGTAGCCTACAAAACAAATCATTTCAATTTCAATTTCCATTCACTTCACTGCTAAATTGGATAAAGAAATTAAAATAAACTAATAAACAATTATAAAAATGCGTGAAGAGACGAGTCTACATATTCATCGATGCTTAGATTACCGAATAGCCGGAGAAATTGGCAACGCTTCGAAGTCATTTCTGAGTGTAGAGAGCCGGAGGTTGCTGCAGTGATCAGCCTGAAGCCGGCGGTTTCTTCTGTTAACTTAACGATGCGATGTTACATGGACTGGATCGCAGCCCATATATGACACAATATTAGCCCATAATCCAAATTTTGGCTTCTCTTCTTATATCTTGCCTTTTTTGTTGTTATGATTGTTGAGAAAATTAGCTCATATACTCTGCTGGGTTAAAATATTTAGATTTTTACTGTTACTAAAATCAAATTTGAATTGTACGGTTGGAAACTATTAATTTTGAATTATAACTTTATGCTTTACACAAATAAGTTTTTGAATTTGACAATATACAAAACTGTTAATTTGGTAACTCCCACAATCATCAAGCACTTTTCTATTTCTTTTAGATTTCCCCAAGATTCTTGGTGACTTTAATTATCCTCTCATTAACGAAATATTTTTCCATTTTTGTTTGAATTTAAATTTGCTTGTCCTTTTTATTTATCATTTTCTTTCATTTTACTACCTCAACCACATCTGAAGCCGCCGCCGCTGGAGCCCAACCAACTCGACGAAACCTCTAAGAAGAGAAAGATGATGCCGGTCGTGGCGGTCAGCGGGAGGTCGTGGCGGTGGTGGATTATTTTTCTTCTTCTACAATTTATTTTTAAAGTTTTTGAATCGTCTTTGTTTTTTTATATTGAAGTTCATGTAGAAGAAGAATGGAGTGACAGTGATTTCGAGGATTTCACTGTCAATGTCGTAAAAAAGAACAAACCGATTGCTCCTCCGCCCGTTGATGTTAAGGTAATTGTTCTAAAAATTTCTTATATGTTACTGCTTTTAGAGTTCACAATTCTGCACCATCTTTAATTAAAATTCTTTTGATCTTATAATTCCTTTGTTAACAACCTTCAACATTATCATTCCTGCATTTTTAAAAAATAATTACTGTCAGTTTCCATGTTAGTTAACCATTAGGTAACTATTAGTACACTATTAGTTAACTTATAACAGAAACTTTAATTCTGCAAGCATTTTCTAAAGTTTTTTGAGTCGTCTTTATTATTTTTTATATTGCAGTTTTTTTCTGTCAAACTGATGAAAAAAACGATGAACGAAGGTGGTTTCAGTTGAACGAAGAAAGCAGTAGTTGGAGTGAGACGAAGATAGGCGAACGATGAACGAAAGCGAACGATGAGCGAATGCGCGGTGGCTGGCAGCTGTTATTTTTTTTATTGCAATTGGGATATTAGCAATGATGTAAAAATAATTAAGGTTATATGTTTTCTAATGGTTAATTAATAGTTAACTAACTTCGTATGATTATTTTATATAAAACATGAATATATATTGATAATTATTTTTTTTTAATTATAGTTAACTAATACGTAACTAATAGTTAACTAACAGTTATTTTTATACGTATGATTATTTTTAAAATAATTGAAATTTGATGTTCAGTTGTTTTTTTTTATATTTGAATAATTTTATAAATAATTAGGAGGTAATTATATGTTTCCTAACGGTTAACTATTAGTTAACTATACTTGTATTGAGTTTCTAAAACATGAATACATAATGTTAATTTTTTTTATTAGTTAAAGTTAACTAATAAGTGACTACTGGTTAACTTAACTAATTCGGTGTACTGTTAATTTTAGGATATATTATTGTTAGATTTATCTAAAAATAATTTTATGATGTTAATAGTTTTTTTTATTAAATTTAATTTATTAATGGTTAACATGTAAACTGATAATATATCAGTTTTTTTACAAATAAATGAATTTATATTGTGTATTCATATTTGTTGATTTTTTATGATGAGTTGATGAATTTCTTATTTTGCTGGATTTTTTTTGTTTCTCAAATGCTTGTTGTTTTCATTTTTTTAATCATTTTATTTTTTTGGTTTCCCTTTTGCCGTTTATGGCATATAATTTAAATTATCAGTTACTATAATTAAGGATTATTAGAGATCCTTAAATATTAATTGCTATATATTTATGCTTTGAGACTTTATAGGAAATTTTGATTCTTGTAACCGCTTTCTTCCTTTTTTTTATAGTTGAAAGTAATTCTCAAATATTATAAAGTTATTTGTGCAATTTGAAAACTTAAAAAGTATGTCATCAACTTTTTTTTTGTCAACAGTAAAAATCTAATTTAATATAGACATATATGGTACTTATTAATTTTTCTCATGATTGTTTGCTCCATAAATAGAATTTGAACTGTTTTTTTATTTGTTTGTACTTTGTAAAAGTGTTCTATAATTAATTATTTTTAATTAAAAGTTAATTTAAATGAGATTTATTATAATGAAAAATATAATATTTATATTTGAGAGTTAAAATTAAAATATCGTTTTTCATGCATGTTGACATTGATCTACATAAATTAAAAATAAATATTAAATAGACTTCTAGAAGAATTATATTGCTTTATATTTTAAAGGGGAAAGGTCATATATATACCCCTAATAATTAAACCAATGCTCACCTATATCCATATGGTAGGGAAAGGTACAAATAAGCCACTAATATTTTTACATGAGTTTCTTTAAATTCTCACACTTAACACCATTAGGGGCCAAACGTTAGTGGCCTATAGGAGTCCATTTAAATACGTCAGTGGCTTGTTTGCATATTTCCAAACTATTAGGACATAGATGATTCTAAGATTAAATTTTAGGGGCATAATTGATATTTTTCCTTTTTTCAAATAGCTTAAATACATATGAAATAAATAAATAAATAAATATACAGCTATACGATAGTAATATACATTAAATAAAAATGTATCCTTACATACCCCAAGAAATCAAAATTTATTAAATTTAATATATAAATATATTTATAATAAATTAAAAATAGATGAGATATATATGTATCAAAAATAAATATATTAATAGCTTTATACTATAATCTATCCTAATAAAAATATAATAATCCATATACTAAGAAAGAAAACATATTATTTATCATGTGATTTACCTTACATAAATAATAAATAAAATTTACATATGCTATAAATAAAATTAATATAAAGAAAATAAAAATTATAATAATCTAAATTTTGTGAAATTTGTATATTATAAAATATTTTTATACTAATATACAATTTCACTTGATATATATTGCTTTATGACAATTTTGTGACAAATAATTTTTTTATTTCAAAGGTTAAAGGTCTCCAAATATTTTTTGATTACATATATCCTATTATTTTTATGAAAATTTGTATATTATCAGTAACAAGAATTAATATTTTAAAAAAATTATAAAAATTCAGAAATTAGACTAATTTATCATAATTATTTTTTATTTTTATCAATTAAACTCTTCGTCTTGTTTATTTGTTCTTTAAATATAATTGTCATAAGTTATAGAATTGACTAGTCAAAGTGTTAAAATTATTTTAAAAATCAATAATATCAATTTAGTTATATAATTATGAATACATAAATTTATTTTGCTTTTACTATGGTTCTAAATTTTAATCTCAAACGTCTAAGCCAGCTCCATTTTTATGGTGTTTTGCCTACGAGTTTAAACATACTGCAGATGAATTATAATAATATCTCAATTTTCACTTACTCTGTTGTAGTAATTTTTTTTTCAAGTGAAAAGCATACAGTTTTTACCTAAATTATTAAAAAAAAGTTCTCATGTTCTTTCTCGTCTTTTGTAATTTTAAAATTCGATAGCTAAATTATAATAAATTAATGTTTCATAGATAAAATGAAATAAAAATCGATACTCCAAATTATTATGAACTATGAGACTTTTCCTATAATCTTCACTTTCACAAATTACCTTTTCTCTGAAGCATGAAAAAAAGAACATCAAAAGCAATAGACAAATATATATTATGACAGGAGGATGCATATATTGATATTAGTTACAAAAAAAAAGAACATTATAATATAAGAATTGAAGGATTAGAAAGAATTAAAGCATTCGTGGTCAGATGAATTGGAGTCATCGCATGGAGTGTGATTGTGTCTGCCTTCGTATGTTGTGATCACCATTCGACAGTCTTCCGATAACCTTTCAACTCTTTTCTTCACTCGACAATTGTTATGAGTACACCGATAGTAACTTCTGTCAAACAAATAACTCATCTCTATTTAATTTATATGCATTTCAGCTGAGTCAGCACCAATTAATTTCCTATTCTGTTGCCATCAAAACATGAAATTTAAGCTCTTTTTAACTACTATACTATACTATATAATTACCACACACGGCTAAAAACCTCTTTTTTCTCTCTAAAAAAACCCTAGCCGCCAAGAGTTTTCTTCTTATTTCTTCTCCGGCTGCCGTCAATGGTTTGATTTTTGTTGTTGACGGTAGCCATCCCTTTATTTATGTTATTTTAATTTGATAGAATATAATAAATAGCGACTCTTTTTCATTTTTTTGATGGATTAAAACCTATCAACGAAGCGCAATTCATTTACCAAGAAGTGAAGATAGATCGAAGATCTTTCATCAATAAAATGAAATCGTTTATGAGCTATATTAGTTTTATTTGTTTTTCATTGTTTGTTTTTTTTCTGAATGTTTTATGTTGCCCTTTCATTATGAAAGGTTTGTTGTCCTTTCTCTGTGAAAGGTTTGTTATCTCCTTTTTATGTAGGAGTTTGCTGTCTCTTTTTTATGAAGGAGTTATCAAGTGGTGATTGAATGGAATGCTCTGAGTTTGTGGGTGATTGGATAAGTTTTGATCGACGAGTGATCGAAGACTGCACTTATTTAGCGAAACAATTAATAATTTATTTTTATTTTCGTAAGTAAGATCTGCGAATCAGGCAGCATGTTGTCTGTTCCATGTCAGGTCATCGAATTTAGTTTTCGAATTATTCCGAATTTCTTACAAATGTAACTGTTTCATATTCGATTTAATGAGATTTGATGATTTCAAAAAAAAAAAAAACTACTATATAATTCGAATTTTCAGCACTGAATTTTTTTATGTTATATTTGAATCTTCATTTTTCAATCAAGTATATTCCTACTCTTCCGTTATAATTATAATTTTTTAAAGTTTTTTTTTTCAAAATATTTGTCTATTACAAATTTCAATGGCAAAATTTAATATTTTTTTCATTATGGTCCTTTAATATAGTTAGTAGATGTAAATAGAATTTTCTTTTCGATTTTTTGATATCCTCAACGGGTTTCAACTATAAAACGGCACCTTTAAACTTTCCACATTCAGACTAATTTCCATTCGAACTGGATAGGTCCCTTGCGGAAGGTAAAACTCTGACCCCAAATTTTAAACGGCTGCATACATGAGTACGGTTCGAACCCGCGACCTCACTTAAGTAAGGAAAGCGCCTTACCAACTCACTTGCATCTTGGGATTAAAAATATTTATTAACATAGTATATGAATGACTGGTTATTTTGTTATTAATATGAAATATTAATAACTTCTTTAATATGTATATTTTGAAAAAATGACAATTAAAAGAGGGTTGAGTGTGTACCATTTATAGGTTTATCCATAGTGGATGCAAAATCTTATATATTTATCCATATTTGTGCATTATCCAAATATTTTTACAAAACGGTTCTCAACATATTATAATTAATTATTTTTTATGATTCATAATATTTGTTATATTTATTTATTTTATATGAATTAAGAAAATAATAGAATAATATATTTTAATTTTTATAAGTTTTTATTAAAATGTTCATATTAATTACTATTTTTTTAGATTTGACTAATTCTTTTAGTCCCACTAAGTTATTTATTGACGGGGATAAATTTAAAAAAATAAATTCTCTTGATATTTTAAAGTGATAAATATTTATAAATGAAAAAAAATATATATATTATAAACCGGAGGAAGTATAATTTAGTAATGTGACATTCATTTTTCCCAAAACACAATAATCTGA
This sequence comes from Mercurialis annua, assembly GCF_937616625.2. NCBI lineage: Eukaryota > Viridiplantae > Streptophyta > Magnoliopsida > Malpighiales > Euphorbiaceae > Mercurialis > Mercurialis annua. The sequence goes on along the minus strand of NC_065575.1, from coordinate 47,169,451 downwards.
TCAATTTATGTCAAATTTTATATATGTGGCCGATGATTGCCACATAGATAAAATTAACTTGGATTTGTAAGATAGCCTCATGTTATTTGAAAAAAAAATATCGGGTTATTAAAAGGCTTAATGTCTCAAAATCTCCCGACTTTTTAATTCATTTTCAATCCTACCCCGACGTTGAAAACTGGTCAATTTTACTCTATTTTGCATCTTTGTGTTTCAATTGTACCCTTAAATATTAAATTGATGTTTTTTTTTGTTTGGAAAAAATTAAAAAACGTTCTCCACGGCATATATTAACTGTATATGTTGAAAATTTATTTAGATTTTGTTAAATAAATTAAGAATTTAAATTAGTTTTAATTTGATTATGTTTTTTAGTTAGTTTTTAAAAATAAAAGACTTATTTGTACTTTTTTGAATGGAAATAAATTTAATTCTATCTTTAAACTTAATTAGTTAATTAAATAATTTCATCATTTAATTAAAAAAAATTGAAATTAAAAAATTAGGGTATAATTGAAACGAGAAAATGCGAAATAACGTAAATTTGACCAGTTTTCAACGTCAGAGTAGAATTGAAAATGGGCTAAAAGGTCGAGATTTTTTGAGGTATTAGGCTTTATTAAAATGCAAAAAGCTAACTATGGGATAACCATTATGTAAAAGTAAAATATAAGGCAAAATAATTTTTTATATCCATAGTTTTGACCAATTTATTAAATATATAATATCCTTAAAAATAATTTAAACATTCAGATTTTTCAATTTTATAAATTGAGATATATGCAGCTCCGAATTTAATAATTTTCATTTTAAATTCAAATAATTCTTACTAAATTGAAATAAAAGAGCAATTGTGTAAAATAATTATTCATAGAATTAAAAAAAATACAAAATAAATTTCAAAAATAAGTATAATTTCAGGCTTGAGTATAATTGTCCGTAAAATTAAGGAGCAGAATGTCCATATTATCTTCTTAAAATTTATTTAAAAAAATAGGTCCAAATTGTGGATATAAAAGATCATTTTGCCTAGCCTCACACATATTTAACCTTTTTTGGTACTGAAATTCTCTTTCAAATAATATCTTATATATGACTCTGAAATGAATGAAAACTTTATAAGAATGTCAAAATGAGTTAATCAATGAATACCAGGATCAATTATTGGTTAGTGCTAGTTCATGCAGTTCCTATAAATTGCTTAATATTGATTTGAGACGGTTAGGGTTTTCATTCAACTCAAACTTCTACTGTCATAACTGAGTGGTTTCCTTACAATAGGGAGGGTAAACACTAAACACTAAACAGGAAGGCTCAAAATAATTTTAAGAAACTGTCAATTAATGCCATTGTTTTTTTTTATACATAATAATAAATAATGCCAATATTGTTAATATAACCTGCATGTAAAAAGCTCGTACTCTTATATGGAAATTAAGCAGCTTTTGTAAGGAAATGAGTAAGATGAAATTAGATTTGAATAATGAAATAATTAGAAACATTAATGCTGTGGGTAGCTGCTTGATTGAAATAGTTAATTATTGAAGAGAGTGAATTACCTAGGATGAAGGCTATTCTTAACAACTTTCTGGCCATATTTTCTCCATTTATAACCATCATCAAGAACATCCACATCACTTCTTGTCTGAAAACAGAATCTTGGCTCTCTTAACTTTCTCCTCACCTTCATTTTGCTCTTATCTGAAGATGATGAGCTCTTCCACCTGCCAAAATGTAAAAACATTCAGCCTTTTTATCCATTGATCAGACGAATAAAGTCAAAAGTGAAGAGAAAAATCAGATACACAACAAGCTTGAAGAAATGGTGGATTTGAGCATTATGTGTATCAAGACTTTTCATGACTCTATAGCTATAGCACTGTCCCTTCGGCATGTGGGCTCTTTAGATTGTGTTGATAATGATGAATATTTTTGGCATATGATATATGCACAAGTATTTTTCATATATATGAATGATGAAGAAAACAAAAGATAATAAACAAAAGAAGAGCAGAAGATAATTAATACCAAGAATTATTGTTGGCATCGTTTGCAGTAGCAGTGCAATTTTCTTCATGAGTAGCCTTTGGATCGACCTATAACAAAGAATAAAATACTAAATAATATTGTGTTGATGAAGACCTTAATGAAAGAATCTAACAAACCTGGTCGTTATGACTACTAAACCCTATAAGAGTAGTGGCGGTGGTTGTTGTGGAATTCAGAGGTTGAGAGTGCGACGGTGCTAAAAAGCTCAAAACATGGTTTTCTTCAAATTGTACAAATCCCATTTCATGTGGCGTAGAAAACGACGTCACTTGGACTTCATAATTTGGAACTTCTCTCTCTCTTCCTTCCATTAATTCTTGAGCTTATTAATTCCTTCTTCTAACTTCCTATCGGCGGCAAGCAAGAACTGCGGCGGTGGTGTTGCAGAAGGTGGAGGAGTGTGGTCAACAAGTAAACGTGGAATAGAATGTTTCAGATTATTTGTTGTTAATCTTCTCCTATATTTCTACCCAAAATAAAACACTTATATTCTCTCTCTCCTATGAATAACAACAGTAGCTGCAAATAATTAAGGGAATATTTGGTTTTCTACCATGAAATTATGGACCATTATATTATGATCTTAGGTTTGTGAAATTCTTAGGTTTATCATTTATGTAATAAAATATCCTAATATTAAGATGAATATAATATTGAGTGTATAATAGTGAGGAGTTCATTTTCAAATCTAAAATCATTCAAATTTGTATATTTTGGATGTGGTTGGACACTAATTGATTTTATATGCGAGATGAGCGACTCTAATCTATTATTATTATTATTATTATTCATTTGTCACTAATTAATTAAATAATTTAAATTCATAATTCTAATACCATAATCTGATCTCGTGTTGTATATTTTTAAACTGACAGTGTCAGATTAATTGATTGTTTTTTTTTAAATCTCATTTGATTTATATATTGAAAATTTTAAGAATTATGGTCTAGCTAATTAGACGAAACGGTATCTGTGGTATCATGGCAGTGCAATAACTTGCAAGTTTAATACTATGTTCAAGACATAATTTTTGTTTTATTATTTATCCTACCACACGTTTCGTTCTCCCATATACGCGTTCCATTTTTCCCCATTGTACATCCACAATTTCTTGCATTTTCAGTGGGGAACATTGACTTTATGTGAATTCAATCTTTTCAACCTTCTATAAATCTAATTAAAATTATTAATTTTGTCAATTTTAATTTAATTTTTAAAAGTAAACACCATTCTAGTTTGATTTAAAATTATTTAATTAACATATGTACATTAAGACAATTTTGAAAAAAATACGTGTAAAACTACAAAAACTAAATTATTTTAATAATATACATAAAATATAATTAAAATACTTATCAAATAATATATATTCTTAAATATCATGAAAATTAATACAGGTTGATTTCGTTCTTGGTTTATAGATTGTGAATTTTAAGTATTAGGGTTTGGGTTTGTTATATGCATGACCAGTTAAAGACCCGAAATCAAAAAAGATTATATATGTGGAATGGAGAAGGTTATGCCTTTGGCTGTCCTTATCATCCAAAAAGGATCTAGTCATTATATGAGTTGGCATTAATAAAAATAAATTTCTGAATGATTTTTTTTTTTGAAAAATTGATGATTGTACATAAACTTTGTTTTTTTTTTTGGTTTAAAGTTATCAATTATCACACTCTTCAAAGGATGAAAACTGAAAACAAAATTGATCACTCATTAGAAACATAGCACTATTGGAATTGAATAAATATTTCATTTAATATTGAAACGTTGATGTAAAGATTAGAAGAGGATGGTGTGGTTGTTGTTGTGGCAGCAAATTTTGTAGAAATGTTGATAAAATGTAAAAGAAAGGCAATGTTGGGAAAATAAGTCTGAGGAGGCAATGAGTAGACAGGTAATTGAAAAAGGAGGTGGCCTCTCAAATGCTGCCAAATCCAGTTCCAATGCCAAAATATGAAGGGCCTCTATGTCCAAGAGATTCGATTTGAGGAAATTAGACTCAGCACTTTATCAAAAATAATTTTAAAAATACTTGAGCATCTTTTTTTTTTTCTATCAACACTTGATTCCACCTTTTTATTTCGTCTAGCACTTAATTCCACCTTTTTATTTCATCCAACACTTGATTTCACCTTTTTATTTCATCCAACACTTAACCCAACTTTTTTATTTCGTCCAACATTTAACTTCATTTTTTTATTCATCCAACATTTAACTCCATTTTTTAAGATTTAGAATTTAGATTTTAGGATTTTAGGGGTTTAGAGTTTATGATTTTAAGGTTAGGGTTAGGGTTTAACATGATTTAGGGTTTGGGGTTTAAGATTTAGGATATAGGGTTTAGTATGATTTAGGGTTTATCATGATTTAAGGTTTAGCGTTTAAGATTTAAAATTTAGGGTTTAGAGTTTAGCATGTTTTAGGGTTTAGAGTTTGGAGTTTAGGATTTAGGGTTTAGGCTTTAGCATAATTTAGGGTTTAGGGTTTAGTATAATTTAGGATTTAGAGTTTAGAGAAATAAGATTTTAAGTGTTAGGTTTAATGTTTTTATTAAATCAAGTGCTAGGTGTAATTTATTTTCTTTTGTAAGTATTATCCGCAAATAAAAACGAACATAAGCATTTTTGAGATTATTTTAACAAAATCAAGTATTTTTCAACTTTTCCCATTAGATTTAGAGATGGGCACATACTGACCACCGTAGCAAAATCGGATGCTTAGCCTTCAATCAAATATTTATCAACTTTCAGCAAAAATAAATTAATTATACTGTAATGATAAAAGAATTACTATATACGTTTATTAAATGTATCATAATTTTTTAAATTTTATCGGTTTAGTTCAATATTATTTTAAGTACCAAATAAATCAATAACTATTTTGAAATGTGTCCAATCTAACGTAGCACAATATTATAAACACCATATAAATTTTATATACTTTATCGTTTTCAAAAGAATCATAAGTTATTTAGTAACCCTTGGAAAATACTTGACCAAAGTGATAAGATGTAAAAAGAATCGCAAAACTATTCAAAAACCTGCTTAATTTTTAAACTACATTTTAAACATAAAATTTCATCCTAATTTTTTTTTTCACACTTTTTACTTTCCCTTCTAGTTATATCATAGAATATCAAATACCTTAAAAATATATTACGGATATATCTCTAATATATAATATATCTCTAGTACGAAAAATACTAAATAAAAACATTTAGCCTTTTAGTCACAATGGAAAAAGAAGAGGTATAAGTTGAATTTAAAAAAAAGTATATTTATAAAAAGGTTGATTGATTTTATGTTATTTTTGTGAAATCTTCAGAATTTAAAGAATATGGTGTGTGTTTGTGTGTATAGTTACGGATTCATAAATTATTTTACTTTTTTTTTATCAATTCTGAATATAATATATTAACTGCATTTGACATATATAGATTATGTATGATTGGAGAATTTTTTTAAGAAGCCCCATGTTTGTTTAACTTTAATTGCAAAAGACTGTAGTCATATCTGAGGTAACCCTAGGCACTTGTTTTATTGAACGGCAGGCTGGAATCTAAGAGAAATGTCAATCAACTTCAGCTGTTCATCATCATCATCACACTACTGCTTAGCCAAACAAAATATATTTAGCTTTTATTATTGTTTTCTGAGACACTAAATTCCATTTGCAAGATGATCATAATTTTCTGATAAGATTCTTTTTATTCCGTGGTCGGTTCAAGAAAATTATTTCCTTTCTTTTCATTTCACATCTCTCTTACAATAAAATCAAACAAAACCTAAGATTTCTTTTTCTGCTAAAAGTAATATAACATGGAGAAATCACCCGGCAAATAAATCGTCACCCTGATATCCTAATCTAACTCCAAATCTTTGAGTTTATAATCGTCCGGCAGTTAATCATTTTACGATCTCATACATATAGTATAATTCACGTTATTCTGAGGTATAAATCAAGAGACAAATAGTGAGTCTAAAATTTATTTTATACATAACCATTTAATAATTTACATTAGAAATTAGTGTTATGTGAGTGATGATAATGAAATTGCAGTCCAGATGACAAAAAAGAAGGTATCGCATCAGAGAAATAGAAATGGGTGACAAATTTAAGTGACTTCTTCTGTATGTCATAATAATTGCAAAACATGTCAGCTCATATGTGACCTACATTACTGTCTTACTTGTTTAGGGATATGCAGAAATCACATTAAATCTAACTATTCAATCAAATTTATCTCTTTGATTTGGTTTGATTTAATTTTTTTGGACACAAAAACTTTTTTAATTAAGATTTGGAATAAACCAAACCAACTAATTTAATTTGGTTTGAAAGTTTGTTAAATTCTCTTTGGTTTAGCTAAGAAAAAGTAAAATTATAATTCAATTTGGTTTAAATGAATGCACACTCATACACTTGTTAGATATACATGTGTATATATAAGCCAAATGGGAGAAATTTATTTGAAAGAGCACAACAAGATAGATTTGCGTTATTTTAATTTTATATTATTTATGCTCGGCTCGAAATTCATGCCGTGTTTGTTCGTTTAAATGTTATACGAGTTGAGCTCAAACTCGTTTATTTAAAAGCTAAATGAACCGAACTCGAGTTTGATCATTTAAAAGTTCAAAAACTCAGGGACGGAGGCCTCACTTAAAAAGATTTATTACCTAGACTAATGGATTAACTCATTAGACGTAATCAAATTTGCAAAATATAACTAACAAGCAGTCTGCAATTTAGGACATTTTTAGTTAATTTAATAAAAAAAATTCATGGAATTAACTCCACTATCTTATAACAATAATATTGAATTTGAATGAGTCTAAAATACTAGTAAGGTTAGAAAGTGTGTGCATGAGTAACTCAATAATTTATAATTTTCTCATTAGTTATTACGGTAAATTTAATATTTATAAATACACATGATGTGCAACTCAACAATATAACTATTTTCTCATTAATTTTTTTAATTCTCATATACTCATTTAAAAGTTTAGCACCGTTCATCAGATTTCAACTTAAAGTAAGCTTTTAAATATAAATTTGTAAATTTTGTAATACGTTTCTTTAGTTTCTATTTTATCTTACATTAAAAAAATTAGAAAATTAATATTTTAGTTATAATTATCGTTTTAATTTTTTAAAATTTAATTTGTGCCCTACCTCAATTTTAAGGCTAGCTTCGTCACTGCAAGGACTTGAGCTCGATTTCAAGCTGTTTTGCACCAAAATGAACAAACACACAGCAAGACGAACATGGACAAGGCTCGATTAATTAAATAAAAATAACATAGTTTTAATCGATATATCATTTTAGGGGTTTAGAGTCATTTACGAGTACTCAATTGAGCTAGTTTACGAGTTTATAATCGAGTTCACATACAAATTTGTTTGCGAGTTTATTTGGCACGTAAGCTCATGTACAACTCGTTCGGCAAGTAAACGAGTTAAATATCACTTAATTCAAGTTCAATTTGTTTGTATAAATGAACATAAATTAAAGTTAAAGTTCGTTTATTTAGATTCACGACTGAACTCTAATCAACAAAATTTATCAAATTGAACACGGAACTATTCACGAGCGGTTCGATTTATTTACGGCTCTAGAGGGTGGTCACCAGATTCCGTAACTCAAGAGTAGACGAATCAAGTTAAGGAAATGAAAGAAAAAGCAAGGTTTAGGGTTAGGGATCCGACAAGTTGATGATTTAAAAAACGAAAATCAAAGGAGTAATGAATAAAAGATTATAATTGGAAGCAATAAGAGAAATTTTGGGGGTGAATTCTATGTACCAATCATGACCTTTCTCAATCAATCTTCCAAATTTAATGATGGTAGAGTGAGGCCATCACATATTTCGTGGTTCCCACTTCTAAAATTCTTTTCTTTTTTAGTTTGGCTTCTTTTTAGCTGAGACCTCTCATTCTTTACCCACTTTTTTCTTTTTAAGTCCTTATTAAGGCTATCAACACATCAAAAATGCACACTCACTCTTTTCCACTTCATTAATTCACTATCTACAATGAAGAATATTAAATTTGAATTCTTTGAGACCAATTTAGGATTCTTTATTAATTAATCAGTATTTGTTTTTTCAATTTTAAATATGTTTGTCATAATTAAAAGTATAAAATAATTATCATTGGAAAAATAATAATTTATTATTAATAATAAGGTTATATTTATTTAGTAATATACCTTTATATTTCCTAATTAATTTGATATGAATAATGAACAAATCATGTATTTTAATGTTATTTGATTTCACTTCTGTAATTTTTGGTCAATTTTTTGTAAACTAATATAATATAAAGCATACATATTATATAAATTTTATAATAAATATAAATGAAATTATATGTGTATATTGAATAGTAAATATAGCTTTTTTAGCTAAAATCGAACTAATTACTCATTATATTTAAGTATATATAAATTTTATTTAATTTCTAATGAAATAGTATTTCTATTTTTAATTTGTAACTCGGTGCAATCTGACTGTTAAAACTATAAAATCGATTCAGTCAGATTAATTCTATTTATGTTTCGGTTATAGAAATGACTTACTCACACCGGGTAAGAATTTAAGGATATAAATGTTTTCTATCAAAAATGTAAGGGTGTATGTGCACCTTTTGCTATAGATTTTGTTCGTGGCTAGGGATGACAATGAGGCGGGGTGGGGACGGGGAAGCCATCCCCATCCCCATCCCGCGTCAATGGGAAATCCCCATTCCCGTCCCCATTTAATTAATAGGGATAAAATCATCCCCGTCCCTATTCCCATGGGAATCTCCGTTCCCCGTACAATTAAATGTAATTTATAAATAATTTTATTATTTTTATAAGATATTTAAAAAAAATCATTATAAAAAATACTATTATCTTTTATAATATTATATATTTATAACTAAATAGAAACTAATAAAAAAAATAAATTAAATTATTTAAAATTATAAATAACACACTAAAATTTATAATGTAATATAAATATACATAAATATAAATCGGATCCCCATGGGGACGGGGATGGGGATCTCCATGGGGTGGGGACTATACTCCCCGTCCCCTCCCATTCCCGTGGTTGGGGAATGATTTTCCCCCATCCCCGTACCCATGGAGTAATTGGTGGGAATTTCCCGCCCCATTAGGCGCGGGTCCCCACGGGGAACAGAAAATCCCCTCCCCATTGCCATCCCTATTCGTGGCCATGGGTTTTGAGAAGCAGATCATAGCCAGGGCCCAGTTTATATAGTTTCCCGATCAGGCCTCAGAAAAGTATGGCCTGCCAAAAAAATATATGGGCTTTCTTGATATTGAATGGGTTGTCTTGTATTAAAAATCAAGCGGAGTTCTAATGGGAGAATATTCCAATGCAATTAGGGTTTCATGATGCTACATATACTTCAAACTATGCTCCCTTCATCTTCTCTTCCGTATTTGCTCTCTCTTGTATTCAACTGTACAACATTAAAAAAACGCTAAAAATGGAGCAAACCTTCATCATGATCAAACCTGATGGGGTCCAGAGGGGCCTTGTAAGTTTTGTTTATATTCTCTGTTAATCATTTTATTAGAATTTGTTAATTCTTTTATGTTATCATAATTTTAGTTTGTCTCTCTATGATTGATTTGGAAGTTTGTTTAATAATTTGGTTTTTAATTTTTCAAATTTAAGTTGCTGTAGATCTTCAAAATATAGATCGAGCATAGATTATTTGGCGGACTGTTCAATACTGATATTTTTTAATGACTTTGTTTTCCTGTGTGGTTTTGTTTAGCTTCTGTTAGCTGATTGATTACCTTGTCATTTCAGGTTGGTGAGATTATCAGCAGATTTGAGAAGAAAGGTTTCTCCCTCAAAGGTACTTTGTTTGGCCTAATTTCGTGTTTTATTGTCTCTTAAGTCCCGATTGAAATCGCTATTATTGTTGATTAAATTGTGTTTGGATTCTTCAAAAAGATTTAAGTAAATTGTTTTAGGACTGTACTACTCTTTTTAATTAGTAAATTGATTTGTTTGCTAACTGTATCTCAGTACTAGTTGATTATTAATAAAAAATACATGCTAAAAACTGTGATGTAGTCCTGTTGTATGTGAAGTGTAAAAATTGCAAAGTTGTTTTTTATTAATTGAATTTAGGTGCTAAAAATTGTTTTTGGTCGTTGTTTGAATTTAGGTTTGCAGCTTAAGACTGTGGAGCGATCCTTTGCTGAGAAGCATTACGCAGATTTGTCTGCCAAGCCTTTCTTTAGTGGACTTGTGGACTACATTATCTCTGGCCCTGTTGTTGCTATGGTTTGGGAGGGTAAGAGTGTTGTAACTACTGGCCGCACAATTATTGGAGCTACCAACCCTGCTCAATCTGCTCCCGGAACTATCCGTGGCGATTTTGCCATTGACATTGGAAGGTATCTTATTTCACATCTGCTTGTTCATTTGATAAACACTACTGTATGTTTGGTTTCACTTATTTTCTTTTTTAAGGATGAAATTCAATTTGGCCAACTTCGTTCTATTGTTCTACACGATATATTGAAACTTCAAGCATGTTTTATAGTGTGTAATTGTTGTTCCACTTTACAGGAATGTCATTCATGGAAGTGACTCAACTGAGAGTGCTAGGAAGGAAATTGCTCTTTGGTTCCCTGAGGGCCCTGTGAGCTGGGAAAGCAGTCTTAACCCATGGATCTATGAGTAAACTATCGGCTGCTGAATTCTTGTGTGCTGCCAGTAATTTATTTATCCTATTTATAATGTTTGCTTATCCGTGAACTTAGGAAGTTTCTTATTCTAATATGCTAAGAACGACCTATGTAGGTCTTAGCTTTTGATGAGAAAAATGAGAATTACTTATAAAGTTATTGGTGTGATTGTCCTTTCAGTAGCCTTTTTCTATGGTTTATTTGATTGAGCCATCAGCATTTACTTAATTGTTATTTGCATGCTTTGGTGAATTTCCTGTTTGATCGTTGCATCCTGTTGAATGTACTGGCGGCTCTTGCTTATTAACTTGATACAAGTTTTCATTGAACAGAAAAGGTCTTAAATAAAGAAATAGCACTTTAACAGGATCAAGTGCACAGAAAAAGTATCATCAAAAACCAGTTTTATAGAATTGAATTTAATACTAATTAAATACGATACACTTGTGGAGTCAATACGATATTAAATCAACAGTTAGTAATGTGCTGAGTGCAGAAACTTCAAATTGCTTTTGCTTTGGTATATTGTTAGCACGTTCACCCGATTAGAATATGCATTGCCTTGTGATCAAAGCCAAGCTATAAAGTTATCTAATGTTCCAGATGTTAAGCATACCCATTTATAATACACATTATCACAGAAAATGAAAAGGCACACAACGCTATGGTATTTAAAATTGAAATCATTTGAACCTCTACCTTATAAATTGGTAGCAAACATTCAAACCTAAATGAAAGTGATCTACATGACTCTGTAGAACCACTGGGAACTTTAGCTTCTCCATACATGCAACATATGAACTGCTCTGCTCTATTTGGAGCCTAAACGTAATCATTCATACATTAATGCTTTTATCCTTACAAACTCGAGATTTTCTTCTTTTCTTTTCCCAGTAGAAGCAACTTGACAAACTCAACAAACCATTCCTATGACCATTTCTTGCATAAAATCATTTAGTTAAAGTGGTTAAGTAGAAGACGGGCGGCAATAGTAATCTAAGGAAATAAAAGCAAAGAAGACAATGTGCCTGCCTCCGGCACAAATCTTGCTGGTACAACAGTTAACTCTCAAACTGCTAAACTATCGTGTAAGAAGGCCGAAAGAAGGCAAGTCTTCAACTCGTGTTATGTCATCAAGCAAAAGCTCCCTTTCAAGTTGGCGGCGTGTGGATTTCATAACGGTCTGGCAACATAAAAAAAATAGAAACAGTTACTTTTTATGGCAGCTGTGTATCCACAAAATCAATTTTATATGGCATCCAAAGATTGTTAAAGGCTCTTTAGATATTTACATTAGACATAAGGATACAAACACTCATGATTCATGGTGGCTTTGAAAAACTTGGATGCTAGCTAGCAAATATGAAATAATAGTTCATGGGAAAGAAACTTGACATATATGAGGAAGAAACTTACATTGAAGTCCATATATGATGCATGCATGCTAAGCCATTGATGATCCATTAGCTTGAATGTGATGCAGTAGAGAAGATCAAATGCTGATTCATTCTCTGTCAAGGAAAATAACATAAACATATTGATAATGATCGTATTAAAATTTCTATTTCTAGTATTGCACTTTAAAGCTCAAGATTCTATCACTACCAGGAACTCTATGAAATACCTGTCAGGAGCTTCAAGAAGACTGCTCCCACCATGGCTCGTGGCTTGACTGAAGAAATGAAGCACACAGTTTACTATCCAGAACAATCATATTCCAATACAAAACTATGCTTTGGATGTGCCATAAATGTTAAGAAATTCACTGAGCTTTTTCTGTTTGAAACATTTTATCACTTTGGTCTAGTATGGAGTTTTAGACAGTTTGTATATTGGATTACAAAGGAGTATGGAGTTTTAGACAGTTTATATTAATTTTATAATTAAAAGGTCTGAAAAACAGTATCAAGAAATGTTATAGTCCCGCGAATAGGATCTCGTCACAATAGAACAGCTGTTCACAACAAGAAAGTGATACACCTTGTTTTGTAAATTTAGAAAGAAAATTGTGGTTTAAGATGGTATGGAGACAATCTGCGAATGGAGTCCAAAAAATTCTCCTCTTAAAGTCACGATGGAAACAAATGAAATAATTGAAGAGAGAGATTGAGACCAGATGAGTGGATCACAAACTTTATATAGGCAGGTATACGCTCGATGGTGCTTTGGATCATGAAAAAATTTAATGAGTCATAGTTGTTAAAGAATAACCTGCTTCAAGATCAAGCATCTGAATGAGCATAAACGTGATGTTTACACCAGCTACAGCAAATGGGTACTCCCAAACGGAACGATCACCTTCTCGCTTTTGAAGGAGATCCTGAAAGGATGCCTGTATAGAAAGGTGACAAATTGAAAGCTTATTCAGCACCAAATCACCTTTTTGCACCCATAAGGCCAAAACTATGAAGCAAATGATAAACACAGACAAATGCAATATTATACTATGCATATATTTATGCAAACACACAAACAGAATTGGCAATTTAAGGTGATGCTTCTAAACACAACACTGTTGCATATACAAGAAATGCAGACACATGAACTCAGCAAATGTTGATGGTGCATGCCATTATGTCAAAGTTTTCTCAATAACCTAAGAGAAGCCTTGCCACAACTCAGCCAAAAGCTTTGTACAAAGCATCATAGACGTAATAGTTTTATAGTATATGAGGCTAAGTCAAGCACAACTATATTAAGACATTCAATTTGTACGGATGGGCCAGGAGCACAAAACCCTGATAACCAGTCAATTCATTATTTTAACACTTATTTTATGCTTAGAAAAAGACATTTCATTGGAATAGTTTATATGCTAACATATGCAATGTGGACAAATGATCGAGGAACAACGAGCACAAACTTTAGAAGTTTGATAGAATTTGGTTGATACACAAACGGAAGAGATTCAAAATCACAAACTAATAACAAACTGAAGAGATTCAAAATCCACCTAGTTCTTATGCAAGAAGGGACACTTCTATAATAAAATGAAGAGATTCAAAATCACAAACTAATAACAAATGGAATGAGATAAATACGTACTGGAAATCTTTTAGCAAAGAACAACAGGTTCTCCAATGATATAAAACCACCACCCCTACAAAATAAATTTAAAAAGTGTAAAAATCAATAATTGATGGATAAATTGGAGCAACCATGGAATTTACTAAGGGTAAAGTAGTTAACCTAAAATCTGTTGATGGGTCCTTTCCTTGCCAACCCATTTCCTTCCACTGCTCAGATATCAAACCACGAAGTTCTTCTTCAGGAAAGGCAGCATTCCACAAAGCCCTCAAAGCTTCCTAAAAGAATATAAGCAATAGTATAAAAGAATTAGTTTGCATTGCAGTCTTTCATGCTTGAAAAACAATATCTAGCGATGTTTACAAACTATGTTCCCTTAAAAATTATGTAAAAATAACAAGCAACATATGTAATGGACCATTGGACAATATCTGGCATCAAACAAAAAGTAAAATTAGATGTCAACAGATGTTGTACCTGATGCTCAGAAATTGAACTATCATAAGCGACATCTATACGACTTTGTAGCTGCTGCAAGCATTCCTCCTGAGAAGAATTACATGGAAAATAGTAAAATAAGTTAGAAATTCCATGAGTAATAAATCACCAACTGTCAGAAAGCAGGCAGAACAAAGAGTATTTTGAGGATTAAAGACTGTAGCGGTGTAGCCTAAATTATTCCCATTGCAAACATGAGAAGAAGTTGAGGATAATACAAGCCACACAAAAAATGGAAAACACATATCGCAGACTTTGTTTTATTGAATTCATAAGAAAATTTCCCACAGAATATCATAAAACTGCAGCATGAGGAAGGAAAGTAAAACAACTATAAACTACCCATATCATAAAACATTCGAAATACCTGAGCAGGGGTTAAATCAAATGAAGGACGAGCTTCACTATCTCTTCTCTGTGCACACACACAAGAAAGACCACGACCAAGCCACGCTGCTGATCCTGCCACAACCTCAGCTGAAACAGAATAAACGTTCTGCTAATGAAAACTACTTTTGCTTGATATGCTAAAAGGCGACATGGAAAAGAATTCAAATCATATAATCTCATCTTAATTCTCATTAACTGCCCAGTACAAGCAGAAAAATGACAATGAGCATACTTCAAATTTTATTCGCAGGCAAAAGTGCCAGCACAATTTTAATAAGGAATACAGACTTCCTGCAAGATTAGGTAAAATCAACTTAAAATGCAATAATGTTTATTCAGAACAATAAAACATGGAACAACAGATGCCTAATGCATCAATGAAAGGCTTTGTTGATAGCTTCAGTAATTCAGAACAACCAACTCAAGAAAAAAATGCAGAGCAGTGAGATATCAACTAAAGTATCTTTCAGAAAAGAATATGTTCATACTAATTTCTAATATTTTTAACTTCATTAAGTCGATAAATAAATTATCAACACCATCTCTGTTTGATCTAAAAAACAAAAAAGTAAATTATAATACCTTGAAATCCTTTTTTTTCCTAACATTAAGGAACATTAGTTCTGAATTAAACAAACAAAATCTTATAAAGAATATGAACATCAGAGAATTTTCGCAGTTTGAAATGACATTAAGATAAACAGAAGTAGAACCAAAGGACGAAAGGAAATGAGTGAATAGAAGAAGAAATCAGTATTTTACAAAAAGATCACCTACCGAACCAAACAATAATTAATGAATGAACAAATTACTAATTAGAAAATATGTAACCATCAAGCTCACCTACCAAAACAATATGTTTATCAGTAAGAATGAAGCTATAGCCTGAAAATGCAAGGTTAACTTAATGACACATTGCTTGACCTTGATTGATTCACATATCCAAATATCAAAACAATAATAATAATAGTAAGCAATAAATTCAGAAAAATTCCAGAGTAGAGAGAAAGAATTTGAAATATAAATTACCAGAAGTTGAATGGCAGGTGTTACTGCCACGTTCGAGACCTTGAGAAATCCTCCTGACAGCGACAAAGGACCCTCCTCTGTCGTCCATTTCCTTGTATTTAATTTCTAAAAACTTTTATATCCAGTTTACCATTTCACAAACCCTAAGCAGCACAGCTCCTTCAAAATCCACCACTGAAAACAAAAACCTGACCAAACTCGAATCAAAAAAATACGCAAAAAATACTCAGACAATCAAATTTCATTAAAATCATAAGGATCTTACCTAGACACGCAAAACAATGAGAAACTGCTCCTCTAAAAATCCAGATTACGAAATGCCGGTAAAATTAGCACTGAAAACAGATCGCAACCAGCAATAGGTGACTCACAACGCAAAATAGCACAATATGCGAAGAACGGAGAACCAGAGATTACAGTTCTTCGTTAAGCAAAGAAAACGAAGAAGAAGAGTTCGATGAATGAAAAAAAAATCGAATGAAATGAAAACGAAAATCAAAATCAAAATGAAGCTCCGATAAACGTAAAATGAGAGAGAATCCTGAGGGAAATGTCGAGAATATTTGAGATAAAAAAAAGAAAAGAAGAGAAAATTTAGGGTTTGAAGATCTAAAAGAATGAGTCCATGGGGAAGTTACAGGGAGAAGTCCATGGTGTTTCGGATGTTTTTAGTTTGGTGTAGAAGGAAAAAAAAAAAGAGGCGACGATATTTTTGAGAGAATATTGATTCTAGCAAACAAATAAATGGATTTTTATTTCTGTAATTAGGTATAAATCCATTTTATTCCTTTTTTAATATTTATATTTTATTTCCGTTTTAGCCTAGCTGTGATCAATTCCGTGTAAATTTGATTTCTTCATTTGATTATTTGTAGACGTGTAATTCCAGAGTAACGGATTCGATAGAATTTCATTCGAAACGGCAAAAAGGTGAAGCGGGAAATAGGTTGTAGCGGCAATTTGCTGGTAACAGGGGTAACCATAACCGTTAGGTGTTGGGATATTTTCGTAGCTTAACGTCTCAAAATAAAACCATTTTTGATTCAATATTGATTAATTCTTCAACTAAAAAAAAAACGAATACTAATCACTTCTGTTATTAATTCTGCAACGTATTTACAGCTCTTACATTTTTTTAGCAGACAGATTATAAATTATTATTATTTTTTTGAGAAGAGATTATAAATTATTATTAGTACAAAAATGAAAACTAATTTGGACAGATAGGTGGTGGAATCTACCATATCTAAAATGTTCAACAAATTAAGAAAATTATAATTTTACTATTTATAATGAAACTAAATGGATAAGAGTTGAGTAAAGTTTTGATATTAATTGTTTTTATTATATAGTGTAATGAGTGAAAATTTCTAAGATGTGCAGGAGTTGGTGAGACAATTTTTTTTGCTTTAAAAGAGTTGTGGGTTTAAAATTCAAACCACATTTATATATAAAACTGTTCAAAATTTAAGATTAGTATTTTATCTCTCGAGAGAAAATTATCCGACTTGAACGGAAATTAATTTAAATGTAAAAAATTTAAAATACCATTTCATGGTTAAAATTTATACGAAAATCGAACATAAAACTTTACAGTCGAATTACCATATGCATCTCTATCAATAAATCATACTATATATTGAGACTTGATAGTAATATTTTGAAAATAATTCTTTAACTAGAAATAAATTTCAGTACTTCTATTAAAACAACCTTTGAACTCTAATCATAAAATTAAAGAAGAAGAGAAAAAAAAAAGTCACATGGTATGTTGATAAAGGTGGACCATGCAGAGGGCACTATGGATAGATAGTGTACAGTGAAATTGGGTCCTACAGCAATATCATGTGTACTTGCACACTCTTGAAAATACCTCCAAATGGGAGTCATGGTCCACACGCATGGCTGTCTCTGCTTTTCAACATCTGCTCCAACTTTACTTCACTCTAAATTTTGCGCCTTTTTTTTCTTAGTTATAAAGTTTGCCCACTTTTGCTTCATCTTTTCTATGAGATTTCATGACATGTAACTATAAAACATTTCGCCGAAAGCCGATGTCGAATAATTAAATTTACTCTAGTTCTTAGTAATTCTTTAGTGATTCTTTTACATTTATAACCAAAAGATAAACTAAGATTTTAAATCACTCATGAAAATAAAAAATCTAAAATGCATACCGATGGAGGGAGAGGAGGCATGAAATGGCCATGACCCCCTCTAATTTTTCAAAAATGTAAAATCAACATTAAAACTTTTAATATTTTACAATTTGGCTTTTCCTAATTTTAAAATATTATCTTCTTAATATAATAATATTTCAATTTGTCCTCTCTATGTTGAAATCCTGACCCTATCACTGTGCATATATAATAGTAATGTAGATTTTACTGGTCTAATAATCTTAATTATCTAGTTATCTAACTCAAATTAAAATATTAAAATAGTATTAATAGATTACAATAAAATTTAGTTACACTTTCGATTATATGCAAATAATAAACTTAAAATATAAATATTGTCTAGTAACTGTTTGATACCGAAATATATGACATGATATTTCAAAAAAGTTAAAATTCCGATAATCTCTTCTACGATTTATCTACACAAGAATTTTCTTATTCCATCTACCGGTGCAAAGAAAATTAGATTTTTTTTTTATTAATCCGGATCCGACCCGCGTCGCACACCTGACATGGTGGGTGAGTCTGCCAGTGAGAATTTTCTACATTCACAAGACTCAAACCCGAAACCTTACTTAAGCCATATCAAGCCGCTTACCACTTGAACCAACTCCCATGGGTAGAAAATTAGATTTTAAATTGACCTTTAAATAGACGAAGATGACACAATTAAATTTTGCATCTATTCTTTTTGTAAATTTTTTGATCTTCAAAATTAATAACTCGTGATATCAAGTTGATTGGTTATAATTTATTATATTCATTCAATCTACATTTTTTATTATAAAATAAATAATATAAAGTAAAAGGGTTTAAATTAATTTATAGTATTAATTATTTTTATATTGGAGAGTGTAGTTTAATTGAGTAATTTGTTCAATAAACTTGATAAAATTTTGATCCATGATAATTGGTAGGTAAATGGCTGGCCTATGAATGATTTTGGTTCCAGCAGAGCATAGTGATGAATGAGATTTTGGTGGACAAACGACTTTTTGGGACAACTACTTTATGGTAAGCCTAATATCAGACACATTAATGGATATATCTTCTAATCTTGACATAGAAAGTTCCCTTTAAACAAGTATTTTTACTTCTCAACTTTCATTCATCACCTTACTCCATATGTACGCCCAGTGGCGATGCCACATGGTTTTAAAGGTGATCAATTGACCACCTTTTGAATAAAAGAAATACATTAATGTATAATATTAATTATTTTAAATTAATAAATATTAAATTCGATTTAGTAATTTATTTCATGTGTATGCCAAATTTAGAGTTTCTATGTGATAATTTACAGACCAGAGAAAATGTAGACGAATAATGCTAATTTGTTTTTTGTTTTTTAATAATATTGTTTCAAAAATGTCTCTTCAAATTTCGATATCATAGGTCATAAAAAAACATGTTTCTATGCAATTTTTTAAAAAAAAAATCGATGATCAAATGTCCATCAGTTTATAATTCAATTAACGTATCTTTCAATGTGATTTTAGTAATAGATCACACACTAATTAATAAATAAAAGCTGTATTATTTTTATAATTTCCGACTCTATAATTTATAATTTTTTTTATTGTATAGTAATCTTAAGAAAAAATTGAACTGTATTTTCTATTTTTTTATAAAAAAAACAAACTAGATTGACCTTTAATTTTTGATCAAATTGATTGACTTGATTGGTACTGTATTTCTATATGACTTTATTTGCATAAACATTTGTCATGTGGCCACAAGCTAGTCAGTCATGTAATGGACCTACTTGTTTTAATACTATATCAATTGAGATGACATTCCTCTTTGATAAACAAATATTAAATGAATAATCAATAACATTATATTTTCCTTTTTTTCATGGCTAAAGTTACTTAGTCGTTTGCTTGATTCCGCCTAGTAAAAGTAAAGATACAGTGAACAGGATCCGATCTCGGTAACATGATTAATTTTTTATTGAAGCATATATAGTATATTAGATTCTAACAACATTAATAAATTTATTAAATAAATGAAATCAGGTGGACCAATGTTCCAAGCAAAGCTCGTGATTTAGCATAGATTCAGTCAAAAATTATAGATGTGGGAGTCATGTTGTAGTTTTAATGTAGTAATTCTCTATTTTATTAAGGAATTCTTTTAGAATATTTATTTATTTATATAGTATATTAAGCACCTTGAATTAGTTAAAGTATTCCCTTATCAAGACCCATGTCCGGTCACATCCCATTATAATGTTCTTGATAATACACCACACGACATCCAATGGTGTTACACATAATGTCGTTTTAATCATACATACTCTTTTGCAATGATATAGTGTTTACACCGACCCAAAAACATGTTTATATGGGCTAATTCGAACCATTTATTTATCTTTTCAATTATTATTTATTAGGTAGTCATTATTTTATTATTAGCTTAGTATTTATCTAAATAAGAGATTGTATCTCAATAGACTAAGTTTTCTATTTTAGGGTTTTTCCCTATAAATAGTTAGTTTTAGGTTTATATTTAACACAACTCAAATCAATCGAACAAATACAACTTTACAGTCTTGTGCTTTGCTATCCCTAATCCCCGTGATTGGTTAACTTAGGAGTATGAGTAGTTCAAATATTAATCTCGCCTGAGTTTCTTTACCTCCAAATTACTTTTTTAATTTGGATAAATCAAACTCTGTTCAACTTTTTGAACCGAACCGGTTAAAGCATCGAGCCACACAGTACCCATCTATAAATTCAAAGATTCGAGTTTGAAAATATTTTCACGCGAGCATATAGTAAAATAGATTTTTGATGCAATTTATTATTATTTCGTATTCCAATGCATATCTTATCACTTTAAACTTTAATTTAAAAATTGGTTAACTCGCATATTATAAAACATAATATCTTTTTATGATGCACCTGAATATACTTTTCTATATGCGGAAAAAATAGAGGTAAGGACTGAAGTATTATTTAGATTAGGATTCCCTCAAGTTTATTTTAATTTGATAGGCTATATTCAATCATCCACATCATCCATTACCAAATGAATGGTGTATATAAAAAAAGAATTGTATTATTGGATGGGAAGGATTAGTATTGTAACCAAATGTAACTGATGGATCCGGCCTTCGTGACAGATTATGAATCTCCTTTGACAATTGTTGACCTGCAAAACAGAAGTTAGACTGCTCATCGGACAAATTGTCCGATGAGCACTTCGATGCTTAAGTTTATATTGAGTTTAAGAGAGTATTGAATTATTGTAGTTTATATGTTGTGTATTTAGACTTACCCCGACCTCTTTATATACTAGTAGTTGATAAACACCTTTTAAAAGGAGTGTTTATTTTATGCATTGGTAGTGCCATGTCATATTTACAACAAGGCAATGAGCATTTGCGATAGTAAATCTTTTAATTATTATTTAATTTGTTTATTATCAATTTTTTCACATGATTAACGCATAATTGGTTTGTTGCACGAATGACATGGCGTAACGGTTGTGTGCAATAATTTTTTCTTTTAGAGTCCAAATAGGAAAGAAATTTCTATTTTGCATGTGAATCCAAATAGACATTGAGTTTATTTAGAAATAAATCTTTTTAAAAAGGCTTAATCACCAAAAAAAACCCTCACCTTTTAGCCCCTTTTCAGTTGCACCCTGACGTTGCAATTTTGTCAATTGCACCCTAATTTGCACCTTTGGGTTTCAATTCCACCCTCAAAATTAAATTGGACTTTTTTCACTCGGAAAAAATTCATAAAAACCCTTATAAAGTACTCGTTTGAACTCTTTTTCACATAAAAAGTTAAAAATTGATGACTTATTTCAATTTTTTTCGAATGAAAAAGAGATCAATTTAGTACTTGAGGGTGGAATTGAAAACTAAAGGTGCGAATTAGGGTGTAACTGACAAAATTGCAACGTCAGGGTGCATTTGAAAAGGGGCTAAAAGGTGAGGGTTTTTTTGGTGATTAAGCCTTTTAAAAAATATTATGTTTCTTATATAGGAATATGACTCCAAATAGGCCGTGTTTCCTATTCTTCTAGAAAATTTAGGTCTTCTAGAATCTTCATTTGATATTGACTTACATGCAGATTTATGGATCTTTAAATATCCATATCCGGGCTTGATTATCGAATTTCATAGGATTAGGTCTTTTATTTAGTATGGAGAATCCGTATAGATTCTTCTTGATCTTTATTGTCTTTAATATATCATTTTTCGCCCAGTCTCGAGGTCCGTCTCGGCGGGCGAATCACACAGGACTCGGTTTACAATCTTATGAGTTCTATCAGTAACCGATTATAACTCAATCCAGCTGATTTGCGAATTATTCAAAATTAATTCGATTAATATCGAATCAGACTCAAGTTAATTATTTAATCGAATTTGAATTTTAAATATTCATTTCTACATGAGCCTAATTGAGTTTAAATTAATTACTTTATTTAACATTTGTAAAAAAGTTTATTAAAATCTATATTTTAATATATCTATGCAGAAAATTGAGTGGAGTTGAGTTGATGTCTAATCTAAATATATTAACGGGTACGAGTTCGAACTTCTAATATAAAACTCGATTGAATTTTAAAATCGAATCGAGATTGAATTTGACGTTATGTTAATTCAAGTCGTCTTGTTTACACTCATAGGCAAGATGGTGGGTAAGGTTTGGTTTCTCAATTGACCCAACATCTTTATAGGCAAATGAAAAAGCAGAATTCGTTGAGTGGCAGACTGTGGTCGCCTATTTATAACATAACATAACATAACATAACATCAGATGCATAATCACCACCATAGGCCACTTAAATGTAAAGTTGGGCCCGTAATTAAGGCCAATCATTGGCCATTGAGGACCATTGGGTCAATCCTCCCCATTCCCCCACCTCCACATCCCAAAGCTAAATATATGTACTGTGGGTATCATTTGGTTTCCACCATTTTTTTCCCTTGCAACGATGGAAGCACCTTACTAGTTACCTCACATAATTAGAGTCTTGAAAAGCCAATCAAATTGAATAATGGAAACAAATTAATAGATTTGATTCAATTTAGTTCAGTATTATAAAAAAATTTGTTTTCCTGTTATTTGAGTTTGAAAGTAATCAATATCAGTTAAGTTTCATATCAACGGAACCAAAATGAAAAAAGAAATAATAGAGTCAACTAGTTCGGTTAGATTTAACTTTTTTCTTTTAATCTTTAAAAATTTACTTTGGATAGATTTGATTTTTTAAAATTGTTTTGGTTATGTTCAAATCAAATGCACATGCCAGCTCACATAGTAGATGAAGCATTAATTTTGATCGATGGTCTCATTATCTGTGTTACTATCTTTTTTAAGAATTTAGGTATTTTCATCTCCTTCCTTCAAATTTATTCAATGTTAAAAATTATTAACAGTCAAAATATAAGTATTTTAGTAACAAATTGCAAAAATTTAATGTTTTCTCGTAGAACAAAAATTAAACTCTTAAACCAACATTTTCCCCGTAATTTTAGTAATGTTAAAATGCAAAAATCAAAGAAACAAAATACAAAGGGAAATTTTTGTTTGATTCAGAAAACTTTCTGGAAACTGGGCTGAGAATCCAAAACATCCAGAAGCTAAAGTAAGTCTGATCTGAGACCCAAATATCAATTGGGCTCATACTTAGACTAGGTAGCAACAAAATTGTCCGTAAACTTTAAAGAGATATTTAGGAATTTACCTAAAAAATAAAAATAATAGGACTTTATACCTCAATAGAAAAAAATTAGTACAAATACCTCACTGTTTTAACATTTTTATGATTTTACTCTCCTTATTTGATTGTTTATAATTTTACTCTGACACATATCACACATTGCACATGCTCTCTTTCTCTCTCCACATGGTCCCCCTTTCTTTCTTTCTTTTTTCTTTTTATCTCTCCACGTGGTCCCCCCTTCTCTTTTTTTTTCTTTCTCTCTCTCGTATGACGTGACATACCTTATTTATGCCCATTACAAATGATTTACAGGTTTAAACTTCCTTTTGTTTATTTCTTTTTTGTGATTCATTTTTTTTTCTTTTTTCTTCATTGATTAAATTAATAAAATTGCAGATTACACATTATTAAATAAATTAAAAAAATTCTTTTCATTTATTTCAGTATCAAATATTTTCTAATTTAAAAATATATGCTAATATTTAAATATTTTATTATATTAATAGCATATTCAAAAACTATATGAACTAAATAAAAAATCACATTATCATATGATTATCACAGCTTCATCTTAGCATGTAATTATCAGTTTGTGATATTGCATTGTCATCTTATTATCATGTCATTATTCAAAATCGTATATAACTGATCATTATATGATAATGTGATGATACTGCTGCATAATGTAAGACAAAATCACATTATCACTTTATCATATGATTATCACTGTATCACATTATCATATGATTACCACAGTTTCATCTTAGCATGTAATTATCAGTGTATCATATTGCATTGACATCTTATTATCATGTCATTATCAGTACAATATGTAGCAG
Organism: Mercurialis annua; assembly: GCF_937616625.2. Lineage (NCBI taxonomy): Eukaryota > Viridiplantae > Streptophyta > Magnoliopsida > Malpighiales > Euphorbiaceae > Mercurialis > Mercurialis annua. The sequence goes on along the minus strand of NC_065575.1, from coordinate 47,145,029 downwards.
ATTATTATATGATAATGTGATGATACTGATGGATAATATTAGACAAAATCAGAGTATCATATTATCATATGATTATCAAAGTATTACATTATCATATGAGTATCACTGTATTATCATGTTGTTATCATAACACTGTATAAAGAAAGATTTTCAACAAAAAAAATTAATTATCATGTTGTTATCACTGTATAATCATCTCGTTATCATAATATAATCATATCATACCGAGATGATAATGTATTATTGTACCTAAATAATAATGTTATGACAACGACATAATAATAAAATTATGATAACAGTATGATAATATGATACCTATATGAAAATAATTACATAAAAATTATGATAACGAGATGATAATGTGAAGAAAATAGTATGATAATGAAGTATAATAAGGTCATATTATCATACTATAATCTTCACTTTATCATTTTATTATCATAATTTTTTTGTAATTGTTTTTTGTCATGCATGTATCATATAATTATACTATTATCTTCACATTATCATCTCGTTATCATAATTTTTTTGTAATTATTTTTTTCATACAGGTATCATATTATCTTTACATTATCATCTCATTATCATAATTTTTCTGTAATTTTTTTTACATATTATCATAATTTTATTATTTTATTATCATCTGATTATCATACTGGTGTCATGAATCTTTTTGTAATTCTATTTTCACGTACGTTATCATCCAGTTATCATAACATTATCATAATTCATTATCATACTCCAGTGTTATGATAACGACATGATAATCAGACACTATTTTATCATACATTAGCATATATATCATCATATATGTACCATAAATATTATCATCTCGTTATCATATGATAAAACATTATCATATGACACTATTTCTGTAAAATATTTTTCATGTAAATATCATATTATCATACTGTTATAAACTTATAATTATATTATCATAAAAACATTATCATACTATTATCATTATCATACATTTATATTATCATAACCTTATCAAAGAATTCTAATTGAACATGTAATCACTATTCTTGGCATCTATGATAAGCAAAGATAAAATGAAGACAGAAGCCAAAAATCATAGTAGGTCCACATTGATAAAATAATTAATACATTATTAACAAAAAAGTGAAATTTAACATAAGTTGTTTATCTTTGAATCGATCTTTCTAATTCTGATGGCATAAAGCCCACCTCTGAATTAGTAGAACAACTTATACTCCATCAGATTCAAAATACCATGATAAGTATAGTCTCTACTCTCAAGCAAGAAAATTTTATCCTAATTCAACTTTGCTCATCTCTTCCTCACCCAATTACATTAATTATACAGCCGCAACAGTCTTATTCTTGAAGTTTTATTTCCTACAAACCGCAAAAAATTAAAGGCACGGCAAAAACAGACAGCTCTAGAAAAGGGTAACATTCTTAATCCAAAGCGAGACCTTGGAATGATAGTAATATGCAAGATCAAAATCCACTTAAAAAATGAAATTAAATCTTCAATTTCATAAAAAAATTGGTTAAACGCTAGTGTCGCCGTATCCGAATATATCATCCATCCGCTGCTTCCAATTCACTGAGGCCGACGAAGATCGCCTCCACTACCGCCGCAAAAGATCACCTTTACCTACGCTCTTCCTCTGAATTCTCTTCTACTGTCAACCTAATTGAATCTCTTATCCATCCAGCGCTTTCCGTTCCGCCGCCGCCGTCTACTGTAGAGACCAAACAAATATGGTGATCATCGGCAGCAATAGAAGAAGACCGATAATTATTAAGCCCATAAAGATGGTGGCGGTGGCTGTAATTGGAGAAATCGTTATGTTGCTGGGAAAACGATTATGGAAAAGAAGAGTAAAAGTTAAAGGTTTAGATGGCGTTAGAGTAATTAATAGAGTAAATATAAATAAAAAGACATTAAGAGTATAAATATAGAGGGTAAAAAAACCAAGAGTATAAAACGTAACTTTTAGTGTGTGAGGTAATTTTTATAAATATTTTAGAAATTGGAGTATTTTTCCTAAATTTCTCAACTTTAAATGCGAGGCAAAATTCGTTAAATTGTTTATGTCAGGGTGACAATTGCGCAAATTTGAAAAGTCTAATGGTTTTATATAGTTTTTGCCAAAATATACGGGTCAGTTTCAGTGCTGGCTGAACTAAAGCCTGAAAGAAGAAGAAAACAAGAAGATGCAGTCACCGTGTCTGCACAAGGCATCGTTAATGGCCAACCATCGACTAGGGTTTTGCCACTCTCTTAAATCAAATTCACCTATTCAAAATCTCTCAATTCTCTCCAATTTTCATAAACCAAACTGCAAAAAATTCACTGCCCAATGCCAAAGCAAACCTCACCGTCGCCAAAATTTAGGACTAAATTTGAGAGGTAAGAAGGAAAATATTTGGAGCAGCGACAATGAATTGGCGAAAAATGTTGCGGAGAAAGATAAAGAGAGAGTTAAACAGCAGCGGAGAAGGAAAGGGAGGAGAGTTGTTAAAGGGCAGAGAAACAAAGGAGGTAGAGTTATGGTGTCCAGTGCTATGTTAATGGAAGTTGAGACTGTTCTCCAAACTCAGGTAATTTTCAATTTTTTAGTTGGGTACTACTTATGTTTTATATACTGGTTTATTTTGCGTTTGAATTTAGAAGAAAAACAGTGGATAATTACATGAATTTTGCCCGCACGGGTTTGGTGTAGTGGTCTAAGTTTCAGCCATTTAGGCGCCATAGTGGTAGATTCAAAATCCGGCTATGCCCTTTCCAAAAATAATGGAGTGGTTGAGACTGCTGGCCATTATTGCCCGAATTTGCTAGCTACGGGCTTGCAGACGGTCCACATTTTGGAGTTTGACAGTGGTCCTAGGCTTCGTCTAGGGGAGTGAGTTCTCATTTTCAAAAAAATTGTTGAATTTTTGGCTTCTGAGTGAAGGAAATGGTTTTTTTTTTTTGAAAACTTTAGAGTATTTAAAGATTTTGCCTATTCTTCAACTTTGGCTTCTCTGAGTTTTGAGCATGTACTCTATTTATTCATTTATACATTTCTTGTATTTAAAGCAATGATGGAGCTTACGAGTTGGTGGTTTTGCCTCAGGAGCCTGTAATAAGACCAGTGTGGAATACATTTTGCAGTAGTGTGAGTGGGATATGGAAGGGGGTTGGAGCAGTATTTTCACCAATTACTGCTGAAATGGAACCCATTGAAATTGGAAGCAAGAACGAACATCTATATGATTGCTACACTATTTCTCACATAAAAGCAATGCCGTCCCTCTCAGGAGGAACAATGCCGCAAATTCAAAGGAAAATAAATTGGGTGACTTTAAATCCTTTTGGCGAAGCGTTGCAGCATGCAGGAGGAAGTAATAAAAGTAAGGAAGAGCTTGAAGATGGAAATGCAAATTTACCTGCAAACCAAGCTCGTACTTTGCCCGCTTTTGAGTCTTTTAACTTCGAAAAAAGTGATGTGCTGGAAGAAGATGTCATGGGCAATGAACCCGGTCTCATTTACTTTGAGGTATGATCTACTTGAGTTGAGCCAAACTAGTGATACAAAGTTGAAAAGATTTTTCAGTTGGTTTATGATTAGCATAAACACCCTTTGGAGCTGCAATAATTTTTCCTATGAGCTAGTTGATAAGGAACATGCTCGAAAGAATCTCATTTTTTTAGTTTATTAGTCATTATTTTACTAGTACTGACTTGCATGTATATATTCGTCTATGAAGTCGATAATTTACTGAGTTTGTGGTCAATTGACTGGCAGGATGGATCATATTCTAGGGGTCCAGTAGATATCCCAATTGGGGAAGTTGACGATTCCAATTATTATCTTTCTCCAACTTTCAAATTTGAACAAGTAAGTCAAGTATGATATACTACTGTTATGATTCAGTTTTAATTTCAAACACCAGTTATTCAGCTTCTATTCTACAAGTTAAGGAAAACTAGTTACAACTCTAATATGGTTTCTGCTTAGTGTTTGGTTAAAGGTTGCCACAAAAGACTACGCATTGTTCATACAATAGAGTTCAGCAATGGGGGTTCAGACATCCAAATATTGAGAGTTGCTGTTTATGAAGAAGAGTGGGTCAGTCCAGCAAACATCCATGACCAGAGGTACTTTATGCTTTATTGCACGCATTTGTAGTCTAACAATGCTGTCCAAAGAGCTTAAACATTTGTACTTAACCTCCGTCGAACATGCTAGGACCAGATACATGTATTATACATGACGTCCGACTTTTTTTTAATCACTTGCTACTTAAGACAGAAAGTTCCCATGTTAGATTTGATGAAAGATTCGCAAGCCGAGAATAAAACAGCTCAAGTCTTTTAGTAAAATTAGTTCTGTTGTTTGTTATGATGTGAACAGCGGTATGGAATTTGAAGCAAAGCCATTTTCTCAGCGTAAAAGAACCCAGCCTGTGGATCTGACTGGGTCATGGAAAGTCTTTGAGGTCAGCGGTATTCCAGTGTTTGGAGATGACGTGGAAACTGAGGATAGCGATAGCACACCATATGTTTACCTCTGTACAGAAACGTTGAAGAAGAGGAGCTTGCCTGAGAATGCAGTCTGCTTTGCGGAGGAGGAGATAGTAGACATGCAAGATGCAAGTGTTCTTTGGCTGCCAGGTGGTGTTACAGGGTATGTTGATGTTAACAAGGATGGCACCCTCTGCATTGGAGTCGGGTGGTACTCCGACGAAGGAATCAACCTTGTTATAGAAAGGGACTATGGAATAGATGGGAAGCTCAAGGAAGTCCGATCAAAAACTGAGGTAAAGAGGAGATGGTCTGATCCGCACACTATGTAAATACTTTACTGATTTTTTGAAATAATTAGTTCTTAATTGTGTATTATATGAGTGGCAAAACCGTGACATACGAAGTTCAAGATCTGTTCCATATTTAATTGAGAGATTCCAATCAGGTCCGAGTAGCATAGAAGCTCGATCACTAATTGCAAGAAATTGTAAAAATCACTCATCCACTTCGCCTTCTGTTCCGGCTAATGGAAGATGATTGAGAGAACATATTGATCGCAAGTCCAGTTTGTGACAAGAAGTCAACCCCTCTGTTTGTTATGTAATCGAGTCGAATTGAAATATTATCAAGCTCAACTCGATTGACTTTTGTTTAAGGAATTCAAACTCGTTAAAATATTTCTGATTGAACTCTGCTCAACTATCCATATAAAAACTTACAAATATAATTTTGATTTAAAAATTAAAGTTATAAATTTATATATAATTACAGAGGGTAAAAGTTATTAGTTAAAATTTGATTAGACTCCCATAGTAATCGAGATGAGTATTTTAAAGCTCGAATTTGAGTCAATAATTTACTCGAGTAGTTCGAACTTGAGCTCAACTCAATATTAATTGAGTCGATTTCTAGTATGTTCGAATCAATCCCAAGTAACCTGCCCATTGGCTAGATTCAGATTCTTTTAGACCCCTACTCTCTATTGTATGGTGAGGTCGAGGGTTCCAAGTTTTTTCTCCATTGAATAAAATATAGCCACACACATTTTTATAGAAGTTAAAACACCGCATGCCACTATACTTAATAGATCAAATGAAATGATTTAAATCCATTATTTTTAACATTTTGTGTTTGATCTCCAAAAACTGTAGATTTTCGGAGGTTGTTGGCTGTCGAAATCAAAGAATAACACAATTACACAATAATCCTCATTTTGGACAAATCTAAATGCTATCCAGATATTCAAAAAGTTCACTGCACCAGTCGAGAACAAATGCAGTAAAACTGAAATCTCCATAAGATAACAGTTCAACCCAATCCATGAAATATACCTGTTAGCCAGTTACCAAATGCATACATTCTTGCACGATCTCAGATAATTCTCAAAAAGCAACAAAACTATCAGAAGGATTCAGATAACAATTCCTAAATGCAGAAATCATACACACAATCATTGACGGAAAACTGATGATAGACATTAAGTCCTTAAATGGGTTTGATCTTGAAGTGGAGCGAAATGAGAGAGAAAACAAAGCACTTCAAATCCTGCAATCACATAAACAAACAGCATTAATTTTAGAAATCCCACATTACTGGAAAAAAAATGGAGATGGGCTTGATTTCTTTCCCAATAGCATTGATCAGTTTTATCCCACATATAAGGCCCCTTTTCGCATTCATTCTTTATAGGGCAGGTTATAAGCATATCAAGCTTATAATGCCAGATAAAGACAAACATCTATGGTCACTAGTGAAGACATATCCCACCCGAGAAACATATAAACATAACATGCAAACCAAGAGTGAAGAGCACAGCCAAGGGTTGCAGCTCATGATACTATACAGAACTTGAACTTGCGAGTTTTCTGCATTTTTAGTCAGTCTTACTCTAGATAATCTACATAAACCGCCAAAACTAAACTATTTGCTACATATATTGTTTAAAAACATATTGTACACTATTGAATAAAGTACTACGCAAAGGTTAAATAAAATGCAGAAAAAATTATAAAACAAGAGAACAACAAAGCATGTATTTGCTGACCTGAACAAGGTAATAGAAGATACGAAGGCCTTCAGGGTCCTTGCTACTCTGGACATCAACAAGAGATCCGATCTTAGAGGTAGTAAAGGATATATGCTCGTTATTCATCACTATCTCAAGCTCTTGTCTACCAATCCTGTCTGGTTCTGGCCAATTTGCATCATCTTCCTTCATTATCTGTCAAACCCAATCAATTACAACCAAATTTAAAAGAAAATAAGCTCATCAAGAAGCTGCATTTCACTATAAAACGGATAAGCGCATAATGGTATTTGATTTTATTTCAACAATGTAAACTAATTTATAGCTATATCTAATCTTTATGCAACACTCCTTAAACCCCAAACATTTAAAAATGAAAAAGTATAAGCCTGTCAACTAAACCCTAAGTTTCGATTAAGCTTCAGCATGGCATGTAAGAGATTCAACAATTCAGATTAAAACAATCTAACATTTAAAATTGCAAAACCCTAAAAAATAAAAAATTCTAAAAAAAGGACCTCGCTCTCGGCAACGATGCGGCGGCATTCCTTAATGACGGCAGGAGTAAGGAAGAGTTCCTTGCGGATCATGGTGTCGTTCTTGTAGTTGGAGTTGTTGGCGTACCGGAGTTTGCCGTCCGGCCTGAACTCGAACTCCAAGAACTCGTGCCCGAACTTCCCCTTGTGACCTACATAGTATCGCAGATAAAACTCATCTTCTTCTGAGTTTGCCATAGCTCTCTTTGGTCTCCCTCACAACCAAATTCACAGTATCGCGAATTGAAATACACAGACTAGGACGATGGCCGCCTGAAATGGAGAGGATTTTTTTTATTTTGTAACAAATAATAAGCACTTGGTTTGAATTCGGTGGTGCCCCAATTTGAAGGTCCATAATTGTTTTTACTTTGGGCTACTTAATGGGCTCTTGCAGATCCATCCACTAGCCCACTCAATGGCCTCCCACAAATTGAGACTGTTCAATTTATTTATTTATTTGGACAAAAATAGAGTATAATAAGGTAAAATTGAAGTATATCATAGTACACCAAATGTTAAAAAATCTAAGAATAAAAAATTAAACTAACATTTGATCTACTTAAAGGTAAATTAAATAAATAATACAAAGATTACGAGAGACGGCGTAAAATAAACCAAAAATATCCCATACTCCATTTACACATATAGAGAAATCCATAGGCCAAACACATATTTGGGTCCCTGCACTATCATTTTTTTCCAACTTAAGTCCCTGAACTATAAAACATTTAAAATAAGTCCCTGCACTATTAAAAGTCTCTGATTTAAGTCCCTCCGTGTCATTCCGTTAGAGAGTGAGATACAAACGCTTGACTCTGAGATTGATTGTAGTTAAAATTTATAAAATTTAAATTTTAAGTCCCTACACTATTTTTTTGCCATTTGAGTCCTTGCACTATAAATCTAACTTAAATTTTTAATTACTCAAAATTAATTAATTCAAAATAAATTTATTTATTTAAATTAAAATAAATATTTTTAAAAATATGATATTTTAAAGATTGCGAGGTAGACGAACAGTTTTTTAATATATTTAATTTTTTATAAAAATAAAAAATTAATTGTAAAAAATAAAAAATTATTTTTATTTAATTAAATTAATAAATTTTAAATAATTAAAATTTTAAATTAAAATGAAAAAATTTTATTAATGGTCGGAGATGATTCTAGCTTTGGAAATGCTAAAAAAATTTAATAACATTAAAAAAGAAAAGAAAATAAAAATTTTATTAATATTATTTAAATTATGTGATAAAAAAGACTTAAAATTGATGTTTCTAATAGTGTCAGGACTCAATTTGGAAAAAAATGATAGTGCAGAGACCAAAATAGCATTTTTGATATGTAATTGTTAACGTCATCCACATTCCGTTAACTTGCGCAATGATAGGGACTTAAAATAGATGTTTTTGATCGTGTAGGGACTTATTTTGAACGTTTTATAGTTCAGGGACTTAAGTTGGAAAAGAGTAATAGTGCAGGGACCTAAATATGTGTTTGGCCAAATCCATAGTTTGTTTCATTTTAGAATATACTTCAATTATATTCCAAAATAGCCTTGAACCTACAAAAAAATTTGAATTTAAAGCTCGAACAAGCACTGAAAGATCTTGAACAATTATTCAAGGATCTATACAAACAAACACAAAATTTATAGAATCATACCGAAAAAAATGCATAAAACTCCTAAGAGTATAGTAGTTTATTTTTAAAAAAACTCTTAAAATATTGATAGATATTAACAGATCGTTGAAAAAAATGTGATTGCCGACCTAAACTATAAATCACAAATACTTTAAATTATTGTAAAAAATATTATTTGGACCATCATATTAGGTTTTGTATTTCATTTTGAGCCTTAAATTATCTTTCTATATTTTATAATCCTAACATCATAAAAATAAAAGCAAAATAATCTAAATCTCTCACATGTGTCATAATTCAGACTTTAGTCTTTCTTGTTTGAAAATTAAACGACATGGTTTGTCACTTTTGTTTCCGTCAATAGTTTAGTTCCTCCGTTCATTTTTGGTGTTAGTCAACTAAGTCAAATGACTTAGGGATAGATTAGTTTTCAAACATGAGAAACGAAATCGTTGACTGAAACAAAAGGTGGGGCTCATATCGTTTTTTGATTCTTTTTTTGTAATTTAGTCTTTTAACTCGTTGACTAACATCAAAAATGGACGGAATGACTAAATTGTTGACGGAAATAAAAGTAAAGTACCGCGTGTCGTTTGATTTTCAAATATGTAAGACAAAAGTATATAATGACATATATGTAGAGTCTAATATTTCTTAAAATAATTTACTTTGTACACCCTCTTAATAAAGTTTTGTTTTAAGTAAAGAAACAAGTGATTTTTGTTTGAACAGAACAAGTGATATTATTTGACTATTAACGATTGATAGTCGCTTTATTTTTCACATTAGCTTTCATATATATAATTTTGTTAAATATGTAATGATAATATGTGAGTACTTATTAAACTTAATTTTTTAAATTTATAAATTTTATAATTAAAAAAGTGATTATATGAAGTTTCTATTCCTATCCACTTCAAAACGAGATTAATTGAGATTAAATGGGATCATTGAATATTGATAAATCGCCAAAAATGGGATACAATCTGCTAAACCTGCACAGACCAAAAACAGAGGTCAGAAGGAACTTTCGGTAAGATAACCGGACGTTCGCTCCGACGCTCCAGTAAGTTTCAGTGAAAGAAAGAAGAAGAAGAGAAAGAAAGGAGTAATCAGTTAGAGAAAAAAGAATTATCTAGGGTTTGCACCTTAAACTCCTTTTTTATAGTTAGGGTTTTAGTGCAAACCTTGCCTTACTGGCAGGCTCTCCTTCTTGTGGTCTAGGGGTGTCAAAATGGGTTACGGGCCGTGTTCGTGTCGTGTCGACCCACTCTGTTGACACGATTAGGGTCAACCCAAACACGACCCATTTAACTAATCGTGTCAAAATTCCCAACCTTAACACGACACGAATTTTAAACGAGTAACACGACACGACACGATTAACACGTTAAAATAAACGGATAACACGATTAACACAAATTACACGGCTAACACGACACGGCTAACACGACCCACTTAACATTTACGAATATTATAAATCATATAAATATAATTTTAACCTCAAATTTATCAATTAATATTCAAATTATAAGATTTTAATATAATTAACTTTATTTATATATTAATATAATTAATTTAATAATTTTATTTTTATTTTTTATATTTATAACTATTTTATTTTTGTATTATTATAAATAATATAATTTGTAAACAGGTTAGGTGGGTTAGATGGGTTCGCGAGTCAACCTGTGACACGACCCATTTATTTCGTGTCTTAAACGGGTTGACACGTTTTCGACACGAACCCGCTAAGCCTCAACTCGGATTCGCCAATTTTACGGGTTAAGCGAATCATGTTATCGTGTCATGACCCATTTTGACACCCCTATTGTGGTCCCTGTATTCAGTTATATCTACGTGGCAAAGTCCCCCGCATTAAGCGCTGTTTGTTAGGTGCGTGAACATTCCTTACGCATCTGTCAGAGGATCTTCTGTGGTCCCAGGATCAGTTACATGTGATTGTAGATCGTAGTGGAATTTCGGAGCCCGTCTTTCAAATCTCGTTCGACCGAGCTTTCACGTTCTTGTGTCCAGAGCTCGGGCGGCGCTTTGTGTCTGACGTCATCTAGTACTTATCCGAGATGCCACTTTGTTATATCTTGTCTGGTGACCCCCCCCCCCCCAGGTCACGAGGTCTACGATCGGTTGATCTTGATCCGACCTATGACGGCGAGCATCACAGACGGACGCCGTACGTACATGTATTCCCAGATCTGAGTTTGGGGTGGCGTGCTCCTTGTTCATCACAGCTCGGCGTCCCTTATTGGGACCAGGTCGGTAAAAATGCTTGATTTAGCGATATTTGTTCTTGGTGAAGTGGTGCTTCGCCCCTACTAATTATACTACTACGTTATCAAATATCATTTTTTTGTTATCAAAGATAGAAGTTGAGCTGCATAATAAGAGGCAAGCCTCTGCCTATGCATATTTAAAGAAGCTAAAATCACATATGGTAGAGATAGGGTCTCAAATTGATGATCTCGGAATGTAAATGAAGAGGTCTATCTGCACTATTTTGAGTATAGAGTCGCAACCAAATAATATTTTGTTTGCCTCCTTTTCTATGAGTAATTATCATATGCATTCACTGCACAGTTTTTATAAGAAACTAATATGATGAGTGGAATGCCACTTTTTTGTATCATATTCATAATTATTGAAGATTTCGATATTTTACATATCTCATTGTCTATTATATATGAAAATAATGGTAATGGTACAACGAATGTATGAAATGTTCTTTTTATTAATGAGAAGAGCAAACATTGCTGGTATGTAAGAATTTTACATAAAGTCAAATTCAGTTGTTGTAGCCAGGATATGATTTTTTATAAACAAAATAATTGACCGAGAGTGATTGAAACCAAACATTCAATAAAGGTCGATTGTTTTGACATTATACAATAAAACATGAAAATTCAACTAAAGTAAGTTTTTATACTTCAAATTCCAAGTGACAACTCGAGAGTCATTTTCTTATGATTAAAACACGTTAAGTCTTTGTTATACCTTAATACTTAGCTAGTATAACATTGTAAAAAGTCGAGCTAATTCTCGATTACCAAACTTTAATTATTTCGTGTGATTACGCTGAGTAATTTCTTAGAAATTAAAATTTAGAAGAATTATGACAAGAATGCATTTTGTTTTGAGGATATGAAAGCTGACTGTTTAGTAGGCAAATGTACAAGTGATGTAAAATTATATCATGAAGTTATTTAAGGATAAAAAATATTTAGATGAATAAAACAGTACTAATATAAAACATAATGGAGAGTTATGAGTAAAATTCATTGATTATTCTAAGAATCTCTTGTACAATAATAAAAACTAAAAACACACACAATTTGATCAACACACAATCGAACGTGACAACATCAAAACATAGCAGCACTGCCTCTCCCCTAGCACATTAATGTAACAGTGGATCCAAACACAACCAAAGCACCAACCATCAAATTCCGAACTAGGCTATCGGCCCCATTACCGGACGGTGGAGGTGGTCGCGACGAAGTTGTAGAAGGTGGGGTGCCAGCCTCTGGAGTAGGGGTGGTGTTGCCACCAGAAGGAGTAGGAGTGGCCGGAGTGGTGCCGGGGGTGGTGCTGGCATCCATAACATTAACTGAGAGTTTCATGCCACTGCCGCAGTGACCGCCGGTCGGACAAATGAAATACTTTGGTCCTGATTTGGATAAGGTAACTGTGGTGCTTCCGCCGGAGTGGGTTGCAATGGCGTTACTGGAACTGCAACTGTTATAGTCGCCCTCATTTGTTTCAGCTACTTGGTGGTTGCTACCGTAGGTGAACACTGTTTCCATTTATCAAAATCAGCAACTTAGTAATATTTTTCAATTAAATCTGGTTATTAATCATAAGAGTTACTGTATTTTTTTAATTTGCAATTTGGTTACCGAACTTCAAAACATTACAAATTGGTTATCATACTATGTTTTTAGTGACTCCGATAGGTTTTTAATAAAATCCGACCAATTTTTGTCTATCTAGCAGCTGATATGCGCTTCAATTTTCTCTCATTTCCATATCAGCTACACAAATCAAAGTCATTTCACATTTTTGTATCATGTCAACTTCTCTATTTTCTTAAATCTAAAATTTTAGAACAAAATTTGACTACTATGTAAATATAAATTGGCCAGTTTTCATATCAACGCATGCCAGTATTATTAAAAACATACTACAGTAATTAATTTGTAATGTTTTAAAATTTAGCAATCAAACTTGAAATAGAAAAAAGTACGGAATACCTCCATAATCAATAACCTATTATATTTTGAACATCTAATTAAATTAACATACCAAGAGTGTCACCAACAGTGAAAGTTTCACCAGCAGCCCAAGTGTCGTAATCTACTCCGAAATTGGTCCATCCGGAGCTGCCTCCGACGATGTGCTGAGCACCGTAGACTGCCGGAATTGCTAGCAGAAGAAATAAGAAAGCACTTGACGCTGCCATTTGTTTAGTATGAAGGTGGCAAATGGGCTTCACATGTTATATAATGGCAGATTAGCTTACTAAATTATTAAATAAATAAAATTAATTAAGTCGCCAACCAATAGTCTTCATTTTATTACTTTAATTTAAATCTACCTAATGCATTGAGAAATTACTAGGCCATTGTTCTGGTTAAATCACTAACCAAAAGTAATCGGATATAAAATGTTAGAGTAGTAGGAACGTTGCTTAAAACAATCATGGGACACATCACACATATACATTCTTACTACCAGGCTTGGCTTCCGAGCCAATTAATTTTATAATAATAAATGTGTTGTAAAATAGAATTAATACTAACATTATATATCATATTTTAGAAAATTAATCATACCATATAGTATAATATAAACAATTATATAATACGATGGCACCTAATAATAGAGAAAGCAGAGGGAGTAGGTAGGCATGATCCCACTAGTTTCTCATGATTATGTATAGAATAAGATGTGTTAGTTATGTTGGAGAAAATGAAAATGATTGTCATCACGTCTTTGTATTGACTTTCAATTCTTAAGGAGTTGGTTTGGGTTGTTAAAGTATGGCTACTAATTTAATGTCAACAATACCTGTCTTTTTTTCCTTGTTTTTTTAGTACAGGGTTAATGAAATTTTCTGAACGGATTTCAACTATGAGATGACATCTTTAAATTTTTCACATTTAAACTAATTCTCACTCAAGCTATGTAGGTTCTTTATGGACACAAACTCTGACTCCAAATTTTAAACAGCCGTATACATGAGTACGGTTTGAACCCGCAACCTCACTTAAACATAAGAATGCCTTATTAAATTTCTTCATTCTTTTTAAAAAGCCTTCACCAAATAGTAGTAGAATAAGAAAGTTATTCCAGATGAAAGAATATATATTCCTACACGTGTTTGTCAATGATGGGCTGTGCCTCTCCAGCCAAGATAATCATCCAATCAGAAACTAGATCAAATTCCCTTAGACTAACTTACCGTTTTAAAATAATGGCCTCTACCTGGGTATGGCATTCCCTAAACAGTGTCTTATAATGTGCATTTTCTAAGTTGTATGAAATAGGATGATCATTGCAGGCCTAATTGCTTTGACAATAGTTTTTATCATAAAAGCTAGGTTTAATTACTTAAAAACCACCCAGCTTATAACTTTTTTTCATTTATACCATGATTTATGAAAATTTTCAATTGTACCCTATTTTTGATTTTTATGTTTCATCTCTACCCTAATGAGTTGAATTGACCTATTTTCTTTTGAAAAAGAATTTAAATTAGTCTTTCATTTTTAATTTATATTCTAATAATCTTGTTTTTAATATTTTCATCTTTAAATTAATTAAATTATCAAAAATTTTATTTTTGGGGTACAAACTAGGGGTGGGCAAAAAAACCGGTCAAACCGATTAACCGAACCGAAACCGGAAAACCAAACCGGAAAATGTGGTTAACCGGTCCAACAGTTTAGGTTTAGGTTTTGATTTTTAGTTTTCATGGTTAATGGTTTAGGTTTAGTTTTTGAATTTCTAAAAACCGTGGTTAACCGGTTAACCGGTTTATATATATATATTCATATATTTTTAATAATTAATAAGATATATTTTATGATCTATAAAATAATATTGATTTTATAATATACACAATAAAATCTAAATATAAAAATATATTGATATATATTTTATTTAGGAATATTTATATATTTTAGGAGATTTTATATATGAAAATATTGTAAAAGAAATTTGTTTTCCTTATTAAAATATTTACTTAACAAAAATAGGAATATTTAAGTCTATAAATAGTAGAAAGTGGACGTGAACAACACTACAAACAATTCAAAAAATACAAACCTAGCTTTAATATTACTCATAAATTATTTGTAAATTATAATAGTTTTAAATATTTGCATTGATTTAACTATTTATAAGATAGTTTAGATTTATATTTTTTTAATATAATTTGAATTTCTATAGTTTTTTTTTGTTTGCTAAAAAATCAAATAGAATTAAAAATATATCTTTTTTTGTCTTTAATTTTTCTAATGGTTATATGGTTAAAAACCGCAAAACCGAAAAACCGAACCGTTTTTTATGGTTAACCAATTTACCGGTTAACCGTTTAAAATTTTAGGTTTAGGTTTTTAACTTTAAAAACCGTATTACAATGGAACGGTTTACAAATTACCCTCATGGACCGGTTAACCGGTCCATGCCCACCCCTAGTACAAACGAAACATAAAAATCAAAAATAGGGTACAATTGAAAATTTTCCAAGGTCATGGTATAAATGAAAAAAAGTTACAAAATAAGTGGTTTTTAAGTAATTAGGCCTAAAAAATATGCATAAACATAATCTATCTAGTTTAGTTGTTACTAGTAGCTGATAACTGATAGTTAGTAGTTGTAATAAAAAAGCTACAATCTCGTAAGGTCAGTAGGTAAAACGGAGAAATTCTTAGGTAGACTCGGTCTACCACGTCATCTGTGGACTAAATCAATCATATCATAACACCTCATTAAACTGAGGGTATTCTTGTAATATCAACATTAAAAAGTGTATGCAAATAAAAAACAAAATTACAAAAATACCCTCATTTTAATGAGGTGTTAGAATATAATTGACTTACACTACTAGAAAACAGGGCATTAGCGACGGATAAATCCGTCGCTAATGCCCCACATTCCGTCGCTAACTGCTGTTAGCGACGGAATTGCGACGGACTCGGTCCGTCGCAACATTTTTGGTCGCAAAACAAATTAGCGACCAAAATTGTATTCCGTGGCAGATTTAGCGACGGATAACCCGTCGCTAAATTCACCAGAAACCGTCGCGAAATGGTCTCAAGCTGAGACCAAAGCTGAGACCGAATCGCGACGGATTAGCGACGGATATATCCGTCGCTAAACTGTCCAATTTGGAGACAGACTGGGCACGTTTGGCGACGGATATATCCGTCGCCAACTCCAGAAATCTAGCGACGGATTATGTCCGTCGCCAAAGTAGCCAAGTTTGTCTCTGATTTGGCAAGTTGGCGACGGATTTATCCGTCGCCAAAAATTAAAATCCGTCGCCAATTTATGTTTTTTCGGCAGATTTATGCCATTTTTCGCAGTTTTTTTCCCTGTCGTTTCAAATCCGGTAAATACAGTAATTAAAATTCATTTACGGATAACAATTAATAGAAAGTTGACACTGAATATATAGATAAATATCAAAATACACATAACGTCGTCTAAAAGAAAAAAATACATAATTAGTTCTGAATCCTAATCTAACAGGACACTACAAATCTGTAGTGTCATCACGGTCTGGTGGGGGAGCGGGAAACTGTGGCTGATACTCTGGAGGAAGATTAGGCATCATCCTTGCTATCTCCTCTCGGATAAGCTGGGCCATTGCCGCTTGGTGCTCACGCCGTTGCTCTGCCAGCTGTTGACGATTTTGCTCCGCTAACCTCTGCTCAACCTCTCGCAGGCCCTCCTGAATGCCTGTCTGCACACGGCGCTCGATGTCCTCGTCCGCAAGATGTGTCGACCTAGAAGAGCTGCCTCGCTGCGCCCTGCTGCTACTGGGGGCCGCATACCTGCTACTCGCCGACCCTAAACCGTACACGCGGTGCTTCTTATTGACACCCTCGATGTCCAGAAACAGTTGGGTCTCATCCACCTCAGCTGGACTCGTCGAGCTACCCTCTCCGGTCGGCGACTGAGTCGCAGCAGCCAGCCTCTCAGCAATAGCGTCCTGCAAAACAGTTAAAAAACATATCAGTTCAGGTTAATGACAAATAAAAAAGCATAACATATGAAAAGTAATTCAAATTGTTAACGAAATTTCGGCAGCATTTCTTTTATAATATGAGCATCACCCATTTTTCAGGGAAATCCTGCAAGAAAATTACAATATATAACCCAAACAACAAACACTTTCAATCTAATTAAGTATACAAACGTCAAGTCTACACAACTTATATACTTAAAGATTTAATCCAAATATATTTAACAAGTACAATATATATATTCAGCACTGAAGCCTAAATCTAATTAATAGATTTATGAATTTATAAGAACTTACAGTCATGTTCTGAGCCCGCTTGTCTACAGGCTTCTTCTCACCCTTCGTGGAGTGAATGCGAGTGTACAGCTCCGTCGCACTCGGTTTCCGGCCGAGCTCCTTAGCCTATTAGAAAAAATATGATTAAATAAGTTCGAAAAAAAAAAAAAATAATTTTACTTACTGAATTTAGAAACATACCATCACGTCCATATGCTTGAGAGCTGAGCGGGATCCCCCGGTATGACGGACCGGTCCAGTACCGGCGCCCGCCGGCTCGCTCATCGATAACCATTCTCTGAACGGAGCTGAACTCGTCACCCCCCTCATATTCCATGTCAACGTCATACTCCGGTAGCTCTGCAACGGGACGGGGATTTAAAACATTTCCCTCACCATGAAAAACCCAGACTTGATAATCTTTGACAAACCCTTTCTGCAAAATGTGAAGCTTGACTGTTTCGACATCCCGATAACTCGTATTTTTACATCCTGTCCTAGGACAAGGACTTTTAATCTCAGCCCCACTCATACACGCAGGATGACGTAAGGCGAAATTCACAAACTCTTGTACGCGCTCGTCAAAACCTGGGTACAACAACCCGCCCTGGAGCCGCCTATACATCCAACTTCGGTCTGATTCCATTTCTGTAGCACGGATAATTAGGAGGGGTTTTCGCTCGAAAATAGCAAAGTCAATGTAATTGACTGCTTTAAAGGTATGGACCTATCCCATTCGCAAAACTGGCGCCCCTTAACTCGGCCACGATATATGCCTAGCAACGGCGAAAATATTCGGCAGCCTTCCGGCGTCGTTCTCCTTCAGTGCGATATTTAGCATATGTGGTGTAACGCTAATTATATATTCCGCGAGGAATAAGCGTTACATAACATATACTATACATCCACCCGGAGAACAAACGCTGGAAAACAACCGAATATTTTTCTACCGCTACTAGACATATATATTTTTCGTGATCGAGTTACGGGAGGACCAATTTTGCGAACTGTACAAACTGTACAATCCCGTGTCGTTCAATCGCTTGAACACACGGGACGGGAACTCTACGGCTAGGTTTACGATTTTATTCGGTGGGAATAAAATCGAGGTCATTTTAGGTTTAAACAGCTTATAAATTAACTAATTAATTATAAATGAAAATAAAAATAAAAATAATAACGGTACTTACTTGTTGTAGAGCAGAACCGCAACAGATATAAAAGAACAATAAAGAATGTCGAGCCGCTGCAACACACTAACGGATATCACACCTATCACGCAATAAATATATTAAATTTCTAGAAAAAATTGGGCAGCACTTCCCCTAAAAATGAGCATCACCCATTTTTCAGGGAAGTCCTGCAAGCAAATTACAATCCACAAACCGCAATCTACATCAAACAACTAATTGTCCTAAATAACAATTAATTAAATTACCGAAAATTAAAAATAATTATGTGACCTAATTAAACAATTATTTAACCTAATTAAACAAAAAAAATCAAATTAAACATTTGAATAACAAGTTAATCTAAACCAATATAAAAAAGATTTACTAAATATTATTATTAACTAGAAAAATTATATTTAAACTTAAACACATTAAATTAATTACAATAATTAATTCACCTAAATTACATTTGCAAAGTTATGGGTTTAATTAACCTAACAAATTGTAATTAACATTTTTAATCTAATTTAACCTAACAAATTATATATATAGTAATAACATTAATTAACTAACCTAATTTTAATTTTAACTAACCAAAATTTTAATTAATAATCTATACTAACATACTAGATTAATCTAATTGAATTAACTAAAATCTAATTAACTAACCTAATCTAACAATCAACTAACCTAATCTAACAATCAACTAACCTAATTAAATAATTTAATAAATTCATTATAAATTAACAAATTAATACTAACCTTAACAGTGGAAGCCGGAGAATGCAGCGGCACCGGAGGAGGCAGTGGCAGCCGGAGGAGGAGCGGCGGTGGCAGTGGCACCGGAGGAGGCAGTGGCAGCCGGAGGAGGAGGCTGCCAAAAAAGAGAAAAAAAAAATAAAATTAAAAAACCAATTATATTTATAATGAAAAGCTAATAAGTAAAACCAACCTCGCCGGAGGAGGAGCAGTGGCAGCCGTAGGAGGAGAGGAGCGGCGGCAGCAGTGGTGGAGAAAAAGGTGGAGGTGGTGGGCGTTTTCAGAAAGGGGAGAAAACGGTAGGGTGGTGGGCGTTTCAAAAAGGGGAGAAAAGGATGGCCGGAGGACAAAAGGGAGAAGAAAAAATCGGTGGCCGGAGGAAAAACTTAATTGAAATCAAAAATGGAGAAGAAGAAGAAGCGTTCTGCTTCAAATAGGGTTTGCTTTTTAGCGACGGACGCATTCCGTCGCTAACAAGTAAATCCGTCGTAAATTGGTAAGTGAAACGGTGCGTTTCACTTACCTAGAATTTAGCGACGGATACAAGTTATCCGTCGCTAAATATTAGCGACAGATAACTCCATTCCGTCGCTAAACGGTAAAATGAAACGATTCGTTTTATTTGGTAACACTTTAGCGACGGATTAAACCAATCCGTCGCAAATATTCACCAAAAATTTGGCGCATTCCTTTCCCTCCAAATTCCCGCCATTTTAGCGACGTATTTGCGACGGATTATCCGTCGCTAAAATGGCGGGACTGCACCCGCCACAAAAATTCACATATTGGCGATGGATAAAGCACCGGTCGCTAAATCCGTCGCTAAAACAGCGATTTCGCGACGGATCCTTAGTCCGTCGCTAATTTCCGTCGCGAAATCGCTGTTTTCTAGTAGTGTTAGTCCACGGATAACGTGGTAGACCGAGTCTATCTAAGAATTTCTCGGTAAAACGTTAAAAGCTCTTAGCTAGCATCTGAACTGCCTTAATTAGCCATATTTTTCGAGATTAAGTATCCAGGAAGTCAAACAATTAGACTGAGCTACCAAATAAAAAGTTTAGAAACTGATAGCTATATTGAAACATAATATTTATTTGATGAAATCTAATTAGCTGTTGATATATTAGATAATTTAAATTGTATAATTATTATTGTATTTACTAAATAGAAAATCATTAAAATTATTTTTATAAGAAAATATGTTACTTTAACAATTTTTTATTGTGAAAATTGATATTGTTTTAGTTAATTTATTATAGATGCTTTAAACTAAAAAAAAACGATTTTATGTAAATTTTAAATATTTACATCATTTTAAATAATTTAAATGAATTTATACATTCTAAAAAATATTTATTTTAAATAATTTGTCTAGATAGTAATTAAAAAAGTTTAAATAGACACCAACATAAATTCAAAACAATACTGCAGTCAACCCTCTAATGATTAATATACATGATGGATTAAAAATTTATTAATTATTAAAATTATTAATTTATTAAATTTTAGAAAAAATTATAAAAATTATAAAATATATTTTAAAACATCTACATTCGCGGACCTAATATTAATATTATGTTATAAAAAAATTAATTAAATACACTTCACTATCACTCAATTCAAAATAAATAATTTTGTATTTTGTTCAAAATATATCAATTTGATATTAAACCAAAAAATAATTACTCCCTCCGTTCTTTTTTTAGTTGTCCATTTAGTAAAATATATTTGTCTCTAATTAGTTGTCCATTTAGGATTTTCATGTGATTTTAGCTATTATCTTCCAAATTTACCCATCCCTAATAAATGACTCCATGTTTTTATTTAAAAAGCATTTATTAACTAATAATTTTTCTTCATAATTTAAGACAAAAGGAGCATTATCTTGGTATGTGGAATATTTGCTAAATGGACAACTAAAAAAGAACGGAGGGAGTATCAAAAAGTTGTATTCATGAAGTAAAATAATTTTTAATATCTTTTTGTATTAGAAATGTTTCACTTACTTTTACTTGTTTATTTAATAACTTCCCCTAAAATTTCTCAAACGAACAAAAAAGTTATAATTTGATGGTATTTCAGCTTACACCTTATGAATTAAAGTTAGTGTTACCTCAAAATAAATCACCAATTGTAATATATTTCTTTAAAAAATCTCTCTAATAATTAATATTCATATAGAATATATTTTAAATTTTATTAATTATTAAATAATAGAATTATTAATTATCCGACGTGGAACGAAGTTGGTTTCCTCAATTTTCTATTAATTATTAGAATTATTAATTTATTGAAAATTGACTATTAAAGAGTCTACTGTACTTCTATTCCATTTAAAAAATCATATTTCAATATGAGATGTTCTATTTAAAAAGTCCTATTTTTATTTTTGAAATATTTTTTAATAAAAATTTTCTACTCTCCTTTTAGTTATCCTGAAAAAATTCTGTAAAAACTTCCATTATCATTAATGAAAATAAAACATAAAAAGAGATAAAAACAAATATAGTGTAATATCCCAAAATATTTTAAGATAATTACGTCGTGCCACGTGTCGTGATTTCCGATAAATTAATAAAGAGAATTTAATTTAATTATATCGGAAATTCAAGAATAAAATCTAATGAGTCAATTAGCGGGATTTAAGGAGTTAATGTTGAAAATTTGGATGTGGAGGTATTTTGGGGCTAAATTGCAAATTATGCAAAGTTTAGGGGCTAAAGTGCAAATTAGCCAATTAAGCCCGAAAATAGAGATTTGAGGATTTTTGATGGAAATATGTATTTTTGAGTTAGTATTATTTATTTGGAGATAAATAATACGTAGTTGAATTAATAGAAAGATTAATTGATTTCGATTTGGACTAAATTGTAAGTTTTGAAAAGTTTCAAGGACCAAATGGCAAGTTAGCCATTATATATATAATTCATACCTTCAGATGAAGGTTACAGAACCTTCATCTTCTTTTTCCTTTCTCTCGTTCTAAACGGCGATACCGTATCGTTTCCGTCGCTCGATTCCGTTTCTCGTCCGTTTCCGACGTTCTATAACTCCAAACGATCGTATTTCGACGGGTAATCACGGTAAGCTTGACGTTTTACCGTTTGGTTGATTATATTTTAAGTTATATCGATTCAAAGTTTTAGGCCACGAAACGATTTTATCGTTTTATCGAGTTTAGGATTGATATATAGCGTTTTGAGCTTAGAATACGCGTTTTGGTTGAGTTTGGAGCGTTTTTGCGTATATAGCAGGTCGGGAACCCCGGAAATCGATTCCGGGGGATCGTGCACGACAGTACACGATCGTGTACTGTGGTACACGAACGTGTACTGTGGTACACGAACGTGTACTAAAGTACACGAACGTGTACCATCATATGGTACACGAACGTGTACCAAGGTACACGAACGTGTACCTCCCTGTACGAGCGTGCACCCTTCGATTCTCGCACCCTGAGTCTTCGTACTTCGACTGAATTAATGGAATTCACGTATTGAATCAGAAATCGAATAGTAGTTAACCTAATGAGGTTATAAGAAGATTGAATTGGGAGTAACTTACGATCCATAAACGAGTTTGATATCGTTTAATGGGATATGCGTGAGAAGCACGACGATTAATAAGAGTTCAATGTGTCGAGTCTCAAGTCTAGAGTCAATCTTAGAATAGGATTCTGATGTGAGTCAAATGTTTTGAAATTGTTTTAGATCCAGCGAGGCAAGAAGGAGCTGGACCAGGAGCTCGGGAAGCTTGACGTTTCTAAAGCCCCGACGTATTTTTGGATAAGCGTTTTCAGTGAGTTTATACGATTTGCTTTTAAAGTATTTAATTAAGCAATTATTTTATATTGCTTTATAGTTGAATTGCATGATTTATATATTAAATCTTTAAGTGAGTTGCACTTATGTTTGATTTGAAACCAGTATTGATCCGATGGAACGTGCTACCTATTGAGCGGCAATAGGACTGTGTGATCACCAGTTTTGATTTGATACAGCTGTGAATATGATTAAGTATATGAGTTCTGAAGGTAGATGTATGATTGTGATACGAGAGTGAACTCGGTTACAGTGTAACCTGAGCCCCGTATCTAGTGGGTTAGACCCACCACTGGGATTAAGAGAAGTGTCGCGACTGAAGTGGTAGAGTGTGAATACTCCCGGGTCGGACTATTGGATAAGTCTTCCTCTGAGTATATACGGTTAACATATTTGAGGATTAGGGTTTCAATCGGATCCTGTACTTGGCTGCATATGATTGATTACGATTTTATGTTTTATTTGAATACTTACTAGTAAATGTATGAACTCACTCAGTATATCCCAATATACTGACCCCTCACAGATTTCCTTTCAGGATAAAGACGCTTTGAAGCAACGGACTTCTATCCTACTTCCAGAAGTCTGTATTTTTGAGTATGTAAAGAAACAGTACTTTACTCTTAGAGCTGCAGTAGATAAGTGTTTTGTAAGTCAGCTTGTATGTATAGTTTTCTGTAAATATAACTTTAACGTTTTAAAGTTTTAAACGTTTTACGCTTGCTGCGTTATATATATTGTGACTGCCAGAGGATATGTGTACCTGGCATGTGTGCTTCTGCATGACACGTGTTTGCTTATGTCATGCATGACGTTTATGTTTCGCGAAAAATTATTTTACGTTTTTAGGCTTGCTACGGGTTTCGGAGCAACCACTCCCATTCCCTAGCGCCGGTCTCGGCTCTGAGATTGGGTCGTGACAATGTTGGTATCAGAGCATGGTCCAGTTACCATTGCTTATGTTAGAAAAGTGATTGATTTTCCTAGGATTCTACTGCAGCACATAGGATTCAAGTCTTGTCTTTGTTACGTATTCATTTGATTTTCGAACTTTCAGCTTTCCCTCTAGGATGTGAGTCTGTCTTACGTGTGTGTTCGCTTGTGATGAGATGCGCGTTTAATACGGTACGCGTTTGCGATTATATGTGATTATGTGGCTAAGTAACGCTGTTTGTCATGGTCAGGATGTCTGACCAACGACAAGAAGTAGAGCGAGCTGCCGCTGCAGCACGTAATGTTATAGAAGGGGCGCATAACGTCCATCCAGAAGCTCAAGATGAGTCTTCTGTTCATGGAGGAGGAGATGGCCAAGAGGCCCAGGCGCAGGCACCTGGAGTGCAGGCGCAAGCCCAGCAACCTAATGTTGTGGGTTTTGATCTGAATCAGTTTCTTACGGGAATTGCGGCTATGCAAGCCAATCAGGCTGAGGTGCAGAATATGCATCGTGAGCAACTACAGCAGCAACAGTTGCGTAATGTGGCTTTCACTGACCGAGATATCGTATTGGCTTATATGCGTCTCAAACCAACTAAGTTTGACAGTACAGGCGATGCTCTCGATTTCCTCGAAGAAGTAGAACGTAATGCTCGACGCCTGCAAGCTAATGAGAGACAGACCATCATTATGGTGGAAATGTCATTGAAAGGACCTGCGAAAGATTGGTTTCAGCAGCATATTCAGCCAACCATGGACACTATGACCTGGGCTGAATTTGCAAACCACTTTAGGGAATACTTTTTACCTTATGCGGTGACGGAGAATTATCGTAGTCAGTGGTTGACCCTAAGTAGAGGCAATCGGTCTGTGCAGGAGTATGTGACGGAGTTTACCAGAGTGAGTAGGTTTGCACCAGACCTGACTACAGACCCTGTTAGAGTGAACTCAAGGTTTGTAGAGGGTCTAGGAGCGGAATTTGTGAGTCTGACGTCTGATATCGGAAGAACCCTAGTGCAACTGATTGATAGCGCTAGGCAAATGGAAGTTTCTCTGATCCGTTTTGGAAGAATTCCTGACCCTTCCAATGTTGCACCTGTGAGAGATAATACGTTTCGTAGCGTACAGAGTGCGCCTACTCAGTCATATGTTGGGAATTATTCTCGATACACACAACGTCAGCGAGAACGCAAAAGACCTCGACGCGGAACACGAGTTAGTACTTCAGGCACCGGATTTAGTGCCAGATCGATGAGTGACATGGGAGGCGGAGTTCCTTTATGTCTGAACTGTAATAGGAGGCACTACGGCGCGTGTTACACTGCTAATGGAGCATGTTTTAATTGTGGTCAACGGAGCCATTTCGCTAGAGACTGTCCGAGGCAGATGCCCCAAGGCTCAATGACTACTGTAGTACAGCCTTTCTATCAGCAGCAGAGAACTGTGCAGCAGATAGTGTCAGGATATGATCAGACTGGAAGTACCTTTACTGGCCAGAGAGGCCGTGGCTATGGAAATCGTGGAGGAAGAAATGGCGGAGGACGTGGAACTGGTCAGACTTCGCAGGCTGGCGGGAGTCAAGCTAGGGTCTTTGCACTGAATCCTCAGGAGGCTCAGGCTTCCAATGCGGTGGTGCAAGGTACCTTTCCTATCGCTTCTCAAGACGCATTAATTTTATTTGATCCGGGCGCTACGCATTCGTTTGTTTCGCCTAGTTTTGCTAGTAAGTTAGGAGTGCAACCAGCGTATCTTAGGAATCCCTTATCCGTAGCTACCCCAGTTGGAGAAAGTGTGGAAGTTAGTATCGTTTATCCATCTTGTCCTGTGAAAGTTCAAGGACGAGATTTGTTAGTTGACTTGATTTTACTTGAGGTTTTAACTTTTGACGTCATACTGGGAATGGATTGGCTAGCTCAGCACTACGCCAATGTGGATTGTCGGAAGAAGACGGTAACGTTTAACACGCCTGGAATTGAAGCGGTTTCAATTCAAGGTGATAAGATGGAATCTTCTGCAAGTATTATTTCAGCTATTAAAACTTGTAGTATGTTGAAGAAGGGATGTCAAGGGTTCTTGGCAATAGTACGAGACGTGGAAAAGAAAAGTGCAAAGTTAAGCGACGTACCAGTTGTATCGGAATATCCAGGTGTTTTTCCGGAGGAATTACCTGGATTACCCCCAGATCGTGAGATTGAATTTTGTATCGAATTGGCTCCTGGCACGAAGCCGATATCGATACCTCCTTATCGAATGGCGCCAGCAGAGCTCAAAGAACTTAAGGATCAGTTAGAAGAATTGTTTGATCGTGGTTTTATTAGACCGAGTGTATCCCCGTGGGGTGCACCAGTGTTGTTCGTGAAAAAGAAGGATGGATCGCTTCGACTATGTATCGATTATCGACAGCTGAATAAGGTAACAATTAAGAATAAGTATCCGTTACCTAGGATCGACGATTTGTTCGACCAGTTACAAGGAGCGAAGAACTTTTCCAAGATTGATCTGAGATCAGGTTATCATCAACTAAAGATTCGCGATGATGACATTCAGAAGACTGCTTTCCGAACTCGATATGGACATTACGAATTCCTTGTTATGTCATTCGGATTGACGAACGCCCCAGCAGCCTTCATGGATTTGATGAATAGAATATTCAAACCGTACTTAGATCAGTTTGTGATCGTGTTCATCGACGATATTTTAATCTATTCGAGTACAGAAGAAGAGCACGCTCAACATTTGCGAATAGTACTACAGAAGCTAAGAGAGCATCGGCTTTACGCCAAATTCTCTAAATGTGAATTTTGGCTAACGAAAGTGGCTTTCTTAGGTCATGTGGTTTCACAAAGCGGCATTAAGGTTGATCCAAAGAAGATTGAAGCTGTGATAGAATGGAAACGGCCTGAATCAGTTACGGAAATTAGAAGTTTCCTTGGTTTAGCGGGATATTACAGACGATTCGTACAAGACTTTTCGAAGATCGCTGTACCTTTGACGAAACTAACTCAAAAGAACGCGAAATTCAACTGGACGGACCAGTGTGAACTCAGTTTTCTGAAACTGAAAAAGTGTCTGACAACGGCACCAGTCTTAGCATTACCAGAAGGAACGGAAGGATTCACAGTTTACTGTGACGCATCAAGAGTTGGACTAGGATGTGTCCTTATGCAACACGGTCGAGTGATTGCATACGCTTCGCGACAGCTCAAAAAGCACGAAACGAACTATCCGACGCATGATCTAGAATTAGCGGCGGTGATCTTCGCGCTAAAGATCTGGAGACATTATTTATACGGCGCTACGTGCGAGATCTTTACAGATCATAAGAGTCTCAAGTACATTTTTGACCAACGAGAGTTAAACCTCAGACAGCGGAGATGGATGGAGTTACTGAAAGATTACGACTGCACGATACAATACCATCCAGGCAAGGCCAACGTAGTGGCAGATGCCTTAAGCAGAAAGTCAGCTGGAAGTCTCGCGCACGTTACAACAACATGGCGGAGGCCATTAATCAACGAGATACATACGATGTTTAGCCAAGGAGTGGAGTTCGAAATCTCATCTCTCGGAAACCTAATGGCTCAGTTAACGATACGATCGACGTTGATAGACCAGATCAAGGAGTTGCAAGCAGACGACCCTCAATTGAAGCATCTAATTGAGGAAGTTCAACAAGGAAAGAGTCAAGATTTCAGTATCGTCAACGGAATCTTGAAATACGGCAGTCGAATGTGCGTTCCAGATGCGGAAGACTTAAGACAGAAGATCATGGAGGAAACTCATGGAACGATCTATAGCGTTCATCCTGGTTCCACGAAGATGTACCACGACATCAAATCAACGTATTGGTGGAGCGGAATGAAGAAAGACATCGCAGAGTTCGTGGCGAGATGCCCGACTTGTCAGCAAGTCAAATTGGAGCATCAGCGACCTTACGGATTTCTTCAGCCGTTACCCATCCCGGAGTGGAAGTGGGAGCAGATCACGATGGATTTCGTAATCGGATTACCCAAGACGCAGAAAGGGTTCGACTCTATTTGGGTAATTGTGGATCGTTTGACGAAGTCAGCACACTTCATACCTATCAAGACGACTTATTCTGCAGCAAAGTTAGCAGAGATCTACATCGATAAGATCGTGAGCCTACACGGAGTTCCCGTGTCAATCGTTTCAGATAGAGGTTCCGTATTTACCTCTCATTTTTGGAAGAGTTTACAAGACGCGTTAGGAACACGATTGAATTTTAGCACTGCGTTTCACCCTCAGACGGATGGACAGTCTGAGCGAACGATTCAAACGTTAGAAGATATGCTTCGACTTTGCGTATTAGACTTCGGAGGTAGCTGGGATACGTACCTACCTCTAGTCGAGTTTGCCTACAACAACAGCTATCATTCGAGCATCGAGATGGCTCCATACGAAGCGTTATACGGTCGCAAATGTCGTTCTCCTATCTGTTGGGATGAAGTCGGTGAACGGAAGCTCACTGGAGCAGAGATTATCCAGATTACGTCAGAAAAAGTACCGTTGATAAAGCAACGTCTGGATACTGCTTCCAGTCGACAGAAGAGTTACGCGAACCCCAAGAGGAAGGATATCGAATTTCAGCTCGGAGACTACGTGTTTCTCAAAGTATCACCGATGAAGGGAGTAATTCGTTTCGGAAAGAAGGGTAAATTGGCTCCGAGATATGTCGGACCGTATCAGATCGTGGAGCGTATAGGCTCAGTTGCCTATAAGCTAGACTTGCCACAGGAGATGTCGCAAGTTCATCCGGTCTTCCATATTTCCATGCTTCGGAAGTATGTACCAGACCCTTCTCGAATAATTCAACCACAAGTGGTGGACGTGAACGAGGAACTAACTTACGAAGAACGGCCAGTGCAGATTGTCGATACGCAGATACGACAATTGCGGACAAAGAGAATTCCGATGGTAAAAGTTCTATGGAGGAGTCAATCCATAGAAGAGTGCACGTGGGAGACAGAAGAGGACATGAGGCAGAAATATCCATATCTGTTTACTCAAGGTACGTGGCTAATTTTAAATTCGAGGACGAATTTATTTTAAGGGGGGTGAATGTAATATCCCAAAATATTTTAAGATAATTACGTCGTGCCACGTGTCGTGATTTCCGATAAATTTATAAAGAGAATTTAATTTAATTATATCGGAAATTCAAGAATAAAATCTAATGAGTCAATTAGCGGGATTTAAGGAGTTAATGTTGAAAATTTGGATGTGGAGGTATTTTGGGGCTAAATTGCAAATTATGCAAAGTTTAGGGGCTAAAGTGCAAATTAGCCAATTAAGCCCGAAAATAGAGATTTGAGGATTTTTGATGGAAATATGTATTTTTGAGTTAGTATTATTTATTTGGAGATAAATAATACGTAGTTGAATTAATAGAAAGATTAATTGATTTCGATTTGGACTAAATTGTAAGTTTTGAAAAGTTTCAAGGACCAAATGGCAAGTTAGCCATTATATATATAATTCATACCTTCAGATGAAGGTTACAGAACCTTCATCTTCTTTTTCCTTTCTCTCGTTCTAAACGGCGATACCGTATCGTTTCCGTCGCTCGATTCCGTTTCTCGTCCGTTTCCGACGTTCTATAACTCCAAACGATCGTATTTCGACGGGTAATCACGGTAAGCTTGACGTTTTACCGTTTCGTTGATTATATTTTAAGTTATATCGATTCAAAGTTTTAGGCCACGAAACGATTTTATCGTTTTATCGAGTTTAGGATTGATATATAGCGTTTTGAGCTTAGAATACGCGTTTTGGTTGAGTTTGGAGCGTTTTTGCGTATATAGCAGGTCGGGAACCCCGGAAATCGATTCCGGGGGATCGTGCACGACAGTACACGATCGTGTACTGTGGTACACGAACGTGTACTGTGGTACACGAACGTGTACTAAAGTACACGAACGTGTACCATCATATGGTACACGAACGTGTACCAAGGTACACGAACGTGTACCTCCCTGTACGAGCGTGCACCCTTCGATTCTCGCACCCTGAGTCTTCGTACTTCGACTGAATTAATGGAATTCACGTATTGAATCAGAAATCGAATAGTAGTTAACCTAATGAGGTTATAAGAAGATTGAATTGGGAGTAACTTACGATCCATAAACGAGTTTGATATCGTTTAATGGGATATGCGTGAGAAGCACGACGATTAATAAGAGTTCAATGTGTCGAGTCTCAAGTCTAGAGTCAATCTTAGAATAGGATTCTGATGTGAGTCAAATGTTTTGAAATTGTTTTAGATCCAGCGAGGCAAGAAGGAGCTGGACCAGGAGCTCGGGAAGCTTGACGTTTCTAAAGCCCCGACGTATTTTTGGATAAGCGTTTTCAGTGAGTTTATACGATTTGCTTTTAAAGTATTTAATTAAGCAATTATTTTATATTGCTTTATAGTTGAATTGCATGATTTATATATTAAATCTTTAAGTGAGTTGCACTTATGTTTGATTTGAAACCAGTATTGATCCGATGGAACGTGCTACCTATTGAGCGGCAATAGGACTGTGTGATCACCAGTTTTGATTTGATACAGCTGTGAATATGATTAAGTATATGAGTTCTGAAGGTAGATGTATGATTGTGATACGAGAGTGAACTCGGTTACAGTGTAACCTGAGCCCCGTATCTAGTGGGTTAGACCCACCACTGGGATTAAGAGAAGTGTCGCGACTGACGTGGTAGAGTGTGAATACTCCCGGGTCGGACTATTGGATAAGTCTTCCTCTGAGTATATACGGTTAACATATTTGAGGATTAGGGTTTCAATCGGATCCTGTACTTGGCTGCATATGATTGATTACGATTTTATGTTTTATTTGAATACTTACTAGTAAATGTATGAACTCACTCAGTATATCCCAATATACTGACCCCTCACAGATTTCCTTTCAGGATAAAGACGCTTTGAAGCAACGGACTTCTATCCTACTTCCAGAAGTCTGTATTTTTGAGTATGTAAAGAAACAGTACTTTACTCTTAGAGCTGCAGTAGATAAGTGTTTTGTAAGTCAGCTTGTATGTATAGTTTTCTGTAAATATAACTTTAACGTTTTAAAGTTTTAAACGTTTTACGCTTGCTGCGTTATATATATTGTGACTGCCAGAGGATATGTGTACCTGGCATGTGTGCTTCTGCATGACACGTGTTTGCTTATGTCATGCATGACGTTTATGTTTCGCGAAAAATTATTTTACGTTTTTAGGCTTGCTACGGGTTTCGGAGCAACCACTCCCATTCCCTAGCGCCGGTCTCGGCTCTGAGATTGGGTCGTGACATATAGATAATAAATATTTTTGTAATCTGTATGTAAAATCAAAGATTTATGTAGCAATTCGCCCCCTCAACTTGTAAGCAATGAGCAATTAACATATAAATTAATTTTGTGGGCAAATTAGTCATGAATTTGCTGATTATGGGCAATTAGCCCCATTTTGAAAAAATAGCTTAAAATTTGATGGGGAAAATTGCCAATTGAGGAACAAATAATTTACAAGTTTAGGGGGTAAATTGCCAAATTGAAACTAATTGTCTATAATATGCAAATTTATGACTAATTTGCCCACAAAATTAATTTATATGTTAATTGCTCATTGCTTATAAGTTGAGGGGGCAAATTGCTTTTTAAATCTAAAATCAAATGAAACTTTTACGATGAGAGGAATAAGTGTATGACAATAATTAATGGTTCAAAAAGGTGACAACTCCTTGTATCAATTAATCAAGGTTTAATTACTTAAAAACCACCCATCTTATAACTTTTTTTCATTTATACCATGATCTAGGAAAATTTTCAATTGTACCCTATTTTTGATTTTTATGTTTCATCTCTATCCTAATGAGTTAAATTGACCTATTCTTTTTTAAAAAAAGTTTAAATTAGTCCTTCATTTTTTACCTATATTCTAATAAAACGTTAATGTTAATCATTTATGTATCTTGTTTTTAATATTTTCATCTTTAAATTAATTAAATTATCAAAAAAAATTACTCTTGGGGTACAAACAAAATATAAAAATCGAAAATAGAGTACAATTGAAAATTTTCCTAGGTCGTGGTATAAATGAAAAAAAATTACAAGGTGAGTGGTTTTTAAGTAATTAGGCCATTAATCAAACATATAGTAGCAATTAATCGAGGTCAAAAAGCACTTGTTCGACCATTAATAGCTAAACTAAGAGTATTTATCCCACACAACGGATGTGACACGTTATTTTTACAACCAGCCAATAATCGTTTGCGATAGAGAATCTTTATTTATTACTTAATTATTTATCATTAAACATTTGCACATGGCTAACGCCTTATTGGTTTGTTGCACGAATGACGTGGCGCAACCGTTGCGTTATATAATTATTCCTAAACTAAATACCAACATAGTTGTGTCGCCGATGATTAATTAATTTGAAAAATTAAAATTTTATTTGGATCAACATTTAAGCTTGCCAGATTATTTCTAAAAAGAAAAAAAAAAGATTGCCAGATTCTCTAAATAATCTTAATAATATTAACTTTATCAACTACTATTTGTCAATTCTGATTTTAATTTTAATTTTCTTTTATTTTTTAATGGTAATAAAAATTAAATTATCTTTTAAATGTATTTATCGTAGTCGAAAGGGTAATTGTGGAGAATGGAAATATTTTAAAAATAAAAAATAAATTTATCCGATTAGAATAATAAAAATAAAATTATTGATTAGAAATGTATTTCATTTTTTTCAATAATTGAAATTTTGCGATTTTAACAAAATTTTGTAATTTCAGTTTACTAGCAGTGACATATAACCAAGTTCTCTCAACAAATTCTGAATTTTATCAAACTTCTTTGAGAAAGAGACCTTCTTGGGGTTGGAGAAGCCTGATTCATGGTTTAAAGTTACTCAGAAAGGGTCTCATTTGGCAAATCAATTCAGGAAACCAGGTTCCTGTTCTGTAAATCCTTGGTTACCAAATCGGTTTCCTTTTTTGCCAGCTAATGCATCTGTATCTCATACTACCCAGGATTTGGTAAGAGTTGCAGATTTGAGAAGTCCTAGAGGTTCCACCTGAAATGAAATCAAAGTCCAGTCTTTATTTTTAAAGGAGGATGTTGATCAGATATTAGCTATGCCTATTCTAGTTTTTGAGACAGCAGACAAATTGATTTGGAAACATACTGCCAATGGTGTGTATTCTGTGAAATCAGGTTATCATATTGCCTTGGAACAATTAAATACAAATACACATCATAGTTCTTCTCCTCTGATAGCAAAAGATTGGCATAATTTTTGGCATCTTAATATTCCAAATAAGCTTTATATTTTTATTTGGAGATCCATTTGTAATGGACTACCAACTGGGCAACAGTTACAAAAAAATTGCAATCTGCATATTATTGCCCTTACTGTGGAGAAGAGGAATCTCTAATTCATATGTTTTTGAGGAAATTAGACTCAGCACTTGATTATCAAAAATAATTCCAAAAATACTTGAGCATCTTTTTTTTTTTTCTGTCAACACTTGATCCCACCTTTTTATTTCATCTAACACTTGATTTCACTTTTTTATTTCATCCAGCACTTGATTTCACTTTTTTATTTCATCTAACACTTAACACAATTTTTTTATTTCATCCAACATTTAACTTCATTTTTTTATTCATCCAACATTTAACTCCATTTTTTTAAGATTTAGAATTTAGATTTTAGGATTTTAGGGGTTTAGGTTTTATAATTTTAGGGTTAGAGTTTAGCATGATTTAGGGTTTAGGGTTTAAGATTTAGAATATAGGGTTTAGCATGATTTAGGATTTAGGATTTAACATGATTTAGGGTTTAGGATTTAAGATTTAGAATTTAGGGTTTAGAGTTTGGAGTTTAGGATTTAGGGTTTAGACTTTAGCATGATTTAGGGTTTAGGGTTTAGTATAATTTAGGGTTTAGGGTTTAGAGAAATAAGATTTTAAGTGTTAGGTTTAATGTTTTTATTAAATCAAGTGTTAGGTGCAATTTATTTTCTTTTATAAGTATTGTCCGCAAATAAAAATGAACACAAGTATTTTTGAGATTATTTTAACAAAATCAAATATTTTTCAACTTTTCCCTATGTTTTTCACATGTTCAATGGTGGGTCAGGTATGGTTTCTTAGTCCTTTAGAACTTAAAGTTTCAGAGTTACCTATGATGCCTTTTCCTTCACTCTGGATTTATTTATACAACCAATTACACAAGTTAGATCCATCCAACAATGCCATTTGCTTACTGGTTTATATTATGTGGCATATTTGGAAATCCAGAAATACATATATTTTTGAGAAGCAATGGCAACGTCCTTTGGATACAGGCATGGTTGGATTATCTTAATTTCAATAAGCCAACTCTCAATGTTTTAAATGAGACGGTTCAAAGTGCAAGAAGTGTTTTACGTTGGAAACCTCCTCCAATTGGGTTCCTTAAGCTGAATTATGATGCAGCAATTGATAAAAGATTAAAATTTGGATCCATTGGGGTTGTGGCAACTGATCATCTGGGTATTATTCAAGGTAGATTCTCTGTGTTTTATAGACATATATATATGGGATCCAGGGGTGTTAGAATTTATAGCATTACGAGATGATATGCTCTGGGAAGATCAAAGGATTGGAATAGTGTGATTTTTGAAGGAGATGCCAATCAAGTAACTCAAGCTGTGAATCATAATCAGTTAACTAAATTTCAAGTTTGGGGTATTTGTATGAACATCAAGCATCTTCAAAGTCAGTTTCATGAATCACACGTTTGCTGGGTTTCCAGAACTTGTAATACAGTGGCACATTCAGTAGCACAACAATGTAAGCATTCATATAGATTACTGCTTGGCCATTGTATTTAGTTCAAATACTTTGCATAAGTTGTAAGCCAGGGTTATTTCCTTAATATAATACCTTTAGACAAAAAAAAAAGAACAACAAAAATATTATAATCATCATATTTGAAATAAAAGTATACCTTTTATATTATATTTTTTTGTTACTTCTCTCCATTAACTCCTTGGAAAGTTAGTTTGTAAAATATTTTAATTCAATAAACAAATTATAATACATAATTTGCTCTTTGGCTCCCTCAAATACAATTACATTTTAATATTTTTTTTGTTCTACTAAAAAAGAAATATATTTTTAATTTTTAAATGTTTCATCTCATATCAAATTTTTTATGTTAATTTATACCTGATTGAATAAGACAAAATCTCACATGATGAAATAAAACAAAACCTCACATACCGACTTTGTACCAAAATTCGACATTTCTAATCTATAAAAAGCCTCATTCAACAAGTCTCTATATAAAGTCAAGTCAACCTATTACTATATCAAGTTAATCTTTATTATATAGTATTTTTTTATATTATATTAAAATAAATACTGACTTAAGTTTTGAAGTGGATTTCGGATCAAGAGTCCAAAATCATATCTGATCTTGTTTGTATTATAAGACACAAGTTCACCTAAATATCAAGTTTGTCATAAACGACCCGAAAGACAAGACGATCTCGGATCAGATCCATCAATATCAAACTTTCTATTTTATCCCTTATTTTATTTCTAACAATAATTATTATAATTCTAAATATAATTTACAAGGTTACAATTAATAGGGTAAATTGACAAAAATTAATCCTTTTTCTCTCAAAAACAAACCTTAGCACCCTTGTGCTCTTTGTGCAGTCAGCCATGGAAGATGGATTTTGGCAATTTGTGGCTAAAATTCATCTCCCCAACCTTTAAATTTTCTAAAATTATAATAAATAAATAATTTTTCATTATATATCTTAATTATTATTTCTGTACTACGTCTTTGGAGGTTTTATCTACCACATATGAATTTTATCAATTTTATATGAATTGTTGCTTTCTCCAAATAGGGAACTTTACAAAATATTTTCTTTTGATTTCTATAAAAAAATCTTAATACCTACAATTCGATATTTTACGCTCTTAGAGATCGCTTAGTGGTTCTTTATTTAAAAGTTTAACAGAACAAGCGTGTCGTCGAAGTTTGAAGGTATGCTCTTCCGTTGGGCTGTTTTCGTCTCTGTCTTTTCTATCCAGTGCTCGCTCAACATCAGAAAATCTTCATCTTCAATCTTATTCGCAACATAATAAATAAATATTTCCTTGTGCTTCCTTTTGTAAATTTAGTTTATAAATTTAATTTCTACAACTTGAATCATAATCTTCTTGTATTTTTTAAATTTATAAACTTTATGTAATTTAACTAAGTTTATTTTTAAATTTAGAGATATGATGTTTTTATTGCTGACACATTTAGTTGTCATATAGTTTAATATGTTGTAATTATCTAGCCCATTTTTGTAGCTAGATTTGAAACTCTTATAATCGATTCTTAATCTAAATGAAACCATTTTCTGCTAAAAACAATTGACAAAAAATAATACAAATTAATATCTTCTTAATCTTATGTATAAGCAATATGCCCGTTCAAAAAAAACAAGACAAAAGGAATACTCCCTCTGTCCCATTTAAATTGAGAAAATTCTCATTGCACATTGTTTAAGAAATTTTAGTAACTTTACTTTTATATCCTCATATTACATTAAATTCTTCACCACTTTTTAAAAATATGCTTTTAAAATGTATTAATTGAGGAGGGGAAACGAAAAAAAGTAGTGTAAAAAGTATTCTATAAATAAAAGTTCTCAAATAGAATGGGACACCTAAAATAGAAAATTTATTCAATTAGAATGGGACGGAGGGAATATATGTTAAGTTTATTTTCATTATTACCTCTTTATCTTGTTCAAAATGGCAAAAATGATCTTCCAATAGAAAAAAGAGAGGCCAAATTCAATGACAAATGGCATTGGTAACCTTTTAAATCGATCTTGTCCAAGCACGCCATGTGGTGTAACTACGATTTTCTTGTTTTCTTTTGCCAAATTACAAACAATGAATATAAGAGTATCGGCCTTCATCCCAAATGACATTTAAGATGACCAAATTCAATCACAAACAACAATGGTTGACCTCTTATCTTGACAAATCCAAGCACGCCATGTAACTCCAATTTTTTCATTTTTTTTGACAAATTATCAAGTGACAAGCATTGCTCACAATAATTGATGCAATTTTTTTTTTCATAAAATAAAAAAGTACGACAAAAAATAGGCATCAGAGAAGCAAGCATTTATTTATGGCACACTCATTTTGCACCCGGGATTGAGGAGGTTAAGCTGCTCTAGCATTGCTTCCAAATCTATGTTGAAACTAGTCATAGAATGCCCAACAACCTTTACCTTTTTGCCCCAGACAATAATGAAACGTGGCAAGTGCAGATTCAACTTTGCTCACTCCTCAGTCCTTATAGATGCATTGACATGTCAAAATAGTATGACAAGTTCAATGCTCTCCAAATCTACCTATAGTTTGCCTCCAATAAATTGCAACTAATTTTTATATTTATATTGCAACTTGCACCTTTAAGCTTTTAAGACTATTAATCATAAATTGCAAAACATATCCAATCTTCCAGTCAAAATAAATTGTAGAAAATGGCCATCCTCTAATTTTGTTTGTTTGACTAAATGCAGTGCACCAACATGAAAATATCAATAGTTTGTTGTTCGTGTGAGATGAGGAGTAATTGACACCAATTACCATGAACTATCGATTTTCTCTTTGAATTATTTCTAAACTTTAATTCATATCACAATGGTTTTTAAATTCAATTCGTATCTCAGTTGTCCCTAACAATATAAAAATAATTAATCTACAAATTAAAGTCTATGAACAATTCTAGAAAAGAAAGTAGTTCACTTCAGAGTCTGTCAGTGCAAATTACCAGTAAGACAGTGTGTTGAAAACTTTTGACATAAGAAAGGCCCAGCCAAATGGTCTTAGATGAGGCCGTGAGTGAACTTTTTGAGACAATAAGTCCAGTTTGGGAATTGTGGATTCTTCTTCAATCGTGTACAACAAAAGGTAGCCATTCTAGCAGAATATAAAAGAGAAATTTACATCCTATATGCTTCGTTTATATTTTGTTTACAGATTTTTTTTCCAAAAAATTCATTATCAAACCTACTAAAAATCTATCAAAAAAAAATACTATAAGATTTGCTAGCTACTAAAAAACTACTAAAATCATATTTTTATAAACAATCTCACTTTAAGAAAAATTTTATAAAAAAAAATCCAGTAAAGACCCGCCATTTCAGCAAGAGAAAATTACATGCTATACCTTAATTTTAAACATATTTGCTGGCATTTTTTTCTTTTTTTTTTTTCAAATTTATGTTTTTATCTATCTTAAAACAGTTCTTTTTTTTAATCCGCCACTAGCTACAAGTTTGGTCATATCCAGATAAATTACCTGCCGAAGAAGTAAGTGTAATCTCGGTGTGCCGGTTAATTTCATGAATGAAATTGGAGCTCAGGCCATTTGCCGGAATTTATCACATAGTGACAAGACTTCTTAAATAAAAGGCCATTCCACAAGATGTCACCCAAAGAATCAATTCTGCTGGTTTTGACTTGCAATACGCTTTGAACTTAATCTGGTTTTCATTGCAAGAGATACAATACATATTGAATATTGAACCCCAACCTACGTAATACTTTTTGTATTTTGACACACAATAACAATAAAGCTAACATATGACGAGTTGTTTGTCTTACTTGAAAGTTTATTTAAATTATCATGTTTGGGTCCTCATATACATATCCCACTTACATATATGTCGTAAGAGAAAAAATTAAAACAAAAACATTTTACTATTACTACCAGGACATTAAATTTATTAGAGAGCATATAACTGTTTTTCAGACTCTTACAAACTTAAAAGAAAAAAAAGGAAATAATATACAAGGAAAATGACATAAATACGTGGCGATTCTTATAGAACTATAGTAACTACACCGATTAACTTATATAAGAGTCGGTGGTAGTCATTTAAAATGATATTTTACTATATAATTCCCAAAAAATATGTGCGTTTATTCCAAAGAAAATAATAAAGAATATAAAATATATAGACATGTTCGAGAAAACAAAATATTTAATTAAATTAATTTACTCCAAACATAATATTCGGTTATTTCATTTCATTTAGAATGTTTTGTTACCATATAATTCACCTAAAATTAAAATAAATTCTAAAACAAGATTGAACCAAACAATATATTGATGAATTTGGATTTTCCGACTTTAAGCACACTTCAACTAATAAAGCTAACAAAGCAAAAATGTTTCCTTCCGATCAACTTGAATTTTATTTAAAATAGCTACTTAGTTTAACTTAGATCTCAAATATGACCAAAATACAGACAGCCAATGAAAAAACCAAAACGGTAGAAGATTTCACCGACGGCAATGCAACAAAACAGAGAAACTAACAACCATATAGAAACAAGTAGAAAAAAGTATTTAGTTAGATCACATATGGTATTTTACCTTCCTATATAGATTTCTAACATTTGCATAGAGAGATGAAAAATTTTAAACTTTTTTTGGTCCGGATTCAACAAATCAAATAGGTACACAGATTTAATGTTTAACAGCAATATTATATCTTATAACATGGGGAGCTTAAGTTTTGTTCTCTTGTGGAATTGGTTGTATGCCTCGTACATGACATGAAATATAAAGTACTAACCTCAAGCTCCTGCATGGAGCGTGCCCGTCACTCCCAATTGCATATATTCACTATTTCCTCTAATAATTCAGGTTCCCCTATCTCTGGATGATGGGTCCCTGTCTCCTGAAATTTGCACAGCAACAATTAGATTTGTATACAAATACCATGCAAGTTGAGTGGGACCACCTTCTTTCAATTTCCTTTTCTGACTTAAATGATCGCAAATATAACTACGAAAAATATGCACGATATCATTAATTAAAGGTCTTGAAGGATCATTGATTCAATGTTTCTATGTTGATTTCAATACATAACCATACCAGAAAGAACAATATGTGGCAAGAGGAACTGATATTATGGAAAATTCTTAAATTTCGCCCTATAAATAGAGCAAGCCAATATCATCAATTGAAGACAAATAGAAATAAAAATGGAAGGAGATGGAGAAAGTTCACACACTCAATTTACTAGTGCAATGAATCTTACAAAGTCAGGAACACTTCATGTGCCTGAACGTTTTGTTCTTCCTCCATCTTATAGGCCAAATCTTGGTCACTCCCCTTCTATCATCCTTCCTATTGTTGACCTTTCCTCTTTACACGATCCTTCCCTTAGGTCTCACGTTATAAATCAGACACGAAATGCTTGTAAAGAAATTGGAATCTTTCAGGTATAGTTGTATTCTTGCAAATTCCATTGTAATATGTCAAATAGTAAGGCATGATCATATTTTCGAGTAAAGCTCACTCTATATCTTTTTTTTTATTATATGACATTGTCCTTATCATATTCTAATCCATCTTTCACTCTTCATATCATCAACAATAGTCGAATATCAAGGAGGGAATTATGCCCCTTAAACATTGATATTAAGACAAATGCGTCGTGATTAATACCTAGATAAAGAAAGTCCGTAACTCAGAGTTGATCTGACTCATTCAACACTAGCACCCTTATTTTACGTACATTATCGAGAAAGAAGACACATGCATGCATGATCATAAGTCAGCACCATGAAAAACTGATATGAATTTCTGTAAAAACTTACATGTTTTCAGGTTATAAATCATGGGATCCCTCTTTCTGTAATGGAAGATGCTCTGCAGGCGGCAACAGACTTCTTTAACTTGCCTCTCGAGGAGAAAATGCTTCTACTGTCTACCAACGTGCATGCACCGGTAAGATATGGCACCAGTTTAAATCATGCAAAAGACGAGGTTCACTTTTGGAGAGACTTTATCAAGCATTACTCCCATCCCCTCTCAGACTGGATCCATTTATGGCCTGCAAATCCTCCAAGTTACAGGTAAATCGAGTATTAAGTTGCATTCCTTAAATAATTATATACTATAAGCAGTAAATTTCACACTAGAGCCACAAACTAGAAGCAACTTCAAGTAAGCATAATTTTATCAGTCAACATAAATACCATTTACAATAGGCAGTGGTTAACATCAGCTCAAAACGAGTTTATGCGTCATGCCTTCACCTTTTTAAAAAGAAACCAAGCAGAAAAGAACAAAAATGATAATACAATGCAATGAGATCGAACCTGCTGCTGCCATTTTTTGACATTGCCTAAAA
This sequence comes from Mercurialis annua, assembly GCF_937616625.2. Lineage (NCBI taxonomy): Eukaryota > Viridiplantae > Streptophyta > Magnoliopsida > Malpighiales > Euphorbiaceae > Mercurialis > Mercurialis annua. The sequence goes on along the minus strand of NC_065575.1, from coordinate 47,103,868 downwards.
TATCTTATTTATTTGTTTGGTCATACAGGGAGAAAATGGGGAACTATGCAACAGCTGTGCAAAATTTACAAAAACAACTAATGGAAGTTGTTCTAGAGAGCTTAGGCCTGACACCTAAGTACTTGCACAATGAGAGTGAAGAAGGATCACAAGTTATGGCCGTAAATTTCTATCCAGCATGTCCTGAACCACAACTCGCATTAGGGATGCCACCACATTCAGACTATGGATCACTGACAATCTTACACCAGAGCTGCACTGGTTTAGAGCTCATGGACCGGGACAAGAACTGGTGCTCAGTTCAAGTGACTGAAGGAGCACTGGTAGTTCAGTTGGGAGATCAGCTAGAAGTATTAAGCAATGGCCAATATAAGAGTGTGGTTCACCGAGCAATTGTTAGCTCTGAGAAAAAGCGGATTTCGATAGCAAGTCTTCACAGTTTACCTTTAAACAATAAAATGGCGCCGGCAAAAGAGCTTGTAGACGAACAACATCCAGCATCCTACAAAGAGTTCAGTTTCGGAGATTTTCTTGAGTTCATCTCAAGCAATGATATACTGCATGGAAGGTTCATTGATACACTGAAGAAGAATCCATGAAAAACATATGCTTCTAGGAATTATCAACACGTCTATTTTGTGTTTGTGTGCTGGTTCTGTTAGTAGACTGTAAAGTCTAACGACTGCATGTTTAGATAACGTACGTACTACCCAATGATGAGTGTACTTGGGCAACATTACACTAAATAAAAATTCTATAATATTTTCTTCTCACTATGGCAGCCGACTCTAATTACGCGTATAAGACAAGAAAAAAATTCCTTTTCTGTTACTTCTACAACACTAGAGTATGTATATCTAGCGTAAGGGATTGACAGAATAGAATAAGTAGGAAGATGGAGAAGAAGAGGAATAATTATACAAAAAAAAAGAAGTTAAAGAGGTTTCACCATTATTCATTTGAGCATACTATTTACGTAAATGCTTTAATTCTCAAATCAGAAAAATCTTATCATTCATGAGCTAAAGCCTAAAAAAGAACAACTAAAACTAATTCCTGAGCTAAACTATGTGAACTTCACATGGAATGAGAAAACCGTCTTTTTTACGCAAATGTGCATAAATATAACGGACGTCTTTTTATGTCAAAAAGAAAATTTTGTATGAACAACCAACAGAATTCCCAATACAAGCATCATAACTAGTTAGAATAAAATCTTATAAACTTTGATTGATATTCAAAACCATAAAAAACACAAAATGCTCCTAAATTAAAGCGCCAACTCTCCTTTAATTAAGCTTGTGCATTGGTTACAATAGCAACTTTCTAATTTAGGTTGATTTGAGATTAAAGATCAAAATTCAGTCAGATTCTATGAAATTAGTACAGTTTCAAACATTTTAGATAAACTGGATAATCATATTTTGGTAAATTAATAAAAAAATTGATGCGATTAGACATTAATAATGAATTTTTTTCCAATTTCTTAATCGTTAACAATGATTAGTAGCATTTTGTTCATCAATTCGCTATAATAAAATTAGATACAACAGAATCGGACGGCAATCAATTCATAATTGGAGATGCAAATGAAAACAATTTTACCAAATCTGCCAATAATGAGTATGAACAACAAATAAACCATCTCATCATAATCGAAGACATTCAATTAAAAAATCACAATGCAATTATATTAACCAGTAATACACATTTAAATACATTGATTTCATTAATATTTTTCAAGATAAGCGAAAAATATATAATTACTTACTGAAAAAATAAATTAATCCACAGTAATCCACTCGCTAATGTCCTTGTCTTCTCTCTCGCTTCACGATTGAAAGTTTCCATTACAGTGTTTTTGGAAGAAAAATGGAGATATTCGAAGCTTCTATTCTCTTGGTGCTTTAATGGTGTTTTAATCGGACGGCCAATATCATTGGGCCTGCGGAAAGATCTCATATCGACGTCCCTTAGGAGCCTGTGACGAACGGGCATTCATCCATTTTTTAGCTGTCTGTTTTGTTGTTTTCCACACCGTGTCTTCCATGCAGTTGGGGTGTTCATAAAGCGTCCCCACACAATCCCACTCCATCCAAATCATCCAACAGAGGTTTATCCGGTTTAGAAAATGCATTTTTAAATGAGTAATGCTATTTAATTCAACAAAATTAACTTATTTTGTTATACCGTCTGACATGTCAACAAATAAGTGATTATATTTAAAAAGGAAATGTGAGACATATATTTTTCTTTTTTTAAATTTGAGCAAATAAAATACTAACACGTCAGATGGTATAATAAAATGGATATATTTTGGTAGGTTAAATAGCATTTTTCTTTTTAAATTAAACACAAATACCATTCATTCTTTTTTTTAATGGAAGGGTAAGGCTTGTGAAAAAAATGAACTCACACCAATGAGTTATAGTTCAAATGGTATAAGCGCTATACAGCAAACTAATAGGTCGTGGGTTTGATTCCTCCCACAAGCGCTCCCCCTCTCCAATTATTAAAAAAAAAAAAATACACTCACATTTTTAATAAATTGCTGGTCAGTGCTTATTTCAACGCAAATATAAAAACTATTACTATCTATTTCTTTTAGTTTATTGTGAAAAATTTATCAACTACAAAGTGAATTATATAATCATTTTATATAAAATTTCCTGTAGCTATTTTCTTATGATTATTTAGATAGCATATACAATTCGATGTTATAATTTAAATAGATTGTCCAATTTGATCTGCAGTTACATGGATTAAATTTATTAATCGTCTATAATAATTTATAATTATCAATACTATTTATTAAAGTACAAATCTGATAATAAAAACCCTGTTATCCTATTAAATAATTAGTTCATCTATAAAATCAAATGTTATATTAGTCACCATTATATAAATATTTGAAAATATAAAATATATGTTCTTTTGTCTTTATTAATTATAGAAATGATATATATATATATCATTAATTGTCTTATAAAAATGATGCTAAAAAAGATATAAACGATATAAAAAGAAACTTTTGAAACGGAATCGATAAAAATACAAATTGAGTTTTTTTAAAAAAGTTTATACAATTATTTTTATATAACTGGAGAGGAAAAAGGCTTGTGGAAAAAATTGAAGTCACAATCTAGCAAGGGGTAATTGATTCTAGGGGTCACTATACTTTTCAAAAATTGGAAAATGGTGACCGAACTTCAAAACGTAACAAAATGGTTACTAAACTTTCAAATATGTGATTTTGGAAGGTTTTTAAGTGTTTTACAGTCAAATTATACATGTGTAGTAATCAAATTTTGATTATTTATGACAAATAATACCTTATATTTCATATATACATACAATCAACAAAAAATCGACTCGAAATATTTTTCTTCAGTGACCAAAAATCCTTCTATCTTAACATAACCAAATAGTACAGTAACTAAAATGTTACGCATTGAAGTTCGGTCACCATTTTGCAATTTTTGAAAAGTACAGTGACCTCCAAAATCAATTACCCTCTAGCAAGATACTACCCAGAGCTTATACTATTTGATTTATTATTTATTGGTGCCATTAAATTATTAAACACTTATCAATCAGGGAATTATCTTATTGATTTTCTCACTTTTATGAGAATTATGGGGGTTTTGACCATCACTACTAGAAAACAGCCATTTAGCGACGGATTTTTCCGTCGCTAAATGGCCAAATTCCGTCGCTAAAAGTGTTTAGCGACGGACAACGTCCGTCGCTATATATTTGGTTGCAAACAAAATTTACGACGGGACGAAAAAATTTGCGACGGATTTTTAAAAATTTAGCGACGGATTTAAATCCGTCACTAATTTTTAAAAATAAAAAAAATAAAAAAAATAATTTTTTTTAATTAAAATCGTAAAATGTAATATCATTTAAACGGTCGCCAACCATCACTAACCCACCCGCGATAGACCACACACTGTCACCGACCCACAATTTTTATAGACTTGCCAACTTCCCAGTAGGTCACCCATCCTCCCATTACTCCACCCATATCTCTTTAACCATAGAGTTCCCTCGCGCGTAGCTCCATTTTACCCAACTCATATATTTGTTATATATCGATGTGTTTTATATTTAAATATGACTAAAAAGAAAAAATATTTACTCCCACACTTTATTCCCGCATAATAATTAATTTTTATATAATAATTAATTTATTTTTTAATAATTTTATTATATAAAAATAATTAATAATTATTTTTTAAATAATTAAATAATAAATAATTTTTTTTTAATTTTTTTAGTAAATAAATAATAAATAATTTTTTTTATAAAAAATAATCATATTTTCAAAAACAAATTAATAATGTTTTTTAATTAATTAAATTTTAGCGACGGATTATGAAATCCGTCGTTAACTCGTCTCTAAAATTGACGAGAATTATTTCGGCAATTTTAGTGACGGATTTAGTGACGGATTCAAAATCCGTCAATATCCCGCCAATTTTAGAGACGGAAAATCCATCGCTAAATTCCCGCCAATAATTTGATGAGATTAAAGCAGAATTTCTAGTAGTGCATATTACCAATCCATTTATAAAAATAAAGATTTACTATTATATTTACATTGGGTGTGAGAGAATGAGCTGTCAAAATAGTTTGAATATATAAATTTACCAAATAAAAATTCCGGTTAGCTCGTAGATTATATTGCTTTCTTTAAAATATTTAGCGGCTCTGCTTAATTGGTACAAAAAAGTATATCAATCACACTGTTTTGAGAATAAAACAACCATCAATCTGATTCACACTGCACTATGAAGATCATTCTAATAACACCCGAGAAAAAATTGCTCAAGAATTAAAACGGTAATAAATATTAATAACGTTGATAAAATAATAATAACTAAACTGGTAAAAAATTGTGGCTAAAAGGACGTTTTAATTTGACTAAAACATTCTTTTTGATGAATAATTTGACTAAAAACATTATAGATAACGTTTAGAAAATAACTCATTCATAAGACTAGATATCCTCTAAAGTTCAAATTTTCGAGTTTTAATGTTCAACTATGTAAGCTCACTTAAGTTTCAAAGAAAATATAAGCTCACTTAAATGACTTAATGTGAGATTCCCACCACATAGATAGATAAGGCATTTTCATTTTCGTTTAAAATTCATTATAAACCAACATTTAAAAAAAATAAAAAAAATAAACTACTCTATGTTACGTGTATTACACAGGCATTGGACCTCCGTTGAATAAAAAAAGAAGTAGCATAACGTATTGGCCTTTGATAATTTTACATTATCCGCCAATTGTCAATAACAAATTGCTAGCACCTGCACTCAACAAACAAAAAACAAAAAAACATTATAAATAACAAATTCTTAAAATAAATATACAATTTATCTTGTAGAGAAATAATAATTCTACCAGAAAACCATATAAATAAATAAATTAATAAATCTCTTTTAAACCTTGCATTTTGCATAAGTTTATATGTAAAAATCCTGAAATCCAAAACAAAACAGTATATATAAAAATAAAAACTTTTAGATGAGAAAGAAACTAGCAGATTAATTAGTCAGTCATAGATTAATAAAAATCAAGATTTCGGAGTGGCATTCAAGAAAAATAGACCTACTTCTGTCATTTACCAACGAGTTTCAGCTCAAATAGTATAAGCGTTGGATAACAAACTGTCAAGATCGTGGGTTCATATCTTTCCACAAACGCTCCCCTTTTCCAATTATCAAAAAAAAAAAAAATTCTTAATCATTTTAAATATTTCTTCATCATATGTATTTTTCTTCACATCCCTTTAACATGAATGGTGAACTCGATGCTATTTAATCTTACTGATTCTACAATACAAAACAAAAGAATCATGATCATCAAATCCAAGTGTAATATCATTCCTCTTTGTGCGGACCAATCAACACTAAATCAGAAAACAAAACATAATCTTTTCGTTTGATATATTGAATGAAACAAAATGTGTAATAAGTGTTTCTAAGGCAGTGGCGAAGCCATTCATTGGCGGAGGCGTGCGCGTGCCCTGATCGGAATTGATAGAAGACACAAGTTTTTTTTTAGAAAAAGTTTTAATTTTCAGCTCCGCCTCTTGATTGATACGAAAAACGTAATGGCAGTAGACTAGCTAGTAGACTATATTCTACTACATGCAATTTTGAGCATTAATAGCTTTCAAGATTTACCAAAAACAAGAAACAAGGCATGAAAATATAAGTAACTCTTTTCTAAAGGAATTAAGATCTAGGTGTATGATTCGGTTCATGCCAAGTAAGAACTGTGCGATTTATTGTGTAGTTCATCCAGATTTAAGCGTTTGTCTCTTAATTGGTAACAAAAACAAAAAATAGAATGTTGCCTTTTATTATATAAAGAATCAAATCGAAGTTATAATATTAAATCTTTCATGCATGGATGGCTATCCGTTTAAGAAAAAGTAGACGTGATCATAAATACAGTACCACTATTTGTAATTGGTAAATAAAAAGCAAAAGAAGTTAAGCAACGCCTCAACTTAACACAAAATGAATGAAGAAGATTCAATTTGCAGATATGTTAATTACCATCAACAAATTTAAACCTTGAGTAGTTGAGTTGGAATTTTAGCTCCCAAAGTGACCAAAGAAAATTTGGATGATCAAACTGATAACTATCATAACATTGAAATGACAATCATCCGCGATGGACTATATATATATATCAAGACTTATCCCTTTCAAATGTTAAACTTAATGTATTGAATCTTGATCATATTAGGCTCTTTTAAATCAAAAAATACTGTAAAAATCTTTGCTTATCATCAGGCAATATGGTTATGAATTATGACACAGAAAAGTGAAGCAAACTAGAGAAGACGAACCTGCAGGCTCGAAGCGACATTCGCACGAACCGTAAACAAGAATCAATCGTTGAAACTGCTAGTGAAAGTGATTGAGAATGAGAAGGATCAGTTAGAGTTCATTTGTGTTGATTTTTAGGTCATTCGAATTCGATGCAGAGGTATATATATATGAACGTACATGGATGCAGCTGTGACATGCAAAGTACACTGTACCTAATTCTGTCATACTCATTACTGCCAAATCTGTGGGTCCGTACTATTTTCTATGCACCACTTCATATCTATGTGTAATTTTTCTTTTTATCAAATCTATGTGTATGACAATATTTTTTTATTGCCTTCACCTATCACAACACATTCACACTCTCGCCATCCTAATACTCTCCATGTCAAACAGGAAAAAAGAAATCGGCCTTGAACACGTATATTTTAAATAAATTATAGATAATTAATATTATATTTACTTTTTATTAAAAAATCAAAGCTAAAAGTTATCCAATGTTCATTATTTTTTCAGCTCAATCCATTTTTCTGATGAATAATCCATTATCCATACTAAAAAAGTTAAATTATTTGTGTCAGATTTTTTTTGATGAATTTAATTAATTTATGGTCTGATTTGAATGTGCTTCTTAGATCAAATTATTTTACCATCTCTAATTAAGAGTTAATAAAAAATATTAGTTGAATATTCTAAAATTTTATAAAAATAAGCAAATTTTTGGAGATATTTTCAAATTAAATAGTGAATAAATTTTTTTAACACAAAAAAGTAGTAGTCAGTCAAATTTATTGATGCTTAATAAATTATTCTGTTTTAGAAGCAATCAGTTTTTAGGGGATGTTTTAGATGTCGCATTGCAAATATATAAAAATGAAAAAAAAAGTATAAACATCACTAAGAGAAAAATCTCCTATGTCCCTTCTACAAATTGTTGTTTTAATAAAATGTTCATTATACTAATGAGATCTTATTATATAATGCTTATAGCGATCCAAACAAAATGTATATTTATTTGGTTAAACTATATGCATGATAGTATTTATTTTTATATTGATAATGGATAATAATAATAATTCAGATTCAAACATGATATGATCACATAAATGATAAAACTCTTTCTACTAAATTTTAATATTTTTTAATATGTTCAATTTTTATGATCAAAATATTCTTGATTAAAAGTAAAGTAATTTTGTGGTAAAAATATATTTTCAATGTCTCGAAATGTAATTAATTATACGTGTAATTCTATGCAAACATCAGACATATTGCCAAATTGATATTTGGAACTTGCAATATAATGTTATTTATGAAAACACATGGTCAAAATTATTTTGAGGTCATAACTTCATAAGAGAATAGTTTTATTCAATCAACAAACAATAACAACCCAACTTGTTAACTCATTTTCCTAGATATACATATATATAGACAAATTTTTATGGATAATGAAATTAATTTCTTATCAGAAGATGCTACGAAAATTCGTTCTAGATAATGCTATTTAAATATGTGCTGAATTATATATTATAAGGTCAAATATAAATTAAACCACAAATTTAGTATATGATTTGTAAATAAAATAAAAACTTTGAAACATAACAAATGTTTTGACAAATGGGAGCATTAAACTATTTTTTATTGAAAAACGTTGACATGAATACTAAATATGCATTATTCCGGTAGCTACATCAACATATATTTCAACGGAAATTAGTTTGATATTCTGATTATTACAAAAATAAAAATTGATGACCAATTTTATCAATATTTAAAGCTCGTTCGTGTTGTAATTATAAAAACGCTAATGATTATAATTTTATTTATAATTAACTATTTATCATAAATACTGAATCGGGGATGATGTTTTTCACATGAACAACTTTCACTGATGACGTATAGATTATCAGTATCTATATATACAGTACGAAAGCCAACTTTTTTTTAAAGGATTTTGTTATCTTTCAGAAAGTTGATGAAAACTGCTGCATGTTTGATGGTTTTGAAAAATACTGTATTTTATGTGCAACCAGTCAACAACAAATACCGTATTCGTGTGACGACTCATTTTTTGGCTCATAATAGACTAACATGCTTCAAATCTGCAAGCAATTTGCTGTTGGTGGCTCACATGCTTCCCTATTTTCAATGCTTATATCAACACATAGTAAATTAGTAATGAGATGCATGTATTTTTCTTTTATATGGTTCATATAGCTGATGTAAATACGTATGAAATTCATGATCACGAAGATAATTTTTTTTATTTTTTTGAAACTTTTAAACACTGCAAACAGCTATATATACATGCAAGTTGTGAAACAATTAATTCCCGCAATAAATACATACAAGTTGGATAATTTCTCGCAAGTTTTAAAAATATTTATCTTGATGAAACCTAACTTCCGTTAGATACCTGTAAAATAGAATATGATTGGAATGCTTATCAGACATTGGCGGTCCGATGAACACTCTAATTTATTTTTACAATGAGAAAAAAGAAGACATTTGTGGAATAAACTGATAGTTTAAATGTTTAATTGACGATATAAGAATATTTAAATGTAAGTGAGTATTACTCATGTCCTTTATATAAAGGTAAAATAATTATATCAAAATAAGATGTTTTCGATTTTGAATAAGAATCCTATTAGGATATGAATTCTCTTTTAGATAAAAGAAATTTTTATTCATGTCTTGTATGCCGTTTATTTGATTTTGTTAGTCCCATTGCTAAGCTGTCGATTTGTTGGTTTATAGGATTGGACACTTTTTTAAGTTAATTTTTTAAAACTAATTATATTAAAATTTATAATATGGTATTAGAGAGGACCTTTTTGTTACGCGTGAAGATGAGTATTGAAGTTATATTCGTTCCACATTTCTAGACTATTGGTTTGTTGTTGTGCATGTAAGTGGATTGAACATCAGCTTTATCATTTGGGAATGAATTTTACCCAAATTCACTTTATATTTCTTCCGATAAACTGAATCCAAAGCAGCGGTTTCACTGTTTATTGTTTTTATACGAATTAATTCTGATTTTGCATGTTTACACCATGAAATTTAGTTATGAAAATAAAAACAAATTATTTTGCATATTAATAGTTTTTAGTAATTAAATGAATTTTTATCATTTAAATTCATAAAAGACAATTAATATGTAGATTGATGTTTGTAGTAATTGATTAAAGATGATAAATGTTAATAAAACAAATCCAACAGGCATAGTTAAATTTTACGTATAATAATCAGGTAAATCAATCTTTTTTATTTCAAATACTACATTTAGAATTAGATGAATGGATCAATACAGTATGATTGTGTATTTTCTCTAATTTATCTATTTTCATATAACATTATCTAAATATGGAATATGATGTATTAATATATTTGTACTATTTATTGCAATCTATTTGCATGTTAAGTATATAATGTGAGCTAATTAATTTTATACATAATCACTTAAAACTACTCTATCTTTTCAATATTTCTCATTTGTATCTCAACCTTTTAAAAATATCAATTATGTTCATAAACACATTTTAACTACAATTAATTTTTAATTTTTTTCAAAAAAAATTGAACTTTTTTAATTTTTTATTCTATGGCCAAACCTTTTTTTTGTTTCCAAAAGAAATATAGTTATCAAAATAATATTTGATTGACCATACATAATTTTTTTAAGGGTTAATGTCAAAAAAATCACGAACTTTACACGTTTTCTCATTTTAATCACGAAGTTTAAATTTTCTCATTTTCATACACGAACTACCACTTTTTCCCAAATTCATACACGGTGCTTAGGTGGCACTTATTCATTGGTGTAAAATGACCCCCACCTCAGCGAATTACACTAATGGAGCCGTGACACCTCATCACCGTGCATGAATTTGAGAAAAAGTGGTAGTTCATGCATGAAAATGAGAAAATTTAAAGTGCATGATTAAAATGAGAAAATGTGTAAGAATCGTGAATTTTTATGACATTACCCTTTTTTTTAAAATGTTTGAAAGAATATTTTTATAATTTAATAAAATTAACGGCAAAAGGGCTCAAAAGCTACCCACCTTTCATTTTTTTTTTCAATAGCACCCTGACCTTGTAATTTTTTCAATAGCACCCTATTTCGTATTTTTCAGTTTCAATAGCACCCTAAAGCATCAATTTGAACTTTTTTCATTTGGTTAATATTCAAAAAAAATCCTTCATATATATCATAAGTTCTAAATATTCTAGAATGTTTTAAATTATATATAAACGCCCTCTTCTTCACAAAATTAAAAAAAATATTTAATTAAATTAGACTCGTGGCGGAACCCGAGACGAAATCCGAAGACGGGCTCCTCGTCTATGGAGGAAGACCATGGAAGACCAGCTCTGGTCTTCCATGAGGGAAGACCAGCAGCTCGCTGGTCTTCCATGAGGGAAGACCAGCAGCTCGCCGGTCTTCCATCTTCCCTCATGGAAGACCAGCAGATCTGGTATGGAGGAAGACCACCAGCAGCTGGTCTTCCGAGGAAGACGAGCTGCTCGGCTTCCTCCGGAGCGGGTTTGGTTTTTTTTTTTAATTTTAAATTAAATTATTAATATATATTTATTTATTTTTTTTGGATTTATTTGAAAGATTTTTAAGTTAAAGGACTTATTTGAATTTGTCCAAGTAGAAAAAAGTATAAAATGACCCTTAAATTTAATTGTTTTAATAAGTTTAATGCTTATAATAATAAAATCATCTTTTTTTTAAAATTTAGGGTGCTATTGAAATCGAAAAATACGAAATAGGGTGCTATTGACAAAATTACAAGGTGAGGGTGCTATTGAAAAAAAATTGATAGGTCGGTAGTTTTTGAGCGCTTTTGCCAAAATTAACAATGAAAATACACACAGTATGAATAGATTTCAAATTGAAAAGCTATTTAGTCAGGTGCACGGTAAATACTCCCTCCGCTCCAAAATAATAGTCTACTTTCTTCTTCTTTTTTGTCCTAAATAGTTATCCACACTTTTTGTAAATTACAATTTAAAATGTTGATTTTTTTTATATTGTCCTTATTTCAAATTTATCATTTATTACCATTGGTTTAAAAAATAAATTAGTGTTGACATTTAATAAAAAAATGATAAAAAAAATGAGGATAAAATTATAAAAAATTAGAATATTAATTGAATTTTTTATACTATATTAAAAGAAAAGATAGACTATTGTTTTAGGAGGAAGTAAATGATATTAAAGTGGTATACATCAACTGCTAGAAAATTTTTTAAATACAATAGAGATTGTGCGCTTGACAAACTAATATTTCAGTATCTACAACATTTTTTAATCGAAATATTTCAGTATCACAATATAAATAAATAATTCATAGTTTAAAATCCTCTCCGATCACACAGTTGAAAAAAGAGCAAAACTAGTACTCCTTTTTTTTTCCATTTAACTAATTTTATTTATCTATAAATACTTATCCATTTAAAGATTTAAGGTGATGATTTTAATCTCTATCTTCTAAATTTATCCACTCTATGTTTTACTTTTAAAAACATTTATTAACTAATAGGACTATATTAGCATTTTTGAAGCACTATCTTAATATGTACAATTTTAACTAAATGGACAGCTTAAAAAAACCGGAGGGGAGTACTAAATTGCAATTTTTTGTTAGACAAAAATGACAGACAAGAGACCTCAAGGTTGTTTTCATAAATCAACAACCCCCTTCATCTGTCCCAAAATCTCAAAACAGCAATAAGATATCATAGATTTGAAAGGAAAAAAAAACTACAAGCAAGCAAATGAAACGCCTGAAAATATACATTTTAAAGCATAAAATTAAGCAGTTATATAAATATCGAAAAAGCACATTATTTCAGCCAATTTCCTGCCAAGATTTACTAAATGAACCCAAAAATGGCAAACAGACAATATCTTAAAACGGGGTTCGGAAGAGCATCACTTGCCACCCAAGGTTGGAAAGTGCCCAGGATCTTCTATAGAAGGAGCTGCCACATTGCTTAATGCATCTCTGTTGCTGAACCCTCCTCTTGAACCACTGCCACGGCCTCGACCGCGACCACGACCACCTTGGCCATAGTATCTTTCTCCTTCAGCAGGCTTCAAGAATTCATTAATGCTAACGGACTACAACCACCACAAAATTGAGATGTTAAGATCAGTATTTAATTATAGATTTAGTCGGAACAGAAAATAATGAAGTGAAAAAGGAAAGCTAGTTGCAATTCTTAGCAACAAAAGGGACTAATTAACAGAGAAGTGACTAAAAATATAGATCAATACGGTGACATTATGGATGCAAGATGATCCGCATGAGCACAACACAACAAACCAATATCGTAACAAGCCACAACTATAGAACAAATAAAATTTATATATTTAAAATGACTTGTAAAGTAGGAAAAAAAATTCAATTGAAGATGGTGATGAAAAACATCTTATGGCCTCACCAAAAAGCAGGAAAATTTGTGCATTTAAGGTGGCAGGAAAAACAAGAATAATACACAAGGCAGGCATATCAAGAATAGCTAGAATGGAAGGCAAAACATGTGATAGAGCGAGAAAGAGAGAGTACCTTTTTAGCTTTCTCATATTTTTCAGAAGCCTCTTTCTGCTTATCCTTTTCAGCACCCTTGAAAAAAAAATTAAGTTAATGCTGGCTTCATAAAATTAAAGGCCAGGTAAAAACTACAAACAATCATGACACGCCTCACCAATTTGATAAAGACATCATCGTTGACCTTCTTGTTTGAAAGCTGCTGCATGGATGTAAACTCTGTAGCATCCACCTTCCTACCCTCAACCTTGAGTGATTGCAGGGCCTTCCTCTTCTCTTCCAGCACTTTTTCATATTCTTCAAGAGTCATATTCTGAATAGCAACATACATCTTAGGCTATGTTTATAGTAATTCATTGATTTTGTTCATGCAAAAGCCTACAATAAGTAACAGTAATTCCATGGAATAACAATTCCATGAATTTTGTGGAAAGAACAGTTATTACATTTCTTAGGAATAGCTATTCCATTCCATATGTATTCCATTCTATTAACAAAACATGGCCTTAGTCATACATGCCATTAATGCTTAAGCGGGTAATAATTGCTACAGGTTGCCATGAGACAATAACATCAAGTGTTACATTAACCAGATATTGTTCAGAAAGCTAAGGTTAAAATCTAATAAAATATGCATTAGTATACATGAACAACGGTACTCCAGCTTTTACATTTGAAGCACTAGCAAGACCACAATTAAAACCTTCCTAGACAGCTGCACAGCTTCACATAAACTGCCCAGGAGGTCAAAAGGAATTTGAAAAAGAAACACTCCACTTTCACTAAATACCCTAGTATTATAAAATTCAGTCTGCCATGCCCACAACAAATCTGAAAGAAATGCCTAACAAGTACTCTTAAATGGCATACTGGCATATATTCCATTCCCAGAACTATGAATCTGAAGAAATAATAACCAGAGAAATCTTGCAAAGATCAGCATTATAGGTCAACTTCTCCCAGACGGCACAAACAAACATATAATTAGATGTATCGCACAGAAATAAGTACTGTCTAGTATATGAAAACATTGACCTCATTTTCTGGATCCTTTTCTTCAGGTTCATTGGCAGGGCTTTCCTTGATTTCATTCGCAGGTTCCTCCTCTCCCACAGGTTTCTCATCACTTACATTTTTCTCACCCTCATTGACAGCTTCCTCGGTCACCCTAAAATAGCAAGTAATATGTGTTCCCCGTTAGTATACTATTAAAACGGTAGCAAGCGAAATATTGGAAAGTATGAAACCAGAAAGAATAAAATGAGATTTGCCTAGATAATATTTAGGACCGCACACAGCACATACTTCAATTACTCAAAAGCTAATATGTATTACACACTATATGATGAAATAAGCATATCAAACCACACAATTCATAAGTAAGAAGCCATATTGATTGTAAATGCCAGCTAAATCATAGGGAAAATTTCAAAGGAATGTGAATTGGCAAGCTATAATGTGCGCCAAAAGAAACGAACGGGGGAAAAACATCAAGCACCTAGAAATGACAATTACTGTTAAATGTGAGATAATACATACTGAAATGATGAATAATGTATCAAGGCCAGTGAAAGAACCAACAGAAATGGTTGAGTTGAGTGCATTGTTCATCGACAATTCAAAAGAAAAAGGTAGATCTAAAATGGGTTAAAGAGAATAACTAAGATATGGCCCTAAACCAGGACTGAAATCACCAAGTTCAGAAATGAGGATTAGTTGAGTGATTGTTGTTGGTTTATTAGTAAACTTACTGAGCAAGTTCATCAGTTTGAGTTCCCCAATTACCCCGACCACCGCCCTCTCGTTTGAACTCATTTCTGCAATTAGAAACAAATCTGATTAGATGCATAAAAACAAAAACCACTTGAAGATTAAACATAAAATTAAAATATCCACCCGCGTCCAGTCCCACTACGACGTTCAAATGCTCGACGAGGGCGTTCATCATCACCAAAATCTCCATTATTGAAGCCACCACGGCGGCCACCACGATAACCACCGCGAGGTGCACCATAGCTGCGTCTTTCAGAAGTCTTCCCAGCATCTCCATCTTCAGGAGCTCCTTGAGCTGCAGGTGGTGCAGAATTGCTGAATGAATTCTCATTGTTGGAGAATTCCCGATTATATCCCCCACGGCCACGACCACCATACCCACGACCACCACTTCCTCCACGACCACCTTCATTTCTTGCCTCTTTCACTATACAAATGAAAGGAAATGAAAATTAGTGCACAGAAACAGCATGCATGGGATAAGGCGCTTCAATGGGATCTTTTATCCCACTTGCAGGGAAAATTTCCGAACGTTTAGCATTTCCTTACGCTTGGCATTGCAAAAAATACGACATAAGACATATATAAAGATATAGACAAAGTTGAACTTATGAGTTATGACAAAATACATGTGTGTAGTTTTTAGTTTTTACACTGAAACACAAAGTATGATATCAGTTATCATTATTAATTTCAAGTGCATTCATTCCTTTACCATATATCATCATCTTCCAAATAAGTTTAACAATAGAATGTTCCTATCAGCACAAAGCACAAAATATATGCTACGCAAATGACAAAAGTTAACCCGAAAGTACCTAAATATGACTAATAAATACAATCCTCTTAGGATTGACAAAAAAAAAACTAAAGTTCTTTTAAATAATACACAATCTCAAAATACTTTATTTAGTGAGCTGAAAAAAAAGCTAGTAAAGTAAAGTGAAATCAGAAGGAAGAAAGCTCACCAGCCTGAGAAGGAGGCAGAGGCTTGGAAGGTAGCTTAGCCGGCTGCTGCTGCTGCTTAGCTACAGGCTGAGACTGAGTTTTCTTAGGCACGGCGGCGGCAGCAGCGGCTGCGGCAGCGGCTTTCTCCTGCGTGGCAGCTATGAGCAGTGAGGGGTCATCACCGTCATCGTCGCCTAACAAATCGAACGGGTTCTTGGTGGCCATTTGAGATGGAAATATAAAACCCCTCCCCCAAAATCTCACTGATTCTTCAACTTATTATAAACCTTAGCTTAACAACATGACTTCCATCGTTAATAGGGAGACAGATCTGGTAATAATAATGGGGGATTTGAAGAAGAAGGAGAGAAACCCTAGCCGCAAAGATAAAGGAGGAAAAGAAGGCAAAATAGTGAAACCTAATCTTTTTATTTATTTATATTTATCACCCCTCCTACTTGTTGTCTACTTGCCTTGTTTGTGTCTCTTCACTCTATTTTACTGCTCCTGTGGTGTGCCAATGCGCTTACACTCTTTTATATTCCACATCTTGTCTTCTTATTTGGAGCTGCCTTTCCCTTTATTTACGGATATGCCATTATATGAACTCTCATGCTTCCAGTCTTATCCTTTTATTTGTCTTTTTCTTAATGATAATCAGAAAGGAAGCGCTTACCAGAGAATTTAAACCCGCAATCTAAACACTTACTGCCTAGCGGCTAGCGCTTATAGTATTTGAACTATAAAACATTGATTTTGTTTTATTTTTTAAAATCAATTAACCTAATACTCTTTTTAACCTCAAGTTTTAAAAAGCTGCATATATAAATACAATTTAAACTATGACCTAAATTAAACTGTTATCAGGAGATAATGCAGCATTGCACAATTTATCTTTACTTCACCAATTTCGGATTCACTTTTTGATTAATTAAGTTTCCCACTGATAACTGTCGCCTTTTGTTGGCTTGTAAGATTGATTAATTCCATTTATTTATGTAATGTAATAATATACTTGAAAAATTGTTGATTCGTATTAAACTTCATTTTTTACCTGTAGTCCAGCATATGAAAATCAGACACAAGTAGAAATTACAATCTTATTATTTCACACATTCTGAGTTATTATTGTCAAAAACCAATCAGAGAGAGGAGTTTCAACATACTTTATTGTATAGACTGTATAGTACACTGCAAAAAAAATTTGGAACCATTACTAGATAGGTTATTAAATTTAAGGACTTATTTGAACATTTCCCATTTTATTATTGTCTCTAACTGGTAAAGCTGCAACATCCACTCTGACTAGAAAAAAACATACCATAAGTGAGGAGAACATAATGGTTACTTCTTTTGGCAGCTAAAAGTAAGCTCAATTCAAGCAGCTTTCTTGTAAGTAAACTAAAACTGGACTTGGAGTTCTCAAATAAAATTGAATAAAACAAAAACAACTTAATAAATAAATGTTACAAAATTTCACAAGCCTCGCAATAGCTGGACCCTGGAGGCTTCATTTATATCGACCCCTTCCCCTCAAAATAATAATACTCCCGAATTAATTATACATTACTCACCGTAAAATCTGCCTCGACTTTTCTTCGCCTCTAATACTTGGCTAATACTAGATAATCGTTTAATAACATCTAAAATCCTGGCAAAATGGAGAGGTCTGCTATTCCTCGAGGTAGATCTGCAATTTTCTTTAGAAGAGCAAGTCTGTTCTTCCTGATCCTTTCATCTTCCTGTTTCCAGGAATAAGCAATATTAAACTATACTTCTCTTAAACACATCACTAGATTCACTATGTTGCCAGGAAATGGATAATGTACGAACCGAGAAATCAAAATAATTCATACGAATTAGAGCATTTGATACAAGTTTCAAAAAAAATAAAAAAAAATTGTAATAGAAAGATTGGTTCCGGTTAAAACCTCTCGTTTCCAAGAAAAGTTGAAAAGCATATAATTTTCATAGTGATACTTATCCCATTGTCAGAGTGAAGATAGAATAGAATTGCATGCTAACAACGCATTAAAAGAAAGACGATAAATAAATTATGTTGGAGACATACCACCATGACAAAGACATTATTGAAGAAATCCTCGAGTGGCTGCAGTAGCTCTGAAGACACTTCAACAAACTTGTCTATCTCAATATCTGTGACAAGGTTAATTATTAGTTCACATACTTGGTTAAACTAATTTTATTCATAATCCATAAACCAACATGGTCTACAAATATTACAGATTACAAGCATTGGAGAATACTGGTGTGATGAAGAAAACTTCTGTACCAGGATAGATTTTGCTTTTTGCTGACTTGAAGGTGTCCCATAAGGCTTTCTCTTCAGCTGTGTCAAATGCAGCCTCGTCCACCTTATCAATAAACATATTTCAACTATTAAAAGGCGATAGTGTACTAGTTTACATCTCAGGTAAGCATATCTTTCAGCATTGCACCTTCACAAGCATATCAGGAACTAATGAAGGGAATGATATTCTTCAAGCCAACATCATGTATGTTTGTGATGTGTGTGAGTGTACATCTAAATCATAAACCCGTAGAGTCTGGAGATAAACCTAGAGCTTTTACACGCTGAACAGAAGGCATACCTCAATATCAGACTCCACATCCTTTCCACGAACAATCCTTGTCGGACGAGAATATGCTTCAACTACCTTTGGGAAAAGATCGCCACTTGACAAAGTTTCCATCTGAAACAATTCTTAATTCAGCACTATTTTAAATTGTTGCCACTCAAGAGCATCAGACAAGGGCAAAGAGAAATATCCAATTTACTTTAACCTATTTTAATTTGAGACATTAATAACTGCAAACATGTCAGTCATCCATCCATACATCATTAGTTATTAAGACATTCATTCTAGCCTCTTTGGCTGCAAACCATTATCTTCATAATCACTCATTTTGTTTGTTTGTTTTTCTCAGAGCGGGTATCATTTTCTTTAGGAAACATATAAATTACAATTTTATTAGACTATCTAAAATCACATTCACATTCTTCAATGAGAGCACAACATCCCAACTTAACCTCAACAATAGGTCATCAGCATGTTACGATATAATTTTTCTAGAACTTCAAACAGGTCATCATCAGCATGTACCAGCAATTTCAAGAAGTTCCAGCAGACAGATAATTGTAAGGAGAAGAAACTACACGTACTCTGTATGCCGTCTTTGCTGCCAGACAGGGAAAGGTTGCACGTTCTGCAAGGACTGAGCGAACAATATCTGCACTGATTCCCTTATCAACCTGAACAAACCTCAATATGAATAAAACATTGAAACATTTTCACTATGTTGTCCAAAACTAGAACTGCGCTTGGCAATATTTTGTGGATATAATGAGAATTTTCATCTTCTCCGGCCTCATTATTTTTGTCCAGAGAATTTGTTGTCATCTTATAACACTTGTCAAGTATAAAACTCTGCAAATGTAGTAAACTGACCCTAGCAAGACATACTTACCAGATACTGCTCCAATCTCCGAGTAACAAATTGATATGCCTACAAGGAAAAGGGAGTTTTAATTGTCATATTCAATGGCATATTTGCAGTAAACAAATCAAAAGCACAAGGCTGTCCAAATATGAGGATGGGGGATCTTATACAGATAAACACACATAAAGATCACAAAAGGGAAAACACTAAAAGACATCAGGAATCATTGAATAATATACACTACAAGAATCAACTACACTATCTGCCATAGAATCCTGATAATCAGAACACAAGCATCGTAATCACATGAACCTCTATGGTTTATTGAATACTAAAATAGCCTTGTTCTTACATCATCTATCAGGTCAGCTTCAACTTTAATAGGTTGAACATCTGCTGCGATTCTTAAAGCATGCAACAAATCCAATTTTTTTTCCTTCTCCACCAATATTTGGACCTAAACAAACCAATGCAGCATTAGACTAGAAAATCCAATTCAGCCCCAAACCTTTAGAAATAAAATTGTCAATTAACTTACTAGACCATAAGAAATTCTCCGTAGCCCAAAAGGATCATTAGTGGAACTAGGCTGACAACCAGCAGCAAATAAACCAACAAGGCTGTCTAATCTGCAAACAACTTTCACATTAGTACCAAATTAAAGTGACATTCTAGAGAACAATAGCAATCTATTAATTGACCTCAATCATCCATACAATGATGTGTGCTTATTGCATATCTGGCAAGGAAGTTGAGATTGCAAAATAATTGCTGGTAGTTTATAAGAAAGACATCCCGCGGCAGAGAATAAGCTTGAATAGTTTAACTGTTTTCCCAGTTATTCTTTCAGAGAGTAAAATTACTTTCATAAGCATGAACACATAATTTCTGTTTCACACATTCATTCCTTGCATTTCCACTTAAAGCCAGAGGTTTACTGAAGGCCTTCTCTCTTTCCCATTTGTTGACAAATGAATTTACCATCCAATAAAAGAAAAGAATGTCCATTGTTCTTTTCTACAGCAAAAACATAATTATAACTTCTTAAAATACACATGCCTTGTATACTAGTCTTAAGATACTTTACTTTCATTTCAGAAAAAGTACATAACAACACTGTCAATCATGACACTAATTTTACCTGTCAGCAACTGCCAAAACTATCCCGACATCAGTTTTTGGAAGAACATCTCCAGAAAATCTGGGACGTGTAATTTCTAATAAGGCCTCTGCAACCTGAAGAACAGAGCCCACACAAAAGTCGAATTGTTAGTCTTTGAAAAATTCACTAGAAACATATAAAATACTGAGGCAGGGACAATACAACATAATTGACAATGAAGAAGACAATTTTCTTATAAATGCTCAGTATATAGATAAATGATAATTTGGTAGAAAAGCCTTCAAATTTGTTGACTGACAAACCTGCTCTGGATAGCCATCTCTAAGAGCATAGTGGCGTGCCATTATTCCAGAGAGGGCTGTAAATTCTGTCACAACTGCTGTAGCAAGATCTGACATTGCAAGAGATGCAGCATCTTGGACAACCGGAAGCATATCTTCACTGACCCCCATCAGTAAAGTTACTTTGGTGACTATGTTCTCGATGCGCATCATTTTGTCAAGCATTGTTCCAAGCTTCTCCTGTTTTATTTTATATGATAAGAAGAATACAAGCAATTACGGACTAAGTAGCAAGTATTTATCACTCAGTAAACATGTGGAACAAATGTTAACATTTTGTGCCTCAAATTGAATTTGAGAATTTAGATATTCCCTGATTCTTAGCATATGTTATCCTCTGA
Organism: Mercurialis annua; assembly: GCF_937616625.2. Taxonomy (NCBI): domain Eukaryota; kingdom Viridiplantae; phylum Streptophyta; class Magnoliopsida; order Malpighiales; family Euphorbiaceae; genus Mercurialis; species Mercurialis annua. Next base: position 47,082,449 of record NC_065575.1, on the reverse strand, counting down.
ATACCTAATAGAACATAATTAACTTACATGAAAAAGAATCCCTTTTAGTTGACTCCGGAACTCTGAGAATTTTTTTCTGGTATCCATCTCATAGAAAAATTTTGCATCTTCATAACGAGCTCTGCATTTTAAATATAAAAAGCTTGACTTATCTTTCGAGTACTACGCGAGAAACCAAAAGGAACGAACAAAAAAAAAACCTCCATGAAAAGACTGTAGCTCATGCGAAAATGAGTAACTAAAAAGCCACTTAGAGAAATCTTGTAACCAAAATGAGGAAGATATATGGAAAGCTTTAGCTATATGATTTTATAGAACTGAGCTTTCCAAACATATTACATAGTAAGACCCGCATCTACCTGAGCACAGCCTCATTCCCTTGCCTAACTACATTCTCATTGATTGGTCCATTTGCCACCTAAAAGCAAACCTGAGTCACTTTATAATTTACAAAAAACAACTTTAAAAAGCATAATTGGTAAGCAAAGCTCACAGAAATGAAATACGGAAGAAGCTTTCCACTGTCATCAGTTACAGCAAAATACTTTTGGTGCTTCTGCATGACCTACAAAATTCCCGATTGTTATCAGTTATTGGACTATTTATTTAAGCTTAAAGGATCTTTAAGTTACATTTAGATGCTCAATTATCTACTTTAAAGGCTTTACATTAGCAAAGCCATAGTGTTCAATAGTCAGATGTAAGCTTTCTCCAACATTAAAATAACTGCACTAATTTTTTGCTGAAAAAGAAAACTTTCCCAGTTGTCTTGACTCTTGACCAGCGCAAGTGTTTGGCCAACTGCATACCATGTAAAGACCAGGTGGCTTGAGAAGCAAGACAATTGATCTTTGATAAATTTTAAGTTTCTTAATACAAACAAACAAATGTATGCAGGTAATTAGCATAAAATATTCACTTGTCGGGAAACAAGCATAAGAAAGCACTGTGAGGGACCAAAAGCCAAATAGAATCAAGCTTATAAAGTCTTACCATTGTTAAAAGATCATTTGGAAGCTCTAAGAAGGACTCATTAAACTTCCCAAGAACTGGTAAAGGTGCCTCAACAAGATTTACAACCTACAGCATTATGCAGATAAAGTTATTCACAGAACCCTAAAATACTCAATAAAAGAAAGTGCAGTTACCTCATCCAGTAAGTTTTTCTGAATTAGGATGTGGCCATTGACACTTTTTGCCAATGCATTAGAGTGCTCCAAGATACTTCTCTTTCTTTCCTGTGTGTAAAAATAATTACTTCCATTGGTTCAGATTACCCATTTCCAAAAGTGATGACAGAAACAACTAAATGTGATAATATCGCACCCTTAAATAATACCTCAATATCAATACGGATTCCAGCATTCCTCATTATACTACCATAAGATTCTGCACTTTCAACCTGTAGAAGTGTTTATGGAGTCACAAATGGTCTTATTTAGTAAAGATGCTAGAGGTTGACCAAGCTATATGTATATTACACAGATCCATTTTGCAATGAAAATGGAAAAAATGTTTAACCAAGAGGGAATATTGATGATCTCTTTCAAACTACTTCTCAAGGCCCACAAATTACTTCTTCATTTCCATTTTGAAATAAATTTTTGTAAATAAAAGTAATAAGAATTAGTTAAATGCACATAATAATTTCAGAGACTTTTCTGCAAGCACTTTTGTATTGCTCTCCCATATATATGAATATACTAAAATTGAACTAGCACTCAGTACTCTATTGCATGACCAGCTGATGGATATTAAACATATTAATTACAACAGACCTGAACAGTAGCTGAAGGAGTATTACGAAGGCCATAAGATTTGTTGCCGCTGCAAAGACAATTTTTATATAAAATGAGCTACCACAGATATAGGTAATGCAACTTATAAAATGTAGAAGTGCTATTGGCTGTTGATTGTTTATTAGACTTTTCAACTGAAGGAATGCAAAATATCCAATTTCCTTAAAACATCACCTAATGTCACGTGCATGCGACAGAACAAAGAAGTTACTGAAATCACCAATAGAGCATCAAAGACCATAAGAAACACTTTAAGGACACGTTTATTTATAAATTGTGGAATTCTCTAAAAGAATTACATGGACTTTAATTTTTTTTGCATAAACAAGTACTGCCAAATTCAATTAATAGTGTCAGCTAATTGCCACATTTAAGAGTCTTGGCTTCTCAAATGCAATCTTACAAATGGCCAACTAGTTGCTTCTGCTGTGCATGACAACAGTTTAAGAACCATAGAAAAAGGGTAATAAAAAACTTGTGCATGTGAGGATTAGACAAAGTTATCTAAATATTAATTCCACTTGAAATTCAAAATGCTAACTGTCAAAATAAAATAAATCAAATGCACCCCTATAAGTATGGTCTGCAACCAACACCCATTGGTACCGTCATCCCAGCTAAGCTGACTGACATGAAGATATGGCATCAGAGTAAAGAGAGATTTATTCAGATAAACATAGGTAATCATAAGTACCTTAAAACTCCAGCATACATAAATGGAACAATCAACTGTCCATGCAAGGCCATTATCCATCGAATAGGTCTACTGAACATGACCTGCATCACATGGAAAACCCACAAGTGGGTGCCGCATTGGAAACATATGCAAACACCTTTCAGATAGGTGTAACAAAATATAGAAATATTGTTTCCCAAGAAAATTTGCACAGCAAAATATTAGGATAGAAGACCTCTAAACAGAAAATCAACTTTGCAATTACCTGAGAGTTCCAACGCATAGTCTTTGGGAATGATATTTTACTGATGGTATGCGGCAAATCTTTAGATAAAATCTAGCATGACAAAGAACTACGTTAGTGTAAATAATGAAACAGCACATTGTCCAATAAAAGTAGATTTCTGTGGAGAAAATTGAATTGCTGTAACAGAATGAGAAAGTAGAGTTCTTTCAACCCAGTCAAAAATCCACACCCCAGCCCCCACTTTCTCTTCCTCCTTATTCATGCATATCAAAAAGAATAGCAAGTCCTTCCAAAAGACCAAGCATCTTATCCTCTACATCTACATAAGTGTTTTACTACCCAAAATGCACAACATATTATAATCTTTTGTACAACTAGCAAAGAAGAGAGGTGTCTGTATAACCTCCAAAGCAAGTCGAGTAGTCTCCGTCACACGAACATAAACATATTCTGTTTTCCCTGCAACGGAAAAAATGGACAGATTTAGCGACTTTACGTATACGTGAATTCTCAATTTCTATGTCCAACCAAATTCTTCCCATTGTTCCTAGAAAAAAAGATAAGCCACCAGCATTCCTGAAATTTTGGTCACTTTTAAAATGGCCTTCATACTTATTACAGCATCCATACAAACATTTTATGCATATGTGCAAAAAAAAAACCATTGAGGATGTTACAGATGCCAAAATAAATATAGGCCGCACATGATTAAGCATATACCAGAGCTGACCCAGAAAATAGTGCAGGGGTATTTAATTACCATATCAAAAGAGCAGGTTGAAAAGAAAGAAAAGAAGGACGAATCAATTGATAGCAAATATGCTTTATAAACTGTCCTATTAAATTCAAATGCAATGGAATAAAAGCTACATAATTGTTTATAAGAAAAGAATATAACATGGCATGATCACAAAAAGAGCGCACAGAAAATAAGTAGAAAGACAAAATGGAGTAAATTTTGGCTTCATATTCCAGTTAAAGATGCATCTGGATGACTTACCATCAACCTTAATAAATAATGAGTCCAAGGTAACATTGTATCTACGGCAAAAACCCTCAGCAGCCTAGCATGAAATAAGAAGCTAATGTTATAAGCGGACATTGAATAAACATAACACATGAGAAATAAACATATTCCAAAGCACTTTAGAGTTTCTGCACTACTACTATACATAGGATGACGTGAGGACATACCAATATGCTTTCGTCTACTTCTTTGGTTTTAGTTAGAAATGAGAAAAAATATCAAACATTATGTTGACAAAGAAAACAAAAAAAACTACTTATTGATCCTTTTTTAAAGGAAGAAGGAAAAAACAAATTTATCTAAAACTGCTTTTTGAAATATTGCAAATGCTAAAAAATTACAGGGTATAGGATAGCTTTAGATCTAAAAAAAGAAAATGCAACGCTATAATAACCTTTGTAGGATTCCCTTGCTCGTCAAAAGCCTTTGAAACAGGGGGTCCTCGCACTTCAACCTCTACTTCTGGCTGCTTAGAACAAAGACTCTCAACACAAACCTGAAAATGCAATAGTAAGGCATAAATTACAAGGATTCATACATTTTAGAACCAGAAAATAAGAAGATCACAATAAGTAGAAGATAATGCACAGAAATCCAACTTCCAACGAGCGATATCACAATTCAACATCATTGCATAACTGAAAACTAACTGAAAATGTAACTTGCCTGGCAACCTAGAAAAAAATACTACATGGACTTGAACCACATGGTCCAGAAGTTCAAATTTGGATTAGTTTGATTACCAAAGGGCCTGAGTTTACATGCTACTCTCCCATCTCACCTCCTCGCAGATGTGGCCCATTCTTTTACATTGGGTGTTACAAAGCAAAAAGACAGTGGGAGTTGTAAGAAATATACATAATTTTCTTAGTGAGGATACATTATTCCTACCTATATGTTCTTACATAAATTATACAGCAATAGTATACATTGCAACATTTGTATGAGGTGATTGACATGCAATAAAATTGGTAATGAAGCAGGAAAGTTGTTCGATGGTGAGCGTCTAGTTTTTATGTGGACAAAAAGCTATTTATATCATAATGGCATACAAGAAGTTCAATTACCACAGGCAGATAAACCATGATTTCTAAAAGATATGGAAATTGACAACAGGAAGCAAAGAGAGGTAGAAGCAAAGTTATACCACTAGTCGGCGAGGAGTGCCGAATGCTTCCACGTCACCATGGCTTAACCTCTGTTTTTCTAGTAATTGCAACACTGCATCTTTAAGCTGCAAGCAATATCCAGTAGATTAAAAATTTATGACCAATAAAGTACTTTGCACATTACAAGGAAAAAACCACAAAGCATGAGTTGGACAATAGCCCACGTTGCATGCTTCATACGGAATTACATCGTACTTGCTGGCTGGCATGAACTACATCTTGAGGAGGCATTTCCTCAGTCCCAATTTCAAGAACAAATGACCTTGGTTTGTCATGCATCTGCAATGCAATTAATAAAATAAACAAGAAAAGGAGAATTACATTGTAGATTACAACTTTCAAACATCATCCATGGCAAGTTAATATTAAGTTTGAACACCAAATATAAATAAAGGAACAGAAGCTACCAGCTATTTCTATCTATGCAAAGATTTTCCAGTGTTTGGTTAGTGTGCATGCATGTAAAACTTGTAGGTTCTCATGTCCCTAAAGTTCTGGGCATTTAGCAACCGAGCATAAAGTATGTGCACAGAGTAATCATGGCTTTTCAGCCTATTTGAGTCAGTCAAAAATAGAAGAGAAACATCTCTTTGTAGCAGAATAGCAATAAATCCTAATAATTTCAAGATAAGTATCACAAACACCACCATATATCTATTAACTGTCATCACAAGACTATAATTTAAGATTTGCAAGCTTTGAACTTCTTCTTTTCTAACTTTTTTTCCTTTCTAGAGGTGCGTATGTAGTGGCAGGGGAATAGGAAAACATCAGAACAAGATAGATAGATGGACCTCAACTAACCTTTTTGACTGCTTCATCCAAAACCTCCTTAGCACATTCAAGATGCATAGTTTCAGAAATAGTACCTAGTGGATGTCCAAGGGCCTCTCTGGTCTTTAACCAAAGTTGGGCACATTGCCGAGCTAAACTGATACATCAATGAGAAATAAGCAGATTTATAACTTTAGAAAGGTCAATTTACAAGCACCTCAATATCAAGTATTGTATTTTTTCCAAGCTACGCAGATTTCATTTCTTTTAAAGAATCATGTTTATTTCTCCATATTGACATCATCAAAGTAATAGAAGATAACATCACCTAAGATGAGCTAACATTTCATGCATAATTTTGGTTCTTTCATTTACCATCTCAACAGGCTGTCATTCAACCAAAGCAGTTTATAGCTGGATAGTATCAGAAAAATTAGTCTCACCTACGCATTCTACCAAAATAACGAGCACGCTCAGTTACGCCAATATAACCTCTAGAATCTAAGATATTGAAAGCATGAGATGTCTTCAGAAGCTGGTCATACCTAGCATGTTGAGCAAACAATAACATTAACAAAACATGGAAAAAGGTCCATATAATATAGGTGAAAGAATAACTAGAAGTTCCAAAACTTACGCAGGAATTGGAAGGCCTGAAGCAAGCAAGGATCGAGCTTCTTCCTCAAAAAAATCAAAGTGCTTTTGAACATGATTGACACTAGCATGTTCTAAATAATATGCGCTCATTTCCTTCCTGTAACATAGCTGTAACTTTTTCATGATACATCACTAGATGGTGTAAAAACAAAATCGAGCTAAATAGTAAACAATATTGACATACTGAATGAGAAATAAAAAATGATGCCAAAAGTAACAACACTGAAAAAAGCACATGTGAACACAAGGTTACAGGGACTAAACTTAATGAGATATGCAAAAGAAATTAAAATGACCATCATGTATTGCTAATAATGTGGGAAATGGATAATGTGCATTCAGATGATAGCAACAAAATTTTTAAGGGGAAAATAAATAATTTATTTACTCATTTTCTAAGAACAACTCTCCATATGTGATCCCATCTGCATACTGAATTTTTTTAAAATGATCAACTCCCTGCCAATTATTTAAAATAATATTAGCAAAGTTATAAATCATAACAAAGCTAGAAAGAAAGGAACAGAAATAAATTTGACTTGACCTGAAGTAACATAAGTATCCGCTCAAGGCCATAAGTTATTTCAACGGATATTGGTGACAGTTGAACACTTCCGGCCTAAAGAAAGAGTGGGAGAAACCAGAGAATATAAGGGAAACGTCATGAAAATTCACAAAGCAAGAGAATAACAAGTGCAGCCTCAATTGAGGGAAACAACCACTTCAAACTAGATTCAACGCCTCTTAAAAAATATTACCCCAGGCGACTTAAGCACTAAAGTTGTACTCAACTCAACTATACTATGCCCTTGGTCAAAGTTGATAGAGATTGACTATAGATTCTTTCCCCACTACAAAATGATTTTAAGCTACATCTTCATAAAAATGTAAATCCCATAGACCATTAAGAACTAAAGTTATGCTTGGGCAAAATAATTAACACAATGAAAGAACAAGAAGGGATGCACATGAATTAGGGGGGTTGTAGAGATGGTAGGAACAACTTTCAAAAGAGAAACTAATTAAAATGATGGTGCGAACAAGTATGAAAATAAATTCAACCTGATAATGAAATTAGAAAAATAAAATCAAAACTGGTATATTAATAATTCATAAAATTAGCTTAATTATCAAGACGTCCATTTCCTCATCTCTTAAAACAAATGAAAATTCCTTTCCCAGTGAATTCATCTTCCTATACTTTCTTCCACTCCCATTTCCTCCTCCCCAAACAGTGAAAATGCAATAATCAAAGAATAACTAATGTAGTCACTCAAATAACCTGTTGAAAATAAGTGAACTGAGTGACTTCCATCCCATCCATCCAGATTTCCCAGCCCAAACCCCATGCACCAAGTACCTGCAACAATTTCCATGGCGACGTGATTCAAATGGCAAGTCAGCAAGCCAGCACTCAATAAAAAGGCATGCATGCATATAGCATGAAAATATCTGTAAATATAAATTATTACTGGACTCTCCCAATTGTCCTCCACAAATCGTATATCATGTTCATTGACATCAATACCTGTCAAAATAAGGCAATCAAACGACCAAGCATCATTGAAATAAAACAGAAATTGTAAAGATAGACAATTCTATTCATTTTAATTCAAACTACTTAATTACCAAACAACATAGCTTGCCTATGTTTTATGAGAAAGATAATCACTGTATCAATTACAACACATTGTTTAATCAAGTGTAATTTGTAAAGTAGTTCTATCAATAACTAAAGCGGAAAATTAGATCATTTTTATCTACATATTGATCTCGCTTAGTGGGTGTCTACTAAGTGATCTGAATTTTTTCCCAACTTTAGTTGACATATGCTTTACTAGATATCACATGCAACTCTTGGATTTAAATGCTACAAGTTAGAGATTATATATAATTCCACGAACAACAAACATCAAATCAATACCTAAAGCTGATAGGCTATGAATAAAAAGGTCTTGAGAATTTCCAGGATCAGGTTTTAGGATAACCTGAAATAAACAATAAGCAAATGAAAGAATATAATTATCGCATTGGTTCCATTCTATATACAAAGCTCAAACAAACTTCAGAGATTGCATGAATCAATCAACTTAACCTGAAATTGAGTATGACGTTGAAGTCTGTTGGGGTTTTCCCCATATCGACTATCATCTGGCCGAATACTAGGCTCTGCATACCTGTTATCAGAACTCCTCATAAATAGATAAATAAAAAATTAACCAGACAAGAAATCAAGTAGAAGCTTTAAACAACAATAATTTGTAAATTTGCAACAAATGAGATATGCGCTATTCATATTATATCTGTGAAACAATAAGCTAGATAAATTCTATGTAGAGCAGGAAATATAAATAAATAAATAAAACTCAAAGCATACTTACGCCACATTCCACGGTTCAGGCCCAAGAACCCTTAAGAATGTAAGAGGATTCATAGTACCAGCTCCAACCTGGTCAAGTAACCACAATCTCAGCTTCAGAGAAATGCATACCAAACAAATAACAAGCACAGCAACTGTATGTAGAAATGCAAAGGGAATAAAAGAGAAACACATAGCATTAATGAAAGCAAATATAGCATAAACATTACCTCTGTATTGCTGCATTGCATAACTGCGCAACCAACAGAAGCCCAATACTCCTACACAAACAATAGAAATTCAAAAAAAAAAACAGAAATGAGAGTAACAGTGAATAGGATATTATTAGAGTGCACAATTTTGACCTGCAGTCGTTGAATGGCTTGTTGAAACGTTGGGATAGAAGATTTCTGCTGCTCATTGTTCGGACCTGTTGAGGAGTGTTGCTGAATTGAAGATGTAGTAGTGGCAGTTGTTGTAGTGAAGCGACGGCGGTTGAAACGGAGGAGGCTAGGGTTTGACCTGCCGGAGAAGCGGAAGAAGGATAAACGACCAGTCTGTGGTTTTAGAAAGGAAACGAGTAAAGGGAGCGCCAGAATGGCCATGGTTTGGTTAGTTCCCTCTATGTCTGACCGGCGTTGGAGGCTTTGCAAAGAAAAAAAAACAAAGAACCTTATCAATTATATTGGATGATTTTCTCTAACAGTCCCAAACTTCACTCTCTTTCGCCTAACCACCCCTGAAATTTAAAACGTATCCCGACCCGTCTTTATATTTTAAATTTATATCTCAATTGTCTTTGTCGTTAATTTTTTTTCCAACACCGTCAAATTTTACTACAATATATGTTTTGGTAGTCTTCGTCATTAAAATTAGAAAATTATTAAATTACTTGTTGAATATCAAACTGCAAATCACATCAACAAAATCTGATGGTTTTAAAAAAATAACAACATAAGTGTTGAGATATAATTTTGAAGTACACGGACAATTCGCATATAAATATGAAGTATATGGACGATTAGGATACCATTAAATTTTAGAGTCGGTTAGGAAAAAAATAAAAAAATTGGGAAATCTTTGTTAAAAGTTAAACATATTAAAAAAATGCCCTTTATATTTAATATGAAGATCAAGTTGGTCTTCTATGTTTAGAAAAGTGTTGACACGTATTTTATGTTTTAAAAAAGCTCAAACGAACCCCTTCTAATACCGCTAGGAAGATTCTTACTTATGTGTAATTTGATTTGGCGCTTAAATATGAAGTGGTTCAAACCCTGTCCTTAGTTTGGCCTGTGATTTATGTATGCATTTCTTACATTCAAATATATATTTTATGTATGAAAAAAATTCAAATATTATCGTTCATGTATGATTTAAAATTCAAATATGCCCATAACGGCTTACTTAGAAGTTTAACCGAGTCGGATTAACTTGCATGATATATAAGCTATATAGGATTGACTCAAAAAAATATGTGAAATCAACTCGATTAATTAATAGTTGAGGTCGAGTTTGAACTACTCGAGCTAATTATCGAATTAAATTTGAACATCAAATTCGCAGCTTAAATTTTAATTCATATACAAAATTTCATTATTAAATATTTATATTGATAATCGAATAAGTCGAGTTTAAATTTTGAATATTATATTAGATTCGAGTTGGAGCCTTTGGAATGAAGTTTGGTCGAATAATCAAATCGATCTCAAACTTAATTATGTTTCTCTTCGATTAGATTAAGTGACATTAATGTTCCTTGATTGAGGACTAACCCTCTAAAGGAACAATAGGTGATCACCTGCATAAATAATAAAGTAATCTTAAAGGGCCTTAAATTTGGTTTGCATGATAACTACTCTGGTGTTTAAGTCAATACGATTCTTGGTAAAGGTAATAAGTGCAGTAAGTATTTAGATCCCAAAAATACATTACTCTTCCAAGCATATGTACATAAATGTTTATCAAATTTTTATGAAGCGATTCTCATAGTATTGTGGATGGCTCATCTCGAATGTTTCCCTCCCTATTGGGTAACTCTTTATGAAGAAATGATTCCCGGTGTCACTACTCTCATGCTAGAAGATATGGCTAGTGTTTCTGTCCCTAAAACGTGTAGACTCAAATAGTTTGGCCATTCCTTGTAGAGCAAAAAAAAAAATTACATTAAGTGTGTGTTAGAACAATTTTAAATATGAACGATATGTTTAAACCTTGTTATATGTAAAGAGCATATTTGAAATTTTTTATATACGAGAAGCAAAATTAGACTATTGACCAAACAATGAGAGCATATTCGAATCAACTCATGTTCATAGCACCAAGTTGATCATTTTTCTAATAGTGTTAGAAGGAGGGGTACATATGAATTGTTTTCAAAAATATTGATGTGTTTCAGCATCCTTTTAAACATAGAGAGCAAACATAATCTCTGGGTCAAATAAAGAGAGCACATTTTATCCTTTCACCATAAAGTTACAATAAAAATGTCTACTAGCGCCACGCATCGCGAACCGCCCCGTAGAGCAGTACTAGTAAAAACGACATTGTGACAGTTACTCATCATTCACACTCCACCTGAGCCGACTGGCCCTTTTTCTCTGACGCCGCATAATTTCTTGAAAAGAAATGGCCGAAGAAGAAGAAGTGTTGATGGAAATGGAAGCGGTGCAGGCTGTATATGGAGACAATTGTATCGTCGTTAATCAATTTCCTCCTCATTTTCACCTCGATATCAAGCCCCGAACCGCCGATATATCTTCTCAACAGGTTTATTTTGTTTATTGAAAAACAGATTTCTAGGGTTTCTATCATTTTTACACTCCCTTTGTTTGTTTATTTCCAATTCGATCATTCCTTTTTTCTTGCTGCAGTTCGTAGAAGCAATAATTGAAATTCGAGCAAGTTCTCAAGTAAGTCACAGCACTCACAAGTAATCACTATTCTTATGAATTTGTTTGATTATTGTATGTTTATTCATTTGTAGCCTTATTAACTGTAGACATATTTATATCGTGCAGTATCCAAATGAACTACCGGAAATCAGTATTATAGAATCCAAGGGGCTTGATGATGGAAGGCAGAACCAGCTACTTGATAGCATACAACAAAAAGCTCGCGAACTCTCCTCTTGTTTGATGCTTGTTGCTCTCTGTGAGGTAAATTAATTGATATGTCTGTCAATTTTGTCTAGATAGCTTTTTTGTCGCAAGCATTAGTATCCAGATTCCGTATAGATTACAAACCAAGCAAACTTCTCATGTAATGATTATTAATTATACATATAGATAGTTTTTCTTTTCCAGTATCTGGTGGCTTTTGAAGTAAACAATGCCTATATGCATTTACATTACATAGAGTTTGAGCCTGCTATAGTTTACTCCCCTCCAGCCGACATCATCTATCGTATTGGACAAAAACACGGGAATTATCAAAATGATTGAACACTCGTAACTATCTAGAAATAAGACTCTTAACTTAAATACCCTTTCATTGAAATGTGCTCCACTTGTTATCTCATTAACTCAGATATTTCATGTTTCCCTCCAATACTAGTTAACTGTTTTGGAAATCAAAGTATGTAAAATGCTTTTATTAATAAATGTGGCATTAATACTTTCTTTTTCTTGATTTCTGTGACAGATAATTTGTCTAAACGGACAGTTAATATGGATTAATGACTGTTAGGACTGTGGATGTTTCTGTTGTTTTTTTAGCTTATCATTTTAGGTAGGGTAAAAATAACCTGCTCTCCGAGGATTAAAAGTTTGCATGGACATGGGAGATAATTTTACTTCCCTAGTTATTGTATTGGTTTTTACAAATTCTGAAAGTTTATTCTAATGCCAAGTTTCTCTACTTGGTTTAGGGTAATTTGGGTTACATTTTCTTTGATTTCCTTAGATTTTTCTTTATTGATGTCTGTAAAAGGAAGTATCGACTGATTTATATTTTCAGGATGCAGTTGAGCAGCTCTCTTTTATGAATCACCCTGATGGAAATTGTCCATTGTGTTTGTGCCCTTTGGTCTCAGACGATGAACAGAATGAAACCCGGCCATTTATGAAGCTGATGTCGTGTTTCCATTGCTTTCACAGGTATGGATCTTTTTTTTGTTTCTAGCTAACTCTAAATATATTATGTGCATCCACTTTTCAGCAATCTATTTTTGCTGTCAAAATTATAACATCGGAAGTGCAACACACTTTTTTATTTTGTTTCCGGCACTCCAAATTATTCCAGTGAGTGCATTTTAAGGTGGTGGAATTGGCTTCAGAAAGAGAACAAGACCAATTCTGACACCCCATCTGCCACAACTCTGCACTCCGTCAGAAGCCGGGAAAATAAGAAAGGTATGCTTGGCCTTAAATTTAAGGTTTGCAAATAGTATCCATGTGTAGCTATCAGTATCATGGGGTAATTTATAAACATTAAACCATTTACTGAGTAGGGACTTGAGAAACCATTTAAGTTTTGGCAACATTAAAAATTGGAACTTCAAAGCACTTGCTAAATTTCTAGGCCAATTTTAGTGCAACGATATTGTTCTAGAATGTACCTTCTCTTATCGTACCATGATGTTATATGGTGATTTTGCCAGTGCATTTATTTATCTAGGTATTTCTTTCTTGCACCTTAAACAATTTTTTTTTTTGGCAGAAAACTGTAATCTTCATCTTTTCGTTTTCTTTCATCATGGTATTAATTTCTTGCAATGAGCTGGTTTTATTAGATGCAATTGGAGAAAATATGGGAAACTGTCCAGTTTGCCGCAAGGTCTTTCACACCAAGGATTTCGAACATGTGCTCAGCTTGGTCGAGGTGCATACCTCTGAATCAGTAAGCATCTATAGTCATCTAATTATACTATCTTGGAACTTTGTTTCTTCTCATTTTTTTTGCAATGTTATAAAGAAAGATTGTGCGGCTGTTTCCATGATAAAATATTTCCACATATAAGTGCTAAATTCAGTCCGCTAAAATTTTGACAGAAATTGTATGAAAAGAGAAAACTCAGGAAATAAACTTGTTAAAATAATAAACCATTTTTCTTGCTAGTCCATTAGATGTTTTATATTTGAAAAAATATCAGATTTCATGTGTAATCATTTGCCGACATCAATGGCTCACTATCTTGGAAACTAAAATATTCTGAATTTTCAGCAGAGAATGACCAGAAGGCATTTTGGTAATAATGATGAAGGCAAATCTGCAGGATTGCCTCATATCCTCTAATTTCTAAGGCCTCACGAATTCCTCTTCTTCCACTTAAAAATATTAGAAACTAAAGAAAATAAAACAAGTGGGTTGGCAACATGATACAAGTGAGATAATTTAACATTTATAGGTAAAAGATGAAGCATTCAAACACATATTTTGTGATCCCCGTGTGACAATATAGGATATAAATCGTGTAACTGAGGCATTAATTTAATAAAGTTGTTCCATTCACAGTTCTTATGCAGATCTTGTTTATTCCAGGCATCAACTCTTCATTCTTGATATTATTATTAGTTGGATTCAATCACTGATGGGTCTTTTTCAAGTTTCTTCAAAGATGATGATGTTAATTTGCTTATTGTGTTGTTCTTAGAGCTCCAACATAACAGAACTTGATGAGGAGCTACTCCAGTCTGATTCAGAGAACATTCGAAGACATAAGTTTGAGGCCATATTGAAACTACAGCAAGAAAATAGTGGTTTAATTGAACCAAAGAAAAATATAGTAGTTTTACCTGGCATGCATCTTCCTCCGCCAGCCCCAGCGCCTACCCAGACGTTGAACGATGAAAGTAATGAAGAGCAGCAAAACAACTCAACAGTCTCGACGGGAATAAACATTGGGGATCCTTCAAATAGACCTAGCTCCAGTCAGTACAGGAAAACCGGCAGGCGAAAGCAAAAAATACAAAATTCGAGAAAACAAAGCGTGTGGGTCCGAAAAGAGGATGCTGCTTCTAGTTAGGTACACAGCACATCTTTTTTTAGACTTTTCCTTTTTTCGCAAAAGCATTATGTTGGAACTAAAATACAGATTGGCGGTGGCAACAACAAGCAGGGCTGCGGTCTGATCTTATACGCTTGTTATGTCTCATTGAGATCTTCTAAAATGCTATTTCAGATTTTTGATTTAGACTTTGGAGATGTGATGGCTTAAAAGATGATTTTTTGTTGACAACGATGATAACTTTGTAAATGATGAATGAATTGTTTTTTTTTTGAGGATGATGAATGAATTGTTGAAAATGATTAATAAGTGTCTTTATCTGTCAAGGGAGTTGCTCTTTTTTCCTAAATATTGGTTTCCTGAACTCAATGCATCCTAGGCTTTGTCACATTGCGGTGAATTCTAATCTCAAATTTCAGCTGTTGGTTGAAATGTTCTGAAATGCGGTATTGGTTCATAATGTGATCCACCTCTACATTAGCCCAGTAGGCCCAGTAATGCATTAATGCTCAAAATGTTTGTCATTTCAAACTTCAAGAGAAAATGCTTGCCGTTTTCACCGGGTAAGAAAAGCCAAAATAGAGTTGATGCTCCTGGACATGGTTAAGTAAAGGAGGATGTATATTCTTTTAGAGTCTAGAGTATATGCAAGAATCTTCTCAATTCTGACAAGCAGTTAATAAAAATGGCCCCTATTTATTTATAAAGTTTGATAAGAAATCTGAGCATTGTTGAGTTGGCAGGTTCTCATTCATTCCTTATATTCCTGGCTCATAATCTTTCTGGGTGCTTAAAAATTTCAACCATCAGTAAGATATTTTCGAATGGAAACTGTATTTTAAATTGATTTTGATTCTGATGGTGATTTTTTTTCAACGGTTAAAATTTCTATTAATAATAATAAAAATTATATAAATAAATAGTTCTTTATTAATTTAAAAGAAATATTCTAAAATAATGATGAGAATTGTTTTAATAGAATCATCGAATAAGGTTTTTTCAACCATCAAAAGATTTCCAAATACATAAATGGTTCAAATATTGAGACTACGATCTTGAAGCCGGCCTCTTTGTTTTCCATGTGAGGAAGACGAGCTAGGTTGTCTTCCTCCCAAGAAAGACAAACCAACTTGTCGTATTCCTTACATGGAGGACGACCAGCAGCTGGTCGTCTTTCGTGGAAGACGAATCAGAGCTGTTTTGGTTCACCGGAGGCTAAAAAAATTTCCGAACAAAATTAAACTAAAAATGATATAAAAGTATAATTTAATTAATTTAAAATTTATTTATGGAATAAAGTAAAAAAAAATTGTATAACATTTATAATTAATTTGTAGAATTTTAAGAAGATGATATTTTTGTTTTAATTATAACATTAGGGACTATTTTGAATATTTGTTAAAATATGAAGTATTGGGAAAAAATCAATTTAATGATTGAGAGTGTAATAGAAAGTAAAAGGTGTGGATTTTATTAACTGAGGGTGGAATTGAAAATGAAAGGTGCGGATTTGAGTAAAATTGGTGATTTTGCAACGTGAGGGTGCAAATGAGAAGGGGCCAAAAGATTGAGGTTTTTTCAGACTATTAGCCTTTATTTTTGCAAAGGTGCGGTTAGTTGGAAGTCTACTCGACAATTGAAAAGGCTGATAAGGAAGCAATTTAGCATTATTTTGTTACCGAACTGCTCGTGTTTTTCAGACTATTAGCCTTTATTTTTGCAAAGGTGCGGTTAGTTGGAAGTCTACTCGACAATTGAAAAGGCTGATAAGGAAGCAATTTAGCATTATTTTGTTACCGAACTGCTCACGAGCAGTTCGGCGTCCGACTTGATAAGCGTTCGGTTCATATTTGTTCGTATTTTAACCCTTGAACTTGATTTTATGTTTATTTTTTTAAACGAGCTTATGAGGTGTTCATCTCGTTTATATTCACAAATAGCTCATATAATAAACTCGTTTAATAGTTTGTGAGCAAGCTCGTATATAAGTTCGATTAAGAGTTCGTGAATTGGTTCGTATATGAGCTCGATAAAAAGTTCACGAACCGACTTGTGTAAATGTCCGATTAAGAGTTCTCGATCTGGCTCATAGTTAATTATATATAAAATATTTTGTTAGTTTATTAAAAGGCTTAATCACCAAAACCCCCCACCTTTTAGCCCCTTTTCAAATGCACTATGACGTTATAATTTTGCCAGCTGCAACCATATTCGCACCTTTGTATATCAATTCCACCCTCAAGTAATAAATTGATCTCTTCTCCATTTGGAGAAAGTTAAAATAAGTAATCCATTTTTAACTTTTTGTGTGGAAAAAAGTTCAAACAAGTAATTTACAAGGGTTTTTATGAATTTTTTCGAGTGAAAAAGAGTCCAATTTGATTTTGAGGGTGGAATTGAAACTCAAAAGTGCGAATTTGGGTGCAGCTGACAATATCGCAACGTCACGGTGCAACTGAAAAGGTGCTAAAAGGTGAGTTTTTTTTGTGATTAAACCTTTATTAAAAATACATAGTTTCAAACAAAACTATATAGTTTTGATATAAAAAGAACAATTGATTAATTGTTTGTGTTCGTTCATTTACCTGCAAAACCAACAAGCTCGCGAACAAGCACATTTAAAGCATTTGCGAACTTGTTTGCGAGCTTGTTAGTCTGTCAACTAAACGAACACGAGTTAAACACGAATCGGACATGAACATTATAATTTTTTAATGAACCGAACATGAACACTTCGTTTAAAGCTGAAATAAACATGGCCATCTTATTCGTGTAACAAACTGAATATGAACACTTCAGATTTCGTTCATTTTACAACCCTAAACATAAGCATTCAGAGAAGTGATAATCAGACTGTTATTCACTAAATAAAAAATCAATCTTATTGAATTAGGACGAAGCGCATTAATGTTTCGTGTTATTTTGTTAGCTTTTAAGATTTTATTTATAGTACTATTTTTATATATTACTGAGTATTGTCTTTTGGTGACGAGGACTCACTCCCTCGAGTCAAAGTCCAAGATCACTGTTCAAATTCCGGAATATGGATTGCCCGCTAGGGTACATATCTGACAATTCTTTGTTACAATGGCGAGCAATCCAATGCCAACCACTTCATATATTAAAATGGGCGTAGTCGGAGTTTTGAGCCCGCAATCATGACGCCCAGATAGCTGAAATTGAGACCAGTAAATCAAATTTTACGAGTTTTAGTGGAGTATTTTGATAGTGCTCAAGCATGTAAATTTATTTAACTTAATCTTGTTAAATTTTAGTGTCGATCTTTTTATTGCTTCCGCAACAAAAACTTATCATCAGACATGGGTACCATTGATGATCAAGAATGGAAGAAGAAGCAGCAGCAGCAGCACTGTTCCAATTAAAGCTCCGAAGCAATATTGTCCCTACCGGCCAATTGCAATAAAAGCGTTCAACTAATAAAGGCAAAAGGCTCACTTTAGCCCCTGAGGTCAAACCGAAATAATTAATAAGACCCTAAGGTCGAAGGTAGCTCAATTTAGACCCTGAAGTTGTTCAAAATGGTTCACATCCCACCGAAAAATTTGACACCGTTAGTTTTCTGTCAAGTGATGACGTGGCACGTATGAAAAAAGTTCAAAAACATCCTTAACGTTTAAAATACTTATCAATTTTTTATTTATAGCTTTTTTTAACCATTTTCACCCTCTTCTTCATTTAAATATCAATAATTAAATAATATTTAAAATTAAGATATTTATTAAAACAATCGAAACTCAATTAGACACTTCGAAACCTAATTTAACAAATCGAAATTCAATTAAACAAATCAAAATTCAATTAAACCAATCAAAATTCAATTTAAAACTGATTAAATCAACTAAAATTAAAATTTCGTAAAACCCATCGAATATTTTTCGAATCTATTTAAAAAAAATATCACCGCCTTCTACCGACCGCCGAATATTTTTTCCGGCGGTCTTCTCCGGTTCTCCCATGGGAGAACAGCCGGCTGTTCCCCCATGGGAGAACAGCCACTGCTCTTCCCAAGTGGGAAGAACAAAGGCTGCTCTTCCCAAGTGGGAAGAACAGATCTGTTCTTCCCAAATGGGAAGAACAGATCGACTGTTCTTCCCATGGGAAGAACAGCCACTGTTCTTCCCATGGGAAGAACAAGATTCTTCATGTTCTTCCCATGGGAAGAACAATAGGATGGAGAAGACCGCCGGAAATAAATTCCGGCAGTCGGTGGAAAAGGAAATTAAAAAATATTATTTTTTTATTAAATTTTTTTATTTTAATTTTTATTTGATTTTTGGTTGGAATTGTTTTTGCCGAAGATTATAGTGGTGCTGGTGTGTAGTAGCAGGGAGGTGAATTAGATTTAAATTGAATTTTGATTGAATTTCGAAACGTTTAATTAGGTTTCGAAATGTTTGATTGAGTTTCGATTGTTTAAAGATATATTTTAATTTTAAAAATTATTTAATTAGATATATTTAAATGAAAAAGAGGTTGAAAATAGTTAAAAAAAATTATAAATATAGATTTGGTAAATTTTTTAAACATTAAGGATGTTTTTGAATTTTTTCCTAAAGGCCACGTCATCATTTAAACGGAATAAACTAATGGTGGTGCGATGTGAACCATTTTGGACAACTTTAGGGGCTAAAGTGAGCTACCTTCGACCTTAAGGTCTTATTAATTCTTTCGGTCTGGCCTCAGGGGCTGAAGTGAGCCTTTTGCCACTAATAAACTAACGGACCAATCATGCCTTGAAAAGCTTCACATATAGTCTATAGAGAGCCACATTGCTCCTTTGATTTGAGCTTTGTTTTTTAATTGTTTCTTTTTGCTTTTTCAGAGTTGTCTCCGAACCAAATTGCTAATCATTCTTCAGACCACACTCCCCTGTCTACCTTTTCTTCAAATTCTATTAAATGAAAAAGTTCAAATCCAACTCATCACCCTAAATATGTATTTCAATCAATCTTAACTATTAGATTTTGCTTCTCTGTAACTGCAAAACTTTCTTTCACCGGCTGGATAGTTGATTACCATCTTTGACAAAAAAAAAACTGGATCGTTTTTTTTTTATAGGGAGCACCAAATTAAATTAAATAAATCAGGTGTCTACATTGTGTGCTATTTAAGGAAATACTTTACATTCATCCCATCAACTTTTTGTAACTAGGCTTGTAAAGTTTTACCAAAAATTGAGACCTCTTGAACAGTGTATTTTTTGGTCCTCTTGTTAAGTTTTGCTGCTGACTGAGTGGACTAATTCCATTATCAAAATACATGTTTCAACCCCTGCATTATTATATTTTTTGTATTGGATTCCTCTATTATTATTTATATACATTTAGTCCTTTATAGATATTAGGTCTTTCAATCACAAAAAGTATTAACATCGTCAAATCAACCCGAAAACCAAAAAAAAACAATAGAAAAACTTACTTTTAACAAAAATAAAATGCAAGAACTCAATTAAAAAATGAATATAAAAAAATGAATAAAAAATTTATATCAGTTGTGCTAGCGGCTTATGGTGTATATACACTTTATTTCCATGACCGTCGAATTTTTGTCTACAAAATTAAAAGTGTAGGATTCAATCTTGATAAATAAAAGTTGAGGGATCCAATTCAAGAAGGTGTATAGTACAGGTATAATTATATGACTTTAGTAGCTCTATGCGTCCACACTGACACTGTCCAGCACCTTTGGTTGTTAGTATGCCTCATCATAATTTGATGCCTTATAAGCTGATTTTAGCCACAAAAATATCAAAAATAATATTTTATATAAAAATAAATTATAAATGTAAAGATTTAAAATTTTATTAATTATTTTTATAAATATAAAGAAAATATAAAAATGTAACACTCTATGTTTCCGTAGAATATAGGCAACACACGGTTCGAAAGAAAAATATTCCAACCATTTTTACTCCGAAGATTATTTTTTTGTTAATTGGAGAGGGGGAGTGCCTGTGAGAGTAAATAAACTCATGATTTTGATAGTTAACTGTCCCGCACTTATACTATTTGAGATACAACTCGTTGGTTTTTACTCCAAACAAATGAATATAGATGTGATTGCAAGTGTGAATCATTCTGGCATTTGCAATAAAACCTGGACCATGGTTTTGTAGGACCAAGTGAATCACATCCACTATAACTGTTTTACTTCTTTTAGTTATTAGGACTGCAAATTGTAATATTTTTATAAATCAGTGTAGGCAATTTGATGATCCATCAATGCCTCAAGTAAATTAGTATGAATCAATCGCGTAAATTTAATTTTGTTTTTATTAGTTTAAATGGATAAGTTTAGTGGTGCAGTTGTTGTACAATAACTTCAAAGTTTAGAAAAATGGAAATTGAATTACTAAAATTTCAAAAAATGAACTGAAGATAGTAAAAAATAATTATAATTTAGTAATTATATATAAAAATTAACCTATAAACGAGTTAAGTTCGAGCTCGGTTCATATTCACTCATTTATAGGCAATACCCATGACAACTTTACGATTTTCCCGGGAACTTTTCTTTTTAATGAAAAGTCCTTCAACTTTTTTCTTTTCTACTTTAAAATGGTTATTAAGTCTATATTTGTGTACAACGATTGTAGCAATTTTATTCAATTTTTTTAATTTTTTTAATGATGTCCTAATTTCAACTTGCAATTTTAGCTATTTTTCAATCAATTTATTTTTTCAATCTTTCATCTCAATACTCTACCTGTTAACTTTATTTGATTTTTTTGTCAACTTTTTATTTATTTATTTTCAGCCACCAAAAGAGTTAGAAAATGTATAATTCGATTTTAATATTATTTTTTATTTTTTTAATATAAAAATTTTAATTTTAAAATTCTAAAAAATAAATTTTACTAATTTTATAGTCAGTTTATAAATTCAATTAGAAATTAGAATAATTAAACTGATTAGAAAAAAATTGGCTAGGATTAAAATGAAATAATAAAATCGGAATGCTATTGTAAAAATTAAAAGTTTTGAATAAAATTGCAACTATCGACATTTTCTTATTTTATTTTGCTATTAGGTCTTTTGTATAATTGATCCCTTTTTGTATAATTGGAGAGGGAAAGTGCCCGCGGGAGGAATTTAACCCATGACCAAGAAATTTTGCTATCTAGCACTTACACCGTTTGAGTTATAACTCACTGGTAATTGATCTTTTTTTTAAAAAAATATAGTTGTTAAATTTGAATTTTTGTATAATTCACCATCTATTAATTTTAAATTTTAATCGAGGTCAAATTTAGCTCGTATAATAGTTAAAAAATACGTTCGAGTTTGATTCATTCAACATCTAAACCAATGAAAACGAGCTAATTTTGAACCAAATATAATAATTATAAAATTTAAATAAACCGAACTCAAGTTTAATATTCAAATTCGAACAAAGGATCAATTCCCCCCTTACTTGGCAAGAAATATCAAAATGGCTCAAGGTCGTGATATGGGAACAAAAAAAATCCACAATTATGCAAAATCGGTCAAAATACCCCTCCCTCACCTTTGCCCACTCTCACCCCCTTTAAAACACTCTCCATAAAAAAATAGTAAAAAAATTAAAATAGTCCTTAATAGTTGTTTAATCCTTCAAATTAGTGCTTGAAGATTTTCATAAAAAAAAAAACAAATTCCTACAAAATCAAAAACTCATTTATTAAATAATTTTTTTAAAGCAATATAGGGACTTTATTATATTTTTTATATTCATTCCCACCAAATTCGCTAGCACCATCACCGCCGGCGTCTCCTCTCTGACGAGCTTTGTCTGAGAAGACTAAACCAATATGAGTCGTCTTTCATCTGTTCAACAAATTTGTTCAACAGATTTGTCGGAGTGGAGGAACGAGCTCGGCGGTTGGATAGTCAATATGGAACGGAGACAGCAGATTTGTTCAACGAGAATGCCAAAGTGGAGGAAGGAGGGCAGCCGTCAGAATGGAGCAGGGACGGAAGTGAAAATGGAGGCAGGTGTGGATGGTGGTTTTTGACCGATTAATTTGGCATAGTTGAGAGGTCCATTATATCACTATCTTTGGGCATTTTTAACCGATTTTGCATAATTGTGGGTTTGTTTGATCCTGTTTCACAATCTTGAATTTTTTTGATCTTTCGTGCCAAGTTGAGGTGGTGAATTGATCCTTTGTTCATTCAAATTCAAACTAAACTTAAACCATATATAACAATTTAAGCATAAACATTTCAAAATTGGACTCCACTCGAGTCTAGCAATCACTATATACTATAAGAGGACAAGCTCTTCAATCAACAAAAAGAGTTTGATCAATTGGGTCCTTGAGGAAAATTAATTACCATAATCTGATTGGTCATAAGTACTGCAACTGTTTTTATTGGTGCTACATTTCAGTGTATTGCCAGATTTATGTAGGCCTGCCTCCTCATTTATCATATACTATACGATTTTATGAAAAATAACATCAACTGGCCCTCTTTTGGCTGGATTATATTATTTAATGGTAAATTGCAGTATATTATGAAAATAGTAGTGTGGAGACAAATCCCATGCATATTTTTTTCCTATATATGGTCAATTAATCCGTACACGTTCATTTCCAATACTAAAATACTTGCAATAAATTGATTGCATCCACATGAAGAGAAAAATCGTAAAAGAAGATCATGTGCGAGACAAGTAGTTGAAATTTTGATCTTCTAAACATGTTGGTTGTCGTAGCCCTAGCTCCCAAAATGTCTTTCAATATTGAATTCATCTATCTATATTACATTTTTGATGAGTTATGACTTGCACAAATCTTTCAGATGAAATAAAATATTTAACCAATTAATAAAAAATAAAAATATAAGATGTTGAAGTGGGAAATCCTCAAAAATAATTTATGACAATCTGACCTGACAATTTTGTAATTTATGGCAACTAAATTCAACCCTCATTTAAATTTACGTAATATTTCTTAAACTAAGATATATATAAAATGCCAATTATGTAAGGTAATTATTCATTAAAGTGAAAATAAAATCATCACCTATAAAATCATTTACCTTGTAGCTCGAATATTGTCAGTGATGAGAAAAAAAATCTGCTAGGTCGTGGGTTAACTTCCTCCCACAAGCGATCTCCTCCCCAATTATCGAAAAACTATAGAATCATTTTGCCTATATTTTATGTTAAAAACTAAGTCATTGCTATAAACACATATTTGTCATTTTGGTCAAAAATATAAATATACAAAATTATTTTATTATAATTTTCTAAAGATGTGCAAAACAAAAATTGTAAAATGAACAAAAATATATTAATAAGTTAATGTAAATTTATTAAGTGAACATATATTCAACATAAATTATATGTATGCATAGGCATGACAGAGTTAAATTTCATAGCAACCAGACTGTCCCTCGACCTCGAGTGATAATGTTTTTGCAACCCATTCCATATAAATCACAAACCACTAAAGCATCTCCATCTTTACCTTTTAAAAATATTTTATTTTCTTTCTCACAACTTTTCTATATTGTGAAAAATAAATTGCCTGACCTACTTATCGGAAATTGTTCAATAATTATCGGTCTTAACGGTATTGATCGTCCACATAAAATAAGCAAAAAGAGAAAGTGGGACCTTACTATATATACAACATAATTTTGTTACTTTTCCCCAAGATATTTATAATACCTCCACCACTAACATTAATTAATTAATTTATATTTTCTCCGTCCATTCTTTTTTAAAAAAAAAAAAGTTTAAATTAGTAAATTGAAATTATATGTTACTAGTTAATTTATTAATCTTTTTAAATATATTTTAAAACTATTGTCAAACCCTATATATATTATCAATGTATTTTATATTGGTTCCACATATTGAAATTTAATACTGATATACGCCTTTGTGATTTTTTTAAATATATCAAGTTAGCTATAACTGAAATATATTTATAAAAAATTAGACTAAGCTGATGAAATTAAAAAATTGAAATTGAAATAATTTTTTTTTAAATGGTTAAACCTTTTAAATTTTATCCCACTTATTTTAATCGAGCTGCATTTTTTTGTTACTTAATGATACATTTTAAAGTGGATAAACTTTTTTTGTGTCTATTGTTTTTTATTTAATTGGATGAAATTATCTGTAATAGACAATAATTCAATTCAATGTCACATTTGCATAAACAGACTCAATTTATCCAATTAGACAAATTCTACTATAAATTTTGTCCAATACACTATAACTAAATTATAATAAAAATGGAAAAGAAGAGATGGGAAATATAGAGACACTTTGGTATTTATATATACATATTTCATTTTTCTAATTGCAAAATATTTTAGAGAGTCATAATCTAATATAAAATAAAAATTTAGCGAGTAATTTTTAAAATATTACTCTCTAATTTTTATCTATGTATGTATGTATGTATATAAAATATATTAATTTGCACTTTCATTTTTCTTAATTAAAAATAAAACGATACAATTTTTAGTTTTGTTTTCGTTAATATTTTAGTCCTCCGTTTATTTTTATTGTTCGTCAACTAAGTCGTTTAATTTGTAAATAAAACGTTTAAAGTGAAGGACCATATTATTTTTTAAGTAAATTACTATGAGGTCTCCATATTTGTCATAATTCACACTTTAGTCTCTTATGTTTGAATATTAAAAGATATGGTCGTTCATTTTTATTTCCGTCATAGTTTAATCCCTCATTAATTTTTGGTGTTAGTCAAATGAGTTAAAGGACTTATAAATTAACTTTCAAACATGAAGGGCAAAATCATTAACAGAAACAAAACTGAGGGATGAAATCGTTGAAAAAATAAAAATAAGGAACCATATAATTTCGTTGTCTCGGAGAACTAACAAAAAGAAATAGACAAAAGAATTAGATTGCAGACAAAATTAAAAGTGAGAAACGATATCGTTTAATTTTTAATAAGATGAATTACAGTCTGAATTATGATAAATATAGAAAGCCTCATATAGTAATTTGTCTTTTGATTTTAAAATAAAAATAAAATTATAATATATGTAGAGAAGTTAAGAATAATTTATTCTAATTTATGTATGAAATATATAGATATATATCAAATAAATATTTGTCCT
The DNA here is from genome assembly GCF_937616625.2 of Mercurialis annua. Classification (NCBI taxonomy): domain Eukaryota; kingdom Viridiplantae; phylum Streptophyta; class Magnoliopsida; order Malpighiales; family Euphorbiaceae; genus Mercurialis; species Mercurialis annua. Next base: position 47,056,689 of record NC_065575.1, on the reverse strand, counting down.
AAAGTTTGTTGAGAAAATTATGAGATATATGGTTATGTAATGGGTCTAATCATTCAATTTTCCCACTTTTAGATTTTTTAAATTGCACCTTAATGTAGAAAAAATTTCAATTTTATCTTAATTTGTTTTTTTATATTTCAATTATACCCAAAACATTAGATTGACCTCTTCCATTTAAAAAATTTAAGTTAATCCTTCATTTTTAGCCTATATTATAATTAGACACTAATGTTATTAATAATAAAAAAAACTTCTTCCTCACTAAAATCAACAAATAATAATTACTTTTTAATTTAATTTATATTAACTATAAGATTAATAAATTTTTCTGTCTGAACTTTTTTAAAAATGATAATATGATGTCTTAATAAATATTTATATCAATTTAGTGTATGAACTTGTTAAATAATTACAAATTAGTTGTTCTAGCCGGCTTTGTTTTGGTAGCAAGTAAAAACGTCGGTTAGGAGTAGAAATACTCCTATTTGTAGGTTAATTTTTAGTCAATATTTACATATTATTTGTCATTTTTGAAATTATCGTTGTCTTATTATCATTTTGAACGTTTCAGGAAAAATATGCAAGTATATCGGATTTTGGAGCGTTTTGATGTAATCTAGAAGTCCCGGAGTCAAAGAGCGGTTTAGAGCGAAAATGAGGATCGAAAAGTGAAAGTTGTGTCCAAGTCTGAGAGAGTGCGAGCTAGAATGGAAGTTCCATGAGCTTTACAGATAAAAAGGCCAAAAAATTGCCCAAGGATGAGGGTGTGCGATCACACACTCTATTCCCATGTCACCTTTTTCTGACATAAACTGGCTGAAATAACTAATTTATAATTATTTAACAAATTCACTTACTGGTTTGATATAAATTTTTACTGAGACACCATATTTTCATTTTAAAAAAACTTCAAAAAAAGTTTATTAATTCCTATTAATTATCAATAATTTTTTAAAATAAAAAATCATAAAAAAACCATTTACATAAAATGAAGTCAATTTACAGAAAAAATTAAAACGCTTTTCCGGCAAAAAAAAGATAAAACAAATTCGTTGGGCGGGCTCGAAAAACAGACCCATTAGATATGTTCTTCCTCAAAGATAAAGCAGATCTGTTCTTCAACGGTTTGTTCTTCAGAGAAGAACATATCGCGTTTGTTTCTTTCCTAAAGAACAAACTATGGACGGCGGTGGGTTTTCCAGTAGGCGGCGGCGAATACATAAATCAGAAGAGTACGGTGGATGGTAGTAAGGTTGGAAGCGGTTTTTATTGATTAATTTTTTAATAAAAGAAAAAATATTTTTTTTATTTAAGACTTATTTGAACGTTTTTAAAGATGAAGGATTTATTCTAAAAAAATATGATATTACATTTTTATTAAGTTGTTTTGAATTTTTTTATTCTTGAACTAATTAAATTGTCAAAATATTTAATTTGAGATATAATTGAAACGTAAATTAAGATAAAATTGAGTATTTTTTTACGGTAAGTATAATTAAAAAAATGTATAAAAATGGCGATAGTTATTAAGTGATTAGGCCTATTGTAATGTGAGACGAAGAGTGAGTTCATCACATTCTGTGGCCATGGCCAAGTACATGTACTGTATAACCGAGTACACATCCCCATTGCAGAAACAATTAGAATTCTGCAGCTGCATGCAATCTTAAGTTTATCCAATAGTTAATCACATGTCAGCCACGTGGTCAAAGGAATGTTACATATATATCCAGATCAACATAACTTGATGTATTTAAATACAATAAGATCAGATGTATTATAGGAGTTTATTAATTTTTATATAATCAATTGCACACGACATGTATACCATAAAAACTGAGGTTACAACAAAATTAAGTACAATTAGCATTTTAATTGGACTGTTATTCTGCATATACATAATAATTGGTCAAAAATTAACAATAAAAAATGCCTAAAAAGTGATAAATTGGGATTTCATTATATATATTCAAAGAAGCACAAAAATGCATGGCTTAAATTTAATACCAAAATTGTTAGGTAAGAAAGCAATAAAAAGAATTGCATTTTTCCAAAATTGAAGTGTACATGAAATGCATTTACAAGATTTTGATCATACTAAACCAAAAACTTTATTTTGGAAAGTACAATATTTTCTTTCCGGCTTTAAATTAAAGATTGAATTGATCACATAACTCACTTACACATATAATAAAGGTCAATGTCTATGTCTAGACTATCAACAATTTTAATCCCTATGTCAAACATAATAAAATTTTAAAATCATATAATATTTGCTACTATCTTTCCAACCTATGTCAAATAGATCTATAATCAGTTTGGATCTGATGTTAAGTAATACTATATATTTATGCATAGAAAATTAATCTTACGTAAAATAAATAACATTACGCCACGTCAGCTCTACATCGATTGTGAATATATTTATTAAAAATCAATTTTTTTATATGACACCAAATTAAAAATATAGTACGTTTACTAAAATAGTTAAAATTATGGATAAATAAATATATTTCATTTATTATAAAAAAACAACGTAATGAAGGCTTAATGATATAGAAAAGCTAAATATTTTTTGATTTTGAAATCTATCCAACTTTTAAAAGTTTTAAATTTATTCGAATTTGGCTAATTAGCTGAAAATCTATTCAATTTTTTAAAATTCATTAAATATTTTAATAATTGATTTATTTGAATAATGTGGCAATTAATCACTAATTCGTTTTCTTTTTAGTTTTTAAACTTATACATTCAATTACCCACGTAGACATAATTAGACCAACTTCAAAAAATTGATAAATTTTCAATGAATTTATCAAATTGAATTAGATTTATATCTTTCAAAAATTTGGATAACATTTCTGAAAAGTTCAGTCTTTTGACATCATTAGGCCTATAATACTATCAAGTAAAGAAAAATGTGAAAAATAAAAGAAGAAAAGGCAAGAAAACACACAAAAAGGGCATTTATAAGAGAATTCTAAAATGTTATTGCAAAATGAGATTAATGTGGTGCAACTGTAATTCCAAATTTTGCTTAACGTTAACTACTAACAAACCATATTTATCTTCCAAACATGTTTTTCTACCATGTATACTCCAACAACTGTCGTGGCCACGTGTACGTTCCCTAGCTTTGACCCAAGCCGAACCAAGCTGAACCGGGGGCTTACGGCTCTCATGTCTTTGATTTGATACGGTCGGAAAGTGAGATTTGTCATTACTTTGGAATTTAGCCAGTACTTTTCCGGCTGAGTCAAACTCAGAATCAGATTAGACTGTGACCCCACCTTCACCATATCATCTCCAATCTCCATCGTTCATTTTACTTATTTTGTGGGTTCCACCACTAAGTTGCAGCCTTTTCAGTTGAGTTCAATTTCCATATACTAATTCAATTTGTAAATTGTTTTCAATGTTTTTATCTCAAACTATAAATAGTCATTTTTACCTGAATGATAAATAATTATATGTATTTTCATAGTAGAGTGTATTAAAAATAAAAATTATCAACAAATAAAAAAATAACTACTATACTATTAAATATGGCTAAATGTAATATTATTATAAATTAATTAATTAATTTAATGTTTATATTACTTATAAAATATCTACTAATTTTAAACAAAAAGATTATAAATTTTCAAAGTATACTAATTTATGTCCAAATCAAAATCTCCGTCCAAATTTAGCTTCTTGAAACCTAATGAAATCAAATATTAACATCAATTGAATTGATAAATTTAAACAAACTCTAACAGTTTTATAGATAACAAAATGAGAGGGCATAGACCATGATTGTTTTTGCCTTTTCTCTAAATTATAGTCTTTTTTATACCAATTTGTGTTTGTCATTTCTTGTGTGAAAAATTAGAATTTGGGTTTTGCCTTTTCTTATGACTTTTTAATATACATATTATTCTTAAAAAGAATAAAAGAGTTAGCTTTATACATCCTTCAAATTTTTTCTTTTGTTTAAAAAATAAGAAAACTAAAATCTGTTATTTTTATACATATAATATTTATTATTTTAAAATATTTTATATAAATTGATCAATTCTATATTTAATCAAAACGATGACTTTTTAAATTTGTTGATTTCACAATTTTAATATTTTAAATCCATTAATTTTATTGAATTTGTGAATTTCAAAAATTCTCCATCCAAACAATACCTAAGGTGATTGTATCTTTTTTTATTATATTTCTATGATTTTTATAATTTTCAGTGCCAACTCAATTTGACAGGTTAATAATCATATAGTACTTGATTTTTGAACTATAGCAGTGGAAAAAAGAAAAAGAAAAATAGCTGTATAATCATTGGAAATACTACAAACCATATGGAGTATATTTTGTAATCTATATATGTACATAGTAACATACCAACCAAAATAAAGTATACCTTACTTTTTCCTATAATATAGGTTCAAATATGAAGCTAGTTCTCTTCATATCATCAAAGTACCACAAATTTTTTTCTACTTTTAATGATCTTCTTCTCACTCTTTATAATAATTTACATATTAAATGCACCATTTCCCATTTCTCTCATACACTTATGTTGCCCTATAAATACCCCACTTTCAAACTCTCTCCATCCAACATTTATCTCCACCTTCATCTTCTTCTTCTGCAAATTCCTCTCTGAGTATCAGAAGCACGCATTTGCGAGAGGTTAAGAGAAATTGATTCTTAATTTCGAAAGCAATGCGTCTCTCTTTAGCAAAACCGGTGCCATATACAATTCCTTCAACACACGTAAGAATAGATTGCTGCAGAGCTCTTACTCAGCCGATAAAGCTCAACCGGAAGTCTATGCAGATAACTGACCAGCCTCTCCAGAACTGGGAGCGTCTTCTCGACCCAGTTGACAGCGCAATGCCGTCGCGGTCCCCCTCCGTTAAACTACGTAACAAATGGATGGAATATCAAGGCGTTCGAAACTGGGAAGGTTTGCTTGATCCTCTTGATGAAAATTTACGTGGAGAAATTCTCCGATACGGAAACTTTGTGGAAGCTGCGTATAAATCATTCGACTTCGACCCTGCTTCCCCCACCTACGCAACATGCCAGTTTCCGAAGAGTACATTGCTCGAGAGGTCTGGTTTGCCAGAAACCGGTTACAGAATTACCAAACACCTGCGTGCTACATCAGGGATTCAACTGCCACGATGGACAGAAAAAGCCCCGAGCTGGATGGCAACTCAGTCCAGCTGGATTGGCTACGTGGCAGTTTGCCAAGACAAAGAGGAGATTTCGAGGTTAGGGAGAAGGGACGTGGTGATTTCCTTTAGAGGTACTGCTACTTGTCTCGAGTGGCTCGAAAATGTAAGAGCTACCCTGGCAAATATACCCAATGCAGATTCAGACAAGAGCTCAGTAAAATCACCTCCTGGTTCTCCAATGGTAGAAAGTGGATTCTTAAGCCTCTACACTTCTAGAACACCGACGGGACCAAGCCTGCAAGAAATGGTTCGAGAAGAAATTCAGAGGCTTCTACAAACCTACGGCGATGAACCTCTTAGCTTAACCATAACAGGCCATAGTCTTGGCGCTGCTCTAGCAATTCTCACTGCCTACGACATCAAAACAACATTCAAACATGCACCATTAGTCACCGTCATCTCCTTCGGCGGCCCGCGTGTCGGAAACCGGAGCTTCCGACAACACCTGGAAAAACAAGGCACCAGAGTTCTACGTATTGTGAATTCTGATGATGTAATAACAAAAGTACCTGGATTTGTAGTTGACGAAGACAATGACGCCGCAAAAAAAGATGACATAATGAGCATTCCAGGAATTCCAAGCTGGATCCAGAAAAAAGTTGAGGAGACACAGTGGGCGTACGCCGAGGTCGGAAGAGAACTGAGATTAAGCAGCAAAGACTCTCCGTACATAAATAACATAAATGTTGCGGCTTGCCACGAACTTAAAACTTATCTGCACCTAGTAAATGGATTCGTGAGCTCATCATGTCCATTTAGAGCAACAGCCAAAAGGGTTCTTGGCAACCATGCACGTACTGTTTAGATAGATGACAAAATAATTAAAGAGTTAACTTAATTAGGGTATCTTTGTTTTTATTAGGTGATAGTAATGATTAACTGAACGAATGTATCCGTACAATGAAGTGGTTGTACGGACCTTGATCCACAGTTTCTTTTGTACAACAAAATTATTAATTCTTTCATTTTTCTCTCACAAAAATTCCAAGTCATTCATTATTGGATTTTGAAAAGCATAATTTGTCTGGTTGCTGACATTTCATATGTTTATACTTGTTGACTTAATTTTTATTATTTGACAAAAGAAACCTTTTTTCTATATTTAAATAACTAATTAGGCCTAATATTCAACAAACGTTTATGTAAATTTTGACACCGACCACATGTAATTAAGAACGCCGTCCAAAGGCATTGATTTAAGTTCAACTGTCTATTATGCATGTAAGGTAAGAAACATATTTTTGGGAATATTTGGAATCACTGATCTCACTAACTCAGACCAACTTAAATAGATTATGTTAGCACGATAGAATAAAACTCTTTTAAAAAAATTCAGTAAAACTGCTCCATATTTAGGGCTCAAAATCTAAACTTTTGATTAACGGATAAGGACTTGTTCTCATTTATCTCACCAGAACTATAGCCTTTCAACCAAATTATAAAAAAGTTATAAAACGATAATGGAACTATATTTTTTTTGTCGAAGTTAGCAAATTATAAAAAAGTATATAACGATTATCAAATTATAATTTTTTATTACTGCATGAATATACATCTCTATCTAGTCACATCACCAAATTGATAACCGTTTTATGCAAAAATTATAGTTTAACAACCGTTTTATAACTTTTTAAATTTTGTTAATCGTTTTATAAACAAACTATAATTCAACAACTATTTTGCAATTCTTTTTATAATTTGATAACCTCCAAAATACATGTCCCTACAAACAAAATTAAAATTAATTATTAGGCCAAGTTGGTATTATATAGTCATGCACTTATTAATCATTTCATGTCTTTTTGTAATGAAACAGAATAACTTATGCTAGCCATTAATGCATCAATCAACTGTTATCCAAGATTAATGGACAAAAATAAAAACTGTTATCCAAGATAAAAATATATTTGTACCGCTTTATCTACCTAAAAAATGTACTTAATACTATATGGTAGAGTAGTGGTGCCAACTTAATTAGTGGTCTGAGATCGATGCTTCTGTTTCCGGTAGGTGACTGACTAGAACATTGTCCTTGTTCACATTTCTAATTCTATCCTCCTCTCATTATCACGAATCAGAGTTAAGTTGCGGCATAGTATATGCAGTACAATTGCAATTTTTGATCGTGCTCTTTATACTTTGGTTAGCAAGTTGGAATCTTGGATATGTATCGCCAAATTTGTTAAAAATATTTTTATAAGGTTGTACTTATTTCATTTCTATTTTATCTATAATGATTTTTTTTAAACAGTTGGATTACAAATTAAAAAAATTAAGAACGACTCACGATAGAACAAAAACGGTTAGTGTAAATTATATTATCGCATTAAAAGATATGCAATTTGACATTAATTGTTGATCACAACAACAAACAAATACTAGTATATGTTATTCTCTCAATTATAAGTTTTATTTATAATTTATTTTCTTTTGTTCTTCTCTTGACTAACTTTAGTTAATATCATTTGAGGTTTTCTTTGAAGAAAAATGCGATGTATTTAGTGTAACAAAAGGTTTGTATTCTTCCCTAAAAAAAAGGTTTGTATTCTATTTGTTAAAAAAAACTAAAAATATACACATATAGAAGGATATTGAACATTCTGAGTCCTCATGAGTTACAATAGTTACATAAAGGCTATTATATTTCATTTTCTTATAAAAAAATCACTTTATAACGAGAGGTAAATTCAATTTAGCTATAGAAAATCACCAAACTTATAAGCAATTATAAAAAGATCACTGAGTTATATATCCTTTTTTATAATTATGGCTTACCACCTAAGCAAAAACGGTGTGTTTAAGTGTGAACACGGTGAGTTTTATACAGATAACCTCTAGTTAGAATAAAACGAAACATAATTTTGTAACCATCAATATATAACCCCAATGACTGTGTTTAATATCCCATAGAGAATTTTGAGTTTTATTCCCTGAAGAGGAAGTGTGATACTCCATAAGTATTAGTAGTACATAGTAACGTAAATTGTGTCAAAATTATCAACATCTTAGGTTGTAGCAGTGAGATACACGAGTCCGATCAATTGCATGACTATATAAATTCACTTCTTTGACATCTTAATTTCTAAACTTCCACCGTCCATTAATCAAACAGAGAATATAATATACTTAAGTTATATTGACGCGTGTGGTGTGGAGCTTTTTAAGTACATTTTCGAAGTTGGACTATGAAATTATTCTGAGGTTCTTATTATACAAGTCAGATTAGCTAACCGACTTATTACAACAAACAGTGAAGTGTCTGAATACTGTTTTCACACACACATAATTTATATATATACTTAATCATAATCATGAAAATTGTCAGTTTAATTAGAGAGCCATTTATGAGGGGGGAAAAGTCTAATTAAAGCATTTGAATATTTTTATCTTTGACTTGCTTTTTTGATGCATATTCTATACGTGTTTTAGGTGCACTGCTTGAAAAGAGACAACGGGTACAATGCAAACTCAACACTTACATTTAATATAGAAATTGCAAATACGATGCATTTATAATACAAATTGTGCCACACGAATAAACAAGTTTAACAAAACGTGTTAACTGTTTAATTATTTGAATAATAAGAAAATGTATTTATATAACAAAATAGAGTTATTACCACTTATTAAAATAAATAACACCACAATTATATATGATACAAAGATATAATTAAATAAATTTCCAACTTAAATAATATATTTCAAATTATTAATAGAACTAACAGAAGGGCCTTATAGTTTATAAAATCAAAACTGAAGTACCAAATCGTTTGATTTTCAAACAAGAGGTACCAAACTGTAAATTATAACAAATGTGAAGTACCTTATAGTAATTTGCTCTATAACAATTTTAAAAATTTGTTATTTTGGCCCATATTTTGTGAGTGTTAGGTACGACTTTTAGCTAATGTTGGGTGATTTTCAAATAGGGTACATTTTGTACACTTAACTGTATAATATCATGTTATGTTATTTCTAAATAAATTATGGATTATTTAACAAAAATTGAAAAAATAATAACTTAAGCTATCAAAATTCTAAAATCATGGTGTGAGTACATAAATATAAGATTAACTCTCTTAACTTTATGGATTTTGTTTATATGGTCCATACACTTTCATTTAGTGTTATTTGATCTTTTAACTTTATATTTTTTGTTTATATGATACTTAAATTTCCATTTGATCTTATTTGTTATTTAATTTTGATTTTGATTTTTCACTTTCTTGGATCCTAAAGAAACATAAAGTTAAGGAATTAGATAAATAAAAAAACATAAAGTTGAGGAATTAGATAAAGAAAAAACGTAAAATGAAAAAATCAGATAAGATCAAATGAAAGTCGTGGATCAGATAATTAAATAAAAAAAACATAAAATTAAAAGTTCAGATAAGATCAAATAAAAGTTTAACGATTAAATAAATAAAACTCTTAAAATTGAGGAATCTTAACACGGGTTAATCTATAAAATATATTTTGAATTGAATTAATCTTGCTAACAACAAGATGTTGCATGGGTACGTGTAGAAAAATTGGATTATGTAAACTATTTGACACAGAAAAGTCTTAACTTTTTGTTAGTATGATGATATCTTAACTTTTTGTTAGTAAGAAAGGGACAATTAAGCCCAACAACTCATGGAGAATGACAATACTTTTGAAGATCTATACCCCCACACAAATATGACATTTCATCTGCCTAACATCTATAATTCTTTTAGCACCCTAAGAGATGTACAAATAACTATACTACATAGCTTAACTATTAATTTTATTTGTCAATTGATCAATTTACTTAAAATTAGCTCAAACTCGAATATACAAGGCTAATTATTTCTGATACACTTTCACATGCGAATGTCAAGTTTGAACAAAGTTACAAAGACCCACTTTACTTTCTTTCTTTAATTTATTAATAAGGAGCTGTCATAAATAAAATTTTAGACCTTTCAATTATAAAGTTTCTAATACTATATTGAACAATTATAAAGTTTCTAATTACATTAAATAATTAATTTACTTTAAACGCGGCTTTGATGATGGTATTCTCTCTAACATTATTTACTGCCTATCCATTAAAGATAAAAATATTTACATTTTGACAAATATATTCTAAATGAACCTAAATAGGCCAAGTCTAGAGATCCTACCTATCATTTTAAAAAAATTCGAGACTTGAAAATTTACAATTCTGAATGTTGTATTGAGTGACATACTTTACAGTTCCAAAGAGTGTAGTGCGCAAATCAAATTTTAAAGTTTTAGTGAATACTTCTTTTAATATAAATATACTGTGAAATTATAACTAAAATATGAGCCTGAATTATTTGCAAACATTAAGACGGACTGCGATGTTATGCTCTCCCTTCCCAATTATCGGAGAAAAAAAATCTGAGATGTTTAATACCAATACTACTAAATTTTGTTTAACACCAATACTACTAAATTTTAGGTTAATCTACTTATTATTGGCTATATCTCTCTTGTCGCAGTTGTAAGTCACATAAGAGAGGAACGAGGGATTTTTTGTTACCATAGAGTTCCTTTCATATAAAAATATATCATATTATTAGTCACATAAGAGAGGAACGGAGGGATTATTTTTCTGTTTTTTTATTTGTAGTCCATCTTTCAGAATTTTCAATTTTATCTTAAATTTTAATTTTCAATTTCAATTATATCTATTTGTTTAAATTAGAGTGGAAGAAAAATCAAATATATCATCCATATTACTTTATATTTGAAAACTATTTTTTTTCTTTTTTGATCGATATTTGAAAACTATTATGATAAAAACGAACTGAAATAATATAAACAATATATTTGAACTCCTTTTCATCTAAATAAATAACTAAAATTAAAACTAAAAATTGAAAAATGAGTTGAAGTTTAGAATTTAAAAGATGAGATCATAAAAAGCTAAGATATTTTTAAATAATTAAACTTAATTTTAACTGATTTTTTATTGTATATAAATGTATAAAAAATGCGAATGCATATCATAGCATATAGTAGATATGATTGTGATTTTTATTTTTTCATTTTGAATTCCTAATCTTTATGAATTTATCATTTTATGAAGTACTGTCTTCTTCAAAGATGAAGTTTTTGCAAGAAATCGTCTATTTGGAAGGTTAACTTACAAATTTAGATCTTTTAGATTTGATTATTGTTCCTTAGATTTTAGATGTGGGGCTTTTTTTGTTGTAATTTTTTATTGTCTTTGAATTAGATTTAATTTTTAGGTCTAATTATTTTGACTTATGTATTTGGATGACTTTTGATAGTTAGTTTAGCCCTATTCAATGACTGTGATTTTACAGCTCTCATTATCCTTTTTAAAATAGTTTTTTCAATGTATTGAGAAACTGTTTATGTAATTTTCGTTATGATTAATGGAAATTTTAGTCTTTGATAAAAAAAAAAAACAGGTGTTACCTTCATGCTAAGCTAATAGACAACAGATGTGACGTCCAAAATTCCACATTAAAGACACAAGAGACGAAATTTGTTTCCTGCAATAAAACAGGCAAGTTGCGGCTTCATAATAAATACTAATTTAGAAAAAAGATCGTGCAAAACTTAGACCTTGAATTTGGAGTATCAAAGCAAGGTTAAGTCAAAATCAAATCTAACAGAAGAATATACATACGTTAATACTATTTGATACGGACATTTTAAAAGAATGCGTTCATACTCATCAAAATTAATCAAACCTAACATTTTATTTGACAACTAAAATATCGATTTATTTTTCGGTGAAAAATATTGATATGCACAATCATCATAATAACACTACTGCAATGACTAAATTAGTAGTATCTTTTTCCACAAAAAATAAATCACAACAAATAATGCATGCAATATCACAAATTAAGCTGTGCCGCGCAAACAATTTAACTCACCACTACCACAAAGAGTTGGTTATTGCCTAATTGGTAAATCCTTCAAATGTGATTCACGTCTAATTTTATCAACACATACCTTTTCATTAATTATTCACACACAACAAAATGTTAAAACAAACATCGCATTTTTGCCCATATGTACTAATTAAATCTACAGAAAATGTATCCATTAGATAAAAACTGCAGTTGCATTTTCATATTTTAAAGAGGCTGGCGGTCTAGCTGCAATATGATTGCCAAAATAGACTCCAATAAAGTATTAACTTTTTTTTATAAAAGATTGAAATACCAAGAAATATTTATTTTAATATTAGATAATACTAATTTAAGACATACAAATAAATAAAAATGGACAGTAATCGTTCGATCATGCTGAAAGTAAATAAATATAGGAAAGATTTTAACGGGTATTAAACTCTGTAAGTTACTTAAATTTTACTTAACTATAAAATAAATATAATATTATGTTTTGTTTGTTATCACCGAAATTATTATTTTGTTTAACTGGGAGATCACTTGCCGAAAAAAAAGAAGCTAAATTGCTAGCACTTTTAATGTCAAATGCTAGATATCCTTTTTTTAATTAATTTTTTTAATTTAATAATCTTTTGAAATGAATTTTAAATTTGATGATCTTTTTAAAATTTTACTTAAAAAGAAAAAATAGTTTTTCAACAAATAGCATGCCGGAGAAATACTTCAGTAACAAAAAAAAAAACAAATATAACATTCATTTTATAATTAAGAAGAAGTTTAGTAAGTCATAGAATTTAATATTCTAATTTTAAAGTTGAGTATAGACGGTCAAAAGTCAAAAGACAATGTCAAAAATTACATGCATAATTATATAATAGTCATTTAAAATTGGTATAGCGCGTTTAGAACTAAAATATTTTCCTTTTTTTAAGAAAAAAAAATACCGTATTAACCTTTTAAAAATTATAAATTTATTTTGGTTTAGCTAACTTGTTAAAAATTTATTCAATATTTTTAATTATTGTGTCTATGTGACGATTGAATATATAATTATTTATAAATTTAAAAAGAAAAATAACCTCCGATTGAGATGTAACGTGGTTTGAGTAAATTATAAAGCTGTCCATTTTTATATATACTTTCCGACAAAAATATGGAGAAAGTCCACAGTTCAATTGGAACAGACAAAATAAATTTTTTGATTTTATACTACTTACTTGACATGCCAGATAGATATAGTTATATTAAATTTAAAAAAAAATCTAAATATTATTTTTATGAATTAGAATATAAAAATTTATAATTTTTAAAAAATACAAATTTACCATAAAATTAGATGGAACTATAAGCAAAGGTATAAGCTAATTAGCCTTCATTAAAAATAATATTTTTTTTCTTATACTGCATTATATGATCTTCTTAATTTTAGTTGCTTTGGCAAGTGAAGTTTTTTACCTTTTCGAGATATTGGCAAATGAAATTAAATGAGATTGATTGAGTGGGAAAATTAAAATGTGAATGAAATGAAATGGTCCAATTAAAAACAAATAGAACTGCATGGCGGCACCGAAAGACGCATGAAGCGCGGCAACATACCACTTAGCAGCTGCTATTTCGTTTATAACGACAGCTGGTCCATTACTTAAGGGGTTTACTATTCGCCGCCCCAAATTACTGCCCATCGCTCAAGTTTTGACTGAAATGTCCCTAACATAATTTCAATTCAAAAAAAAATGAAAATCCTTTCAACTCAAAAATCTCTCAAACTCAACCTAAAATCCCGACGATAATCGGAGCCGATTTATGTCGCAATCGACGGAAAATAAAATACGGGAACCTTCGATAATTAATTTTTTTAGTTTTTAACTGTTTTAATAAAAAAAATATTTTTTTAAGGGCCATCGCCCGGCGAAGGCGTTGGCGCACTGGGACAATCGTCCCCGAGGGACGATTGTCCCAGTGGACCATCGTCCCTAAGAGATGATTGTCCCAGTGGACCATCGCAAAACAATGGTGATGGCGCCTATGGGCCATCGTCATCGTCTGGCGATGGCCCGTAGGTGCCATCGCCATCGTTTAACGATAATCCACTGAGACAATCGTCCCTCGGGGATGATTGTCCCTGTGCACCATCGCCATCGCCGGGCGATGGCCCTTAAAAAAATATTTTTTTTTTAATTAAAACAGTTAAAAACGGAAAAAATTAATTATCGGAAGTTTTCGTTTTTTATCTCCCGTCGATTGCGACATAAATTAGCTCCGGTTATCGTCGTGATTTTAGGTTGAGTTTGAGAGATTTTTGAGTTGAGAGAATTTTTATTTTTTTGTTTTTAAATTGAAAATATGATAGAGGCATTTCAGTCAAAATTTGGGCTGTGGGTAGTAATTTGGAGCGGTAAATAGTAGTCCACTTACTTAATTAAACATTTAGCAATTCCCTTTACTTTATTTGACGAAACATCATAATGAAAAATATTTATGGAAACCAAGGTTAACTAAAATTATTAAAATATAATTAATTATTGTAATATTTAATGGTAGTTATCATGTTAATTTATTATGTCCACGTATCATATAATAAATAAATAATTCATAATTCTATTTGATAAATTTAATTCACACAAAGATTTATTATATAAATAATACGAGGATGAATTAACTACGATATTATGTGGTTTCCGACTATTTGATTATCAGTCTTTAAACCTTTTGAGTTTTAATTTTGGATTGTAAATCCTCCAAATTTTAATTTAGAGGCAGAATGTCTTCCACTGTTAAAAAAATAGCTAACACCTAATAAGACATTCAAAAATAAAAATAATAAAATAAAATTTAAAAACTCATCACCTACATATATATTGTCTGATACATCATTAATAAAACTTCAAAACTCTAAAATTTAAAAATTTAAAACCAAACCAAACTCATAAATTTTTGAAACTCATCCATAGAACCTTGCCACCGCCCTCAGACACGGCCTCTAGCCGCTGCCTCCTTCTGGCCATCATATAAGGAAGAACAGATATGTTCATCCTCAAATGAAGACAGACACGAGGACGAACGGTTCGTCACCTAAGGACAAACAGGTCGTCCTCAAGTATGGATTGAGCGGGCGTGTCAATGGTAGACGGTGGTGATGGCGTGGGTGAGTTTTAGGATTTATGAGTTCGGTTTGATTTTAGCTCCTTGAATTTTAAAAGTTTTAAATATTGATGGCAAGTAAAATGAGTAATTGATTAGCATGGCATGTATTTTATTTTTTGATAATTGGAGAGAGAGGAGTGTTTGTTTGAGGAAATTAACCTACAACTTTGACAGAGTACTGTTGAACATTTACACCATTTGAATTACAGCTTGTTGGTTATTATTTTTATTTTTTAGATACTACATCAATAATGTTTTCTTTTTATCATCAGCTATGGTTGGAGACTGGGGCGGCTAGAGGTTGTGTGGGTGGATTTCGGGTTTTTGGTCTTTTGCATTTTAGAGTTTTGTAAGTATAATTAAACAGATACTGAATAAACTAAACATTTAAAAGTTCATTAATTTATAGCAAGCACAAATAATTTTAGCTTATTAATTTCTTCATATATACTACTACTATTTTAAAATACAATTATTTAAGTTTAAAATAATTATACATTTAGCTATAAAAGTAACAAGATATCGGATTAATGACATGTTTATCTATAAAATTAAGATTTTTTTTTAAATTAGCCCCGATTAAATTTTTTTCTGCATTTGTGCCATGCAAACCGCGGAATAGTTAAGCGTCTTGGGATAAACCGCGGAAGTATTCCGCGGTCTGCAGACGTGGCTCCACCTGGACACAGGTGGACGCAGGTGGAGCCACGTTGCCACGTTGGACAGCGGAAGTGTTCCACGGTTTGCTTTTCCCATGTGGCTCCTCCCTGACTGGTCAGCGAGGAGCCACGTAGGCTAGACCGCGGAACTGTTCCGCAGTTTACACAAACCTCGGAACTGTTCCGCGGTTTACACAAACCTCGGAACTGTTCCGCGGTTTACACAAACCGCCGAACAGTTCCGCGGTATGGAAGAGACTAAATGGAAATTTATTTATTTTTGGAAGTAATTTGAAAAATAATTAGCAAATGAGACACACAATTATCATTAACTCCAATATATCACCTAAAAATGTATAAGATGATAGAAAATGTGATGCAAATATGAGACTCATTCAATAACAATAATTAAGAGAATAATATCAGTATGAAGGAATGAATGCCCTCGTGGCTAAATATATTATGTTTGGAAATTTTATGAAGAAGCTAACCTTACTGCCACCTGGGCCATTTGCATCAGATTGTTGCCACCTCTTTCAGAGATTCTACGTGTTCGCTTCAAACTCCTTGCTACTCAAGCCAGGAGACAACTGATCAACTTTTTTTTTTTTGATAAATACAACTGATCAACTTGATTACCTGTTAAACAACATTTTAATTTATTTCTTGCATCATCAACTTGTGTAAACATAATTAACCAAAATTTAGCGAAAAAACATAGACAATAACACCGGACAGACTCGATAATACTATATCTACATGCATACAATAATCGTTTAAATTTACCTTCCAAAAAATAATAAAAAATAGAAAATAAGAGTGGATAACTAGTCAGATCTGCCATAAAACATTAAGACCACACAAAAATTCTATAGTTAATTAATGATTTGAGTTTTTGAATATGAAAAACAGAGAGAGAGAGTGAATTCAAGCAAAAATGAAAAGGAAAATAAATAAGTAACAAAAACATACCTTTTTTCATTAGATTAGGGTTTGTCTTCTGATTTGCTTTTCTGAAGTGATACTTGTTTTCTGGTTCGGGTCCTATTTGGTTTTTGATCTGTCAATTGCTTCTAGGGTTTAAACGGACATGTGGCGAAAACTAAAACAAACTCTTTTAAGCTACATTGCTATAAAAAAAAAAAAAAGAGTTGTATAAAATGTAGTCACTTTGGACTCATAATATCTGCCTAAAAGTTTGTGTTAACAATAAGAGGTAATTACTCACAACCATCACTACAAGAAAACTGAGTTTTAGTAACGCTCTATCGCAACGTTCGTTAAAGTCGTTGTAAAAAATATATCTATTATAACGACTTTTCTATTGGCGTTTCTAAATGTATTTTTTTCACAACGACAAAAAATACCATTAGTAAAAGTAATTTTTAGTAACGAGCTATCATAACGCCTATTATAATCGTTACTTAAAATATATTTTTCATAACAATTTTTTTAATATCGTTTCTAAACATACATTTTTCACAACCGTAAAAATTATCGTTATTAAAAGTATTTTTTTAATGGCTCTAACACAACGTATATTAAAGTCGTTATTAAAAATGCAGTTTTTATAACGACTTCTCTAATGCCGTTTTAAAATGTGCATATTTTAATAAAGGTAACATTCTATAATAATTTTTGTTAAAATCGTTATTAAAACTATTTTTTTCACAACGATTATATGATATCGTTTTTAAATATATATGTTTTACAACTTATGTCATAGTCGTTGAACAAAAACTATACTTTTTATAACGATTTGTTTGTGTCTGTGTTAATTTTTGGCTTTAATACTTACCCATCTCTTTTTGTCATTAATAATAAAAAAGAAACCAAACAAAACCCTTTTGTTATTTTGCTTCAGATATATCAACAGTGGTTCAATTTCAATAACATCCAACTTTTCCATTTCAAAACCCAGGTCAATTGTTGTGACGCCGCACTCTCAGAATGATGCCGATCTATACACCCTACCGGACTATAGTAGAGGTGGTCGTTAATGGTTCAACACAATATCAATTGAAGAATCGAAAATCAAATTTCTGTAGAAAGAGGATTTTAAAGGAAGGCATTAAATTTTTTTGCAGATCTTATAAGATTTATGAAAATAAGGAAGATGATACTCAGATTGGTAAGGTTGAATTTTATTTTTAAATTGTTTTAATTACTGTTTGGGGATTAAGAGAACTCGTTTCTAGTTTTAAAATTAAATAATTAATTTAAATTTTTTTATTATACAGAAATTTTAGAAGGTGAATTTGTTTTAATTTATTGTTTTTGGATTAAGACTACTTTTTCTAATTTTTAATTCTCTTATTATATAGAAATTTTAGAAATCGGTTTTGTAATTTGAATTTGTTTTAGTCTACTGTTTCTGAATTAAGAGTATTTTTTCTAGTTTTTTTGAATTACGTAATTAGTTTTAAATTTTCTAATTCTTTTATCATATAGGAAACTTTAAAAAGAAAATTAAGTAGAATCCTACTCAAATAATAATTCTTAAAATTGTTAAAAACCTAATTCTAAGTGCGAATTCTTTTGAGAAATTTGGCTAACAATTGGCGGGATAAAATTTTACATTCCCTCCTTTTTTTCCTTTCCTTTTGGGCAAATTACCTTCAATTCTATCATATCGCTTACGGTTTTCAAGTCTCTTCTTTATTGAGGAAAAAAGCTTTACGAGGAAAACAAAGCAGAAGAAAATTGTTACTGCACCTAACAAGTAAGATATCAAGCTATAATTATTTTTTAGAATTTCATGTCAATTGTTTCATTGCTGTGAATGAATTGAAATTTATTTAGCTAGAATTTTTTAAGAAAAAATTAAAAAATATTTAATAGTTGATATAGACAAAAAAATTGTGTTTTTTGCGAAGCATAAATTATTATGAATAGGTTAATCTGCTTATACAATATTATAGTATATGTTTTACAAGTTTAGAGGTCAGTGTTGAATTTTAACCAATTATCTCTGTAGATCACTTTTTGTGCTCGTAAAAAACATCAATTTTATGCATTTAAAAACCATTTATAACCCTTTTTATGATAATTTCAGATCCCTATTTGTAGCCTTTTTCTTATTTTTATATTTTAAAGATAGCTGTATCTTTATTTTTTTTCAACTTCTGCTATATATGTTGATTCACGTTAATGTATTGCTTATGTATTTGGTCTATTGTTTTGTTGAATTGACCTCGCTAATGATTAATCTCATATTAGATAATTCTATGGATAAAAAATGGATGAATTTAGACAACAAGGCTGATCCTCTATACGTAGAAGGAGTTAATAACTTCTTACAATTTGCATTTAGCCAACCTGGAATTTCAAATAGTATTCGTTGTCCTTGCAATGGCTGCAGAAATGTTGTATTCAAGAATATGGATGAAGTTAGATTAGATCTATTTCAGAATGGCATCAACAGGAGCTATAATATATGGAATTTGCATGGTGAATCATTGATTAATTTAGAGAAAGCTGAAAACAACTATGATGAAAATTATGATGATTTTCTTGGTATGCTTCGTGATGCATGTGGTGTAGCAGATATGAATGTTGACTTTAATGGTGAAACTGATTCTTTTTCTTTTAAAGAGAATTATAGCTCCCCAATTCCTAATAATGATGCAGCCAAATTCTTTAGGCTTTTAGGAGATGCCCAGAAAAACTTATATCCAGATTGCAAGAACTTTAATAAATTATCATTTATTGTTAACCTTCTGCATATTAAGTGTTTATGCCAATGGAGTGATAGATCGGTCGACATGTTGTTGTCTTTTTCTGAAGAAAACATATCCCGAGGGCGAGAACCTTCCTTCTTCCTATTATGAGGCCAAGAAAGTCATAACTGACTTAGGGCTAGATTATGTGAAGATTGATGTGTGTTGTAATGATTGCATCTTGTATTGGGGTGAAAACGCTGAATCACAAGAGTGTCCAACATGTCATTCTTCTAGATGGAAATCAAGTAGCAATATCTCTTCATATGGTCAAAAGATCCCTCATAAAGTATTGCGTTATTTTCCTTTAAAATCTAGACTTCTAGAATTGGAGCAACAGTTGCAAGAACTTCAAGATCAATTTGACAATGAACATGAACAACAGAAACAACGTGAGAAAGAATTTGAGACAAAAATTCGAGATCAAGTTTTGAAAGAGATGCAAGATATTTTGAAACAGAATCCTTTGAATTTCTCAAATTACACTGCACCAGTGTTAGATGATACTTTACTAGAGGTATGTATCATTTATACTATTGTTTAATAATATGAATTAGTTTAGCTGACTCATTAGTTTCTGTTATAATCTTATTTTTAATACTTAGTTACTAATAAAATTGTGTTTTAAATGCAGGAGGAATAATTTCATCTACATCACAAATGGCTGTACGGAGCTACATTATATTGTTTAATTTTTCATTAGCATTCTAGTTGGACAATTTTTTGCTTTTTTTTGTTATGTTACAGCAAATATTATATCAACAGTGGTTAGATAGTTTATCTAATCTTTTAAGTTTATCAAAGCTATAATTATTTATATTAAATTTATATCTGTGTGTGATTATTTATTATAGGTAATTTTTTATTTTTAAATTTTTGGCAATGATAATATCATTGAAAACTAGGCTTTTGGTGGTTACTAAAGAATTTAATACAATTTGATGATGGTTGCTAAAATTTTTTGTAACCAAAAAATTAGTTGTAAAAACAATCAATGTATAGTTTCCGTGGTTGTTACAAATCATTCATAACAACTTAAGTGGTTGTGTTAGTTACTTTTGACAGCCAAACTTTTTAAAGAAACTATTAGTAACGTTATTTGTCGTTACTAATAAGTACTTTTTACAACGACAAAAAACTTTAATAAATAAAATTTTAATTAATGTCGTTGCAATAGGTTCACTTTTAACAACGACATGACTTCTTACCAAGTTTTATTTTACACAACTATATTTTGATCGTTATTAAAAGCTATGGTTTATCACAGCCATATATTTGATAAAAGTCGTTGTGAAAAAGATAACATTACGCCAACACGCACAACCAAATTTGTCGTTGTCAAAACTTTTTAACAACCATATTTTGACTTTTAATAACGATATTCGTCGTTACTAAAACACTCTTTTCTTGTAGTGCATCTACGGTTTGATTAGCTCATATTATTTTAAAACTATATTATAATACTTTTTATTTTGTGATATTATACTGAATTTTTTTTTATTAAATCTATGTTAGTTTCTTTTAAATTTGACATATAATGCTAATTAATTCTTTTATTTCAAAATATTAATACATTTTACCATAATCTAAATTTTTAATATTTTAAATTCACTAAATTTGATATGATAAAAAATATATAAACAATAATTGAAAAATTCAGTTTAGAAGTATAATTATCTGTATTATTCTACATGTGATTTAAATTAACTAAGAACAATAAGATAAAATTATATATTTAACTTAATTCTTCAAACTCCTAAAGCACTCAAACTATATATGATAATATCACAAACTCCTAGCAACACATAATAAAATTAAGACAATAAGTACGTATTAATAGGAGTTTTATATTATTATTTTCCAATTTATATATTTTTATTAAAAAAAGTAAATATATAGTATTATCATCAATCCATACTTATAACTACTATTATTTATTTAATAAATTACAGCATGACATACTACTTATAATTAAAAGTATGAATAAATAAAAAATAAATTCATATTTATGTTTTTGCTATATCAAAATTAAAAAAAAAAATATGTTAGAAAAATATACGGTAGTAAAATTTTTAATTTAATAAAAATAAAAGGAATGACATGCATGTCAATCCTTACGGGATATACAATTTTTTTTAATTAACAGTTGGCTAATGGAAAATCTAACAAAATAGTATTTAAATATAATATCACAAAGTTGAAGGTTGTTTTAATTTAATTATTAAAAAGCTATATTATAGTGTAGTATGTCAAATATCAGGGGATGGAAAGTAATGATTTCAAATAATAACAACAATAATTAATGTTATGTTTTGGTTTAAATATTTTAAGAACTTATACTATCATTAGTGATGATTTAAATAACGGTGGTGTCACGTTATCTTTACAATAAATTAATAAATTTATGCGATATGAAAATATTCACAATTGTTTAATAATTTTTTTTGATATTAAATATTCAAATATTGAAAATGTTCCATTGGCTTGTTATATGAATGAAATCGTTACATTGAATAATTATTTTTGTAATCTCCTCACATATGAGTACGTTAATCATATAAATAGTAATTCTCTCCTACCCCTTCTTTGTTTAAGATTTTTCTAACTAAATATATAAGAAATAAAAATATATTTTTTTCTTAAAAATTAAAACTTTAGAAAAACCACAATGCAATGCAAAAACAAAATACCAATACCAAAACTATAACTTAACATTGAATTTTATAATCTGATTACCAACAAATTATAACTTAAATGGACCGCAAATTTTAGAAATATTTTTTTAATAAGAAAAGGATTTTCAATATTTATAAAAACAATTTCGAAATATTTTCTAAGAGTATTAAAAAGGTTTTAAAACCCAAAAAGTTATTGAAATAAAAAAAATGCAGCTTCTTCAGGACTCTATGTAATTAATGAAAAATGAAATATCTGATATAATTAAATTAGAGTAATGTTATTTTATTTTTCAAATTTTATTTTACCATCTGATATAACAACAAACCAGTGAAAAAATAAAAATTATTTTTGAGCTATACACTTTGAACATAGGTTAAACAAACGAAAATTTCACGTACAAAAAAATGGATCGTAAAACATAATCCATTAAATTATTATGCCTTCAATTGCGATTCAGGAGCTTTAATTATAAGTTTGGCAGTAAGGTGCAGAGGTGGAAGAGTGTAGACTATTTCTGCACGTGTCAGTAAATGCACTGACTTTCATGCCATCAGACACAGAGACTTGACACACCTCAACTATGGGCCGGCATGCTCGTGATTCTTCTTTCATGGCCCATTATCTGTTGGCTCCTTCAACTTTGTCTTTTTGGGCCTCTTTTGATATCTATGGTCCTCCCAGGCCCGTATTGTTAGCTACAGTAATCAGATGGCCTCAACTTAACATTGCTTGAGATATTACAATCGGCTACTTAGGAAAATTATACAACACACGATTGCTACAATGTCACTGGTGTAATAAACTAATAATGCGTTAGTTATATAAAAAATTTAATAATAAATAAAATAAATAAAATTCCCCATCATAATATTTATTGTTTGTTTTAAAAAGGATTAATGTCATAAAAATTCACCAACTTTACACGTTTTCTCAATTTAATCATGTTTTTTGAAACTTATCATAAACATACACCGACTTTCATTTTTTTTCCAAATTCATACATGGTGTTGACGTGTCACTCATTCATTGGTAAAATGACTTGGCGCAATAATTCTATGAAAAAAACACTCAATATTCAAAATTAATTAAAAAGGGTAATTTTTCAAATAGAGTCGGGTGTTTGATAACCCAACTTATTACTTAAATTAATATATTAATCACTTAATTGTTTTAAATTGGTTTGATAACTCAAAAAAGTTATACTTAACTTATTCAGTTAAGCCAAAAATCACTTAAAATAATAAGTCAAAAATTTTGACTTATTTTTTTTACTGAAAACATTAAATTATTAAATATTAATTTTATCATTGAATAAACTTTATATCTTTATTATTTCCAATTATTACTCACGCATAAAAATATTTTATTTCACATATTTTTTTTATTTTTTTTAACATCACAATGAGTGTATTATATTTAGATCAACACTTAAAATTGCAAAGTACTATATTTTTCATTATGAATATTTTATTTTCTATCTTTACTTTTTTTATAGTCTATAATGTCATTTTTTAATATTTTTGCTTTTTAATATTCTATGGAATTATGTTTGTAACACACAACATTAATTTTCATATCTAAACGGTTTTTCAGAGTTTTAAAGACTAGTATTTTAATTTTTAAGTTAAAAGGGAGTTTCATTATAATCTTTAAGGACTAATTACCAACATATGCAACTAAAATTTATGATTCTTATTTATGATATATGTAATGTTCATAATATTTTTTTATACATTATTTATTTAATAATTTATATTTGATAATTTATTTTTAAAATAGTTAATCTTTAAAGGTTTAATATGTAAATATAATAATTTCAATAATATTCAATAATTGGAAATTTGCAGTTATCAAACAGACCTATTTAATTTAGCACTTAAAAAAATCAGCAATTATTATTTTCAGCACTTAATTTTCAGTTTTATCAAACACCACTTAAATGTCAAATAAAAACACTCACAAAACTCTCGAATCTGAACGAGTTACAATAAAATTTCAGTGTATATTATCTTATTGATTGAACTTTAGATTTTATGACTAAAATTGTTTCAATGCATCACATATGATTAATAGTCTATTCATTAATTTGTTTTTAATTAAACTTGAATATATTCGAGTCCAATTTTGATTTAACAAATTTATGTATATTTAAACTTGAATTTGAGATTGAGACCTATACGAGCTTTCAAGTTTGGTTAAACAATCAAGCCAAACTCAAACTTCACATAAATCTAATTCGGATCAGTTTGTTTATGCCTGATACAATTGGCAATGGCAACATTTATCATGTTCCGAAATCCCATTTTTGAAAGTTTTAAGTTAAAATCCAACTCTTTAATTCCAATAACAGAGAAAATAAACGAATTCCTAAGACAACTTTGTTAAAATTATGCATTAATCATAATATTTGAATCTTTTTTCATGGAGGTTAATTCTGAGTGTTAATATATTTATAATTAGTGAATAACTTCCAATTAGCCGGATTATCGACAAAAACGGTCCCTTCGCTTTGTCCTCTATAATTAGAGATCAATGAGTCACTGAGGAATTTTCTCCGCCAATAGGACGAAGAACCAACAAATTTTAGCTCATTAAAATCCCTCGTTTGATTTACTAGTTTCTACTATAATATTAATGAACCTGTTTAAATATAGAAAAGAGAATGACTTAGGTTTAACATACATTTGAACTTTTAAATTACTAAAAAGAATGATGATGCATGTTTGTTTCTTAATCAAAACTTGCTGAGTGCTGACATCTTTTAGGTTAATTGAGTACTTGATAAATTAATAAGAATTGAAGGCAAGAGAACGGTTATCCACAAAATCTAAGTCATAGGCTGTGATAATATTGCATGGGGTGAATAAATCTTGACAACGTAAAAAGTCACTAAATCCAACGATACCGAAACTAAATTAAGCTCAACTATAATGAGATTCCAATATTTTTACTTTATGTTAATAAAAGTAAATACAAAATATTTTTTTAAAAAAATTATAATATTAAAATAATAATTAATATTATAATATTTTGACAACAGTTTTGATGGTTATTAATATCTTTTTAACAACCAATTTTATAGATTTTGTAAAATATATAATAACGATCATTACTAAAAAAAATTGTTATGAAATACATTATACTGCGTCAACACGTACATTCACATTTATCATTGTTAAAAACTTTTAACAACTATACTTTGAGTTTTCATAACGACAATTGACGTTTTTAAAAATCAATTTTTTTGTGGTGGTATTCAGCATCTCTCGTATATGATACAACTATACCGGTTAGAAGGTCAGAATGAATGGCCGAAAACTTCTTCCGACGTCTTTCATACTTCTATTATTTTGATCTTCAGTCTTCACCGAAGTAAACTGAGAGCTCGGGTGATGTATCAAGTAGCTTTACACAATCTTGGTCTACCTAAGAATAAGATGCATGGTAGGGATTATTAATTCAAAGACGTCGAAAGGTGCAAGTAAAGTGATGCATGGACTCATGATCATTAGTGGGTGTGAATGTGATTAGATAAGAAAGGATATATTAGCCATCTTTATCTCTCATCTTCTTAATTTAAATTAGGATTAATAGATGCAGAATTCATTCCCATTTTCCTTGTTATCCAACCGGCTCCATTTGACGTACGCTTTATGAATCTTATATATAAATGGGTAGATAGAAATATATAAATGATTAATAATAATAATCAATCCATAATTAATTAGGTATAGTTTGACTACCTATAAAGTAGAATATAAAAAGACTAAGAGAGTAAGAAGTCAATCTAATGGTGCTCAAAAAATAAAAAATAAACAATTTTCAAAAATCTATTAAAATATGATTAATTGCTGAAATTATTTCACAATTAATTAATTGTTTGGAAATTTATTAAATTTTTCAAAATTGATATAATATTTTAAATTGATATATTCAAACAATTTGCGACTATTATTCTTTTTTATTTTTTTATTTTAAAATATTATAAAAAATAGTTGGATAGATTTCTACGTAAATTTATCAAATTGTTTAGATTTAGGGCATGTTTAGATCAATTCTAGTGTAGAATTCATTTCATTTCATTTAACTTTTAAATAATTTTTATTTAAAAATTATTTGGAAATATAATTTTCCAAATTTTAAATATAAAATTAATTTTAAATAAAATGAAATAAATTGAATATTATGTTTCAATAAATTTAATACTATGTTTTCAGTGTAAATGTAAATTTAAATTGTGAAAATTTATTTAAAACAAACACATCTTATAAAAATTCAATTAAAGATTATGTGTTTTATAAAAATTGTGAAATTTATTTGAATCAAACAGACCTTTAAAGCATTTGAAAGGTTGAGATAGATTTTTAAAAAATCTAAAAGATTTGGCTAGCTTTTTGGCATCACTAATATTGGAAGCAGAGGTTGAAATCCCGTTCATATTATGTACTAGAATTTAAAAGGCATAATCGCCTCCGCAAATAATTAGGATTTTGGTAAACCGCACCTATGCAGTGTATATATAGAGAAAGAATATTTTGTTTGATAATAAGGTGATTTTGTAGGAAAAAAAAAACAAATGATCATTTTATCCCTCCTACTTGTCATAAAATATTTAAAATGTCAAAAAAAAAAAAAACACTTACATCCTGAATTTGACAAAATCGGCTCAAAAATCATCTCTTTACTTCATCCAAAAGAGTGAGACATACTCTTCGGTTTTGATGGTGGTTTTTCGATGACAAAAAATTTAAAATTGTCCTAATTTTTTTAACAGTTTAAATTAATAATTAATAATTAAAAAACAATTTAATCTTTTCAAATTTTTAAATTCTAAAATTTATCAAATTAACCCACATATTTTGTGTTTTTAGCACAAAAAATTATTTTTTAAATTTTTTTCTCGTTTTAAGGCGAGGAGGAGCTCCTCTTCGCATGAGAAGAGGAACAAAAATAAATATCCATTCAAATTTTTGATAAGATTTATAAAAATAAATTGTAATTTTTTTTATAAGACTTATAAAAAACTAAAATAAATACTAAATATTGTAATTATCTCATCTTATTTTTTGATTAATATCCTTTCAAATTTTAGTTAATATAAGAGGTTAAGTTCATTTATTTACACTCATAAAATATGAATGATGCAATTCAATTTCATTTAATTTAATTATATTTTTTTCATAAATAATATAATTAAATAAAAATTCAAATTCAAATTGAAATCGAAATTCCAAAAAACAAAAAGTTTATGCAAAAGGTGTAAAAAAAAAACAATAGAAAGAATGAAAAAGAAAAGGTAGAAGTATAATCAGGTGTCCCCATCTCTGGATCCATAGAAATGGTCTTCCCAAATTCTTGCATATTTGACGATCAGTACTACACAAAATGCACTGAGCGCCGTCCACTTTTCTTTTCTCTCTACCGTCTCTTAGTCCTCGCTATAAAATGTCCGGTTCAGTCCTCCCGAACCAATTGCAGCAACCCAAATAAAGAAAACAAAGGTAAAATGAGGCTTTCAATTGGAGCAGCAAGGTCATACACTTTACCTTGTGCTTCAAGTCATCTTGAACTAATATTCATTCTTCATCGCCACGTACCCACTTCCTACCTCTTCTCTAAATTTCTTAACCCTAAAAACAAAAACTTGTTTCACCATGTCCATTGCACTCGACTCACTACTTATAACTCAACAAAACTCGGCAAGAAATGGGTGGAATATCAAGGACTCAACAACTGGCATGGCTTACTCGATCCGCTTGATAATAATTTACGCAGCGAAATCCTACGCTACGGCCAATTCGTCGAAGCAGCTTATCGCTCATTCGACTTCGACCCTTCTTCTCCGACATACGCCACGTGTAAATTTCCCCGAAACTCTTTCTTAACCAGGTCTGGTATAGGAGAAACCGGCTACCGCATGACAAAGAATCTACGTGCCACGTGTGGTGTACAGTTGCCACGTTGGATCGACAGAGCCCCTAGCTGGGTTTCCCCTCAGTCCAGCTGGATCGGATATGTCGCCGTTTGTCAGGAGAGAGATGAGATTGCGAGACTTGGCCGGCGCGACGTAGTTATAGCTTACAGAGGCACGGCCACGTGTTTAGAGTGGCTTGAAAATTTCCGAGCAACGCTGACGTGTGTATCTGACGGCGAAGGAAACGCGGGTTCTTGTAATGATATCAGGCCCATGGTGGAGAGTGGTTTTTTAAGCTTATACACGTCAGCTACGTCAACGTGTCAGAGCTTGCAGAAGACGGTGAAGGAGGAGATAGCTAGAGTCATCGAAATGTACGGTGATGAGCCGCTCAGTTTCACGATCACCGGCCATAGTTTGGGCGCGGCGTTGGCTACACTAACAGCATACGATGTAAAATCTAGTTTTGGAAATGCACCAATGGTGACCGTTATATCATTTGGTGGGCCACGTGTAGGGAATAAAAGCTTCAGGTCCCAGCTGGAAAATGGTGGGACCAGGATCCTACGTATTGTCAACTCCGATGATCTCATTACAAAAGTGCCTGGATTTGTGACTGATACTGATGCCGTGGCAGTCCAGATGGCAGGACTGCCGAACTGGTTACGTAAGAGCGTAGAGAACACGCGGTTGGTGTATGCTGATGTGGGACAGGAGCTGAGATTGAGCAGTAAGGAGTCACCGTATCTTAATAAAAGGGATATAGCCACGTGTCATGAGCTAGGAACGTATCTTCACTTGGTGAATGGATTCGTGAGCTCGACGTGCCCATTTACAGCCACCGCCGAAAAAATACTAAATAGAAATCATAGAGAAAAGCTAGGAATAGGATTTAGATAAAATAAAATAAACTTGTATATGAGGATTAAGACATGCAAAGTGCTACGTGGTTATATCCTTAGCATTCCATAACAAGAGAAGTGGATTCCTACTTTTTCTGGGATCTTTACGGAAATATTTGGAAAAAAAAAAAATTGTAAAAATTAATTTCAAAATTGTAACTCGAAAGCTATATCTCAAAACTTCTTACGCTTTATTATCTTTTACTCTTACATGTTAGTTTCCTACTCCAAATACAGTTCAAGTATAATAAAAAAAAACAGTTTCAAACGGCTTTTATAACTTTTTTTAATTTACAATAAATATAATTTACAACTTTTTTTCAAAAAACTGTCTTTTAAAAAGATTTTAAATGGGTTTTATGGTTTCAAAATCAAACAGGTTTTTAAAATATAGTTTGCAGCAGTTTTAAAATAATTTTTAAAAGATAAAGGATGTTTATGAATTTAGAGTACAAAGAAGCATATATATTTGAAAAAGAGAGTAAAAAATAAAGTTATTTAGATTTTATTATTTTATTCTTAATTGATAAAAAAATTATTGTTAATTGATCAAAATGATTAAAATTCATGAGTTGTTGAATTTATAAATAGCGCAAAAGATTTCATGCATGAAGAATACAAATAAGTTTTGAAAAATAAAAATATGTGTGTGTATGTGTAGGAATAACAGGATGTGCTCATCTTTCACAATTTTTTTTATTTAAATTCTCAAATTTATAATATAAAATTTTCTTTTTCCGTAACTAACTTTAGTAAACTTATTCCTAAAGCATATTAAAAAGATTATTTTTATCGTTAGATATAGGTTTAGTGGTAAAAAAATTCTTAATAATTATGACTTTTTACAATTTAAACCAAATTTTTTAATTTTTGTAATGATAGTCAAAATTGTATTTTTTTTTATAATAATAGCCGAATTTATATATTTTTTATTGTAAGTTTGGCCATCAATTTAGATATTATTGCAATAAAAAAACAATTTAATTATAATTATAAAAGTTAAAAATTTTGATTTAAATTACAAAAAATCATAAAAATTTAAAAAAATTTCATCATCAGAAGTTAAATATTAGTATAAGTTTGTTAAGTATTTCATGTTTTAGAAATTGAGAGTATATATTGTTGTATATTCGTGTAATCCATTCATTTAGCGTTTATGTTAAAAACATAAATTTATTAGCTGAGTCTAGGAGTCAACCTATGTATGATATATGATCAAAAAAGAAGATGTGGATATAAGCTAGTTTGAATATGCTTCTCATAGCGGTGCTGAAATTGTGGAGACAAGTCTCCCTCCGACCATTTGCCACGTAAAATTAAACAACGTGGAAAACACCATACCAACATATAAAAAATTTGGGCAAAATGACAGTTTTCCTGTTTACCCAATTACTAATTTTGTACAACTTCTTCCCCACTCAAGTCAAATTTGATCAATACTTTTTTGAGTTGATTATAAATTACCAAATGCATCATTCAAGGGTTGAATTATTTTCGGTTATCAAATTATAAATTTTTTACTTTTTAATGATTAATATTTTATTTGTTATATTTTAGTAATCTAAATTTTATTTTCCGTTATTACAAGAAATTATTTATTTATTACAGGCGAAATTTTACTTACAGGGCAAAGAAAATCTATATGTCCTTCGTGGGCTTAATTTCATCCACCGTTTCTGATTTTTAGACATTTCATCACTAATGTCCTTAATTTCGGCTTCTAAGCCTCCTGAATTTTGATTTAAAATTCAATAAACTTTTTCTGTACATTTTTTTTTCACTCACGCTATTAACAGATGTTAATGTGACATTTTGAAAAAATAATGCATATATAAATCAACTCCGCTGCATCTGACACATCATAATAAAACTTTAAAAATTCAAAATACTCAAAATATCCTTAAACTCAAAATAACATAAACAATCGTGACTTAAAACTAGTAACAGAGTCGCCGCCCCTACCCTTCCACCACCTTGAATCCTAAAGTCGCCAGCATTTCCGGCCCACCGCCTGAACCCACTTTTGTCGCCAAAGGAGACAGATAAACAGATCGGTTCGTCATCAAACGAACCCATTTGAGTTCGTATGAGGATAAATAAATTTTCCTCCAACCACTACCTCGTCGCCGGTGATAGAACTTCGACGGGAAAGTGCGGTGGTCAACTAACTGTGGTGAAGTTAAGTTTTGCAAGGATGAAAATAGATGTAGGGTTTTCTGAACAACAAACTGCCTATGAGAGATGAAGGGAAAAAAGTAATGAGTTGGATTATAAATGATTATATAGTAGCTTGTGTAGTGATTTTGCAAAATAAAAATGTGTGTAATGATATTAAAGGTCTAATGTATTAAATGTCCGACCTTTTAATCCCTTTTCAATCCTATCATGACGTTAAAAAGTAGTCAATTTTATTATATTTCACAATTTCTCGTTTCAGTTGTATCTTTACACATTAAATTGACATTTTTTATTTAGAAAAATTTTAAAAAAAAAAAATTAAATTGACCTTTTAAACATTAAATTGACCTTTTTATATTAAATTGACCTTTTTAAAGAATTTTTTGAATTTTTTTAAATAATAAAAAGGTCAATTTAATGCTTAATTGAGTAAAATTGACTAGTTTAACATCAGGGTATGATTGAAAAAGAGATAAAAGGTCATAGTGTTTTTAAGATATTATATCTATATATATTAAATGGAAAGTTGATTATTTCTGTAAAATAACCTAAATAATTTTACTAAGATTACAAGTATGGCTAAAAGTATTTTACTTGGATTTTATTAGCGATCTTTCTCCTTTTAATTTAACAAAAGCGATATCATATTTCCCACGTATTTTTATTAATTATCCATTCTCAGCTATAATCAAAGGCTGAAAAATTAAAAGTGAAAGGAAATTCTTGAATATTGAATATTATTATTTAGATATAATAGTGTTAAAAAAATAAAAAAATTTATGTTTTTTTTAAATATATCTAAACTTTTCAAAAGTTAATTATAATTCTATTTAAAGTTGACAAATTCGCTGAAACTTTGTTCATTTTTCAAGATAGATTTAGTTGGTGTTTGGTTCAATTTTTCGATGCTTTTACCTTTTACTTTCTAAAAAACTCCAATAAAGCGTTTGGTGAGAATTCTTTAAGAGATTTTTGGAGATTTTTAACATCCAACGGCTGCTTTTGGAAAAGCTTCATTTTGAAGTTTTTGCCAACAACTGATAGCTTTTTTAATATTTTTAATTACTTAGACAAAATTACCCCAACTAGAATATATTATTTTTTAATATATAAAGTTATTTAAATTATTTTTAAATACTCTAATCATTTATAAATTATATAAAATTATTTTATTTATATTAAACAACTATAATTTAATTATTTTTTAAATAAATTATAAATTTAACAAAAGAATATCTAAATAAGTTTAAACTAAATATTGTTTTTTATAAAAAAATAATTTTTAATATTTTTATTGAATATTATATATTATATAATATATTTATAATTTAATAAATAAACATAAAAATTGTGCTTTTTACGGCTATTTTATATATAACCAGCAAAAACTAATCAAATCTCATTAAACACGTATGGTCTATCAGATATTAGCTCTCAGCCAACAGCTACCAGTTACAACAACCTGTTAAACCAAACATTATGCTCATTAAGATTAGAAAGAAAGGAAATTATCCATGTCACGTGATTCATATAAACCAATCAAGAAATATTAAATAAATTTTTAAAAATTGAATAAATTTTGGCAAATTAAAAATATTAGAATAAATTTACAGCTTCTAAAATATTTGAATAAATTTTTAAAATGTCAAAATAATTTAACTTCTCCATACTATTATGCCTATTATTAGGTGGCTCAAGTCATTTAAGTACTAATTATACTCAGTTTCTTCGATAGTTTAAATGGAATTTCTATCAAAAGAGTCTAAACAACAATTAAACATGGGAATTATTTATAAAATATTCAATATTTGAAATTTAATTTTATCGGTATCTGATTTTTTGGCTTCTTTATATATATTTTTAAAATTTTAAAAATACTTTTTTTTACTTTCTCGATTGAGACATGAGTTAAAGAAGAAGAATAAGACATGTCATCAGATGATGTTTTCATCGTATATTTTTAGTGTATTTACGATGTTTGTAAGCATAATCTATCCCTAGCTCTCTGTACTTTTTATTTTTTGTTTATTTGGTCCCTTGTCTACTTTATTTGTTTAGTTAGTTCTTATATATTTTACTTTTTGTTTCTTGGTCCCTCTACAATCAAATTTTGCAATGATTAAGTCCTTAAAAATATATTAGGAACGAACTAAATAAAAAATAAAATTTACAAAAAAAACTAAGTAAATAAAGAATTTACAAAAGATTTAGGCAAAAACAGAAGTACAAGAGTTAAGTGAATAAAAAGTGAAAAATACAGGGACTAATTAAAGAAGCAAAGTAGACCATGGACTTAAGAATGGGTTATACCATATTTTATAGTGTTTTTTATAATGTTTTAAAATACGGCATGTAGGGGTGAGCATCGGTCGGTTCGGTTGAAATTTTTTTGGTTTTTTCGATTTTCAGTTTGGAAAATTCCCAAATCGAACCGAACCAAACTTTTAGTTTGGAGGTGAAAAAACTGAACCAAACCAAACCGAAAATTTCGGTTCGGTACGGTTCGGTTAAAACCGAATTCACTATTTTTTATTTTTAAAAAAATTTTATATTAAAATTAATTGAAATATTAAATAATTAGAGTCTAATAAATTTTCATATATGTTTAAACAACAATTATTAACTCATATATCAACAATAATTAAGATATAAAGACAAAAAACATATAAATATAAGTATATGTATATTATTTTTAAAATATATATATATATTTTATATTAAAGTTCGGTTAATTCGGTTTTTCGGTCGGTTCGGTTTTCAAAACACCCAACCAAACCGAACACCAAACTTTACCTAAAGTAGAAACCGAACCAAACCGTTTTCACCAAAAAATCAAACCAAACAACGACGTTCAGTTCGGTTCAGTTTGGTTCGGTTCTTGCTCACTCCTAACGGCATGTCTCGGTCGAGAGACGCATATTCACAATCAAGACATGAGTTAAAAATAAAAATAAGACATTTTTCGATCGAGACATGCATGTTCTCGATCAAGACATGAATTAACAAAAAATTATTTTTAAAATTATTTTTCAAAAGCCGGTATTCAGTGAAATTAGTAAAATATGGATAATAAAATTATAATTACTTTTTAAAGTAGGATAGGTTTGAAACTATCTCGTGCGTTATTGAAATTTCAACTGTTTAATTGAGCATGACATAGCAATAAAACGGTTTAATCCATGGAAAGGCACATAAACTTTCAACTTTCATTTGTTTGATTTCTTCAAAGGTTTTTATTTAATAAGTTCATGTATTATTTATCTTTTACTTAGTGAGCCATTTTATAAATATATCGCTTACTTTCCGTTAAATAACATTTTTTAAATCATTTATGACATCATATTTTACGTGATTAAAAATTTTATGTAAGAATGACGAAAGACTTAAATCCCTCCTAAAAACAAAAATATTCAATAGGTTTATGTGTTCATGTGTGTTTCACTCTAAATATAGTGCGCACCTCTTTTCCGCCTAAAATAAATTTAATAATTTAAAATAAAGTAAATACAAAAACTAAAAAAGATCATAAAAATAAACCAAAAAAAATACATGAAATTTAGCCATAAAAAAAAGCGGCTAACAGATGACTAGCAATGTGTAAAATGCCTATTTTTTTTAGTAGTGGGTAGTTTTTGAGCACATACAAATATTTACACATACATGCAATTTACAAAACAAACAAAAACCAAAGACTGCAGCCATTTTTTCTTCTTATTCGGTCACTTTCTCTACAATCATTATCAAAAAAGTACGTCAAAGGTAAAGTGTAATAACGATTCCAGTTTTAATGAGTTGAATAAAGCCAACTACCAAGCGGCCGCAATTTGGATTTGGTTCCTATTTCTCAAGATATTCGATTCGAAAGTCGGTTGCTAATATCTTCGTACCATTCTCTCAATTCCACAAGGTGGTGCTTTTTCATATATTGTTATTTTAGTATAGCAAAATTAGGCAGCAAATAAACTTTTT
This sequence comes from Mercurialis annua, assembly GCF_937616625.2. Classification (NCBI taxonomy): domain Eukaryota; kingdom Viridiplantae; phylum Streptophyta; class Magnoliopsida; order Malpighiales; family Euphorbiaceae; genus Mercurialis; species Mercurialis annua. The sequence continues at coordinate 47,021,413 of NC_065575.1, read as the reverse complement.
TCTATTTAGAAAGAAGACAATAAGTGATGATATTAGAGTCACTTGGTAACATTTATGTTGCATCTTTCAGAGGGTTCGATCCACCCTTCTACAGCTAGTGAACGGATTATAAAATGAATCATTCTGCTAATCCCGCTAACACTTAATCTAATGTAATTCTATCTTTGATAAAAAAAATTATAACATTCTAATTTTCAATTATCATAGAAAGTTTTTGAAATGCAAATTAATGAACATATGCAATAATCTACAAGAACAGTGTTGAAATACATTAAAGAAAAGTTTTGAGTGTAATCTTTTGGCAAAATAAGATCTTAATTTTCAATCGTTGGTATGGACCGTTGTGTAGTTCGAAATATTTTTTTAAGGGGGGTGAACTGCAAAAAAATCGACGACTATTACTCATACTAATCTAGACAGAAAACCGAATCAAAACTTTTTTTTCTAAAAATATAGCTTCGTCCGCAGGTCGATGATGACTGGGTTTAATTAAAAGAATAATTACATCACTAGTGTTTGAATTTTTTTATTATTAGTAATATTTTAATTATACTTATAAAATATTTTTTTAATCATAAGTTAATCTCCGTCGATAGAAGTGAAGTTTGATACAATAATAAATGACTACTCAACAAAACTGAGTAAATCAATCTAAAACTAAATGATGATTACTACAATAACAGTTATTTAGAGGGGCTTTTTAGCCACCAAATAAACCACTCAAATATAATAATATTGTACATAAAAATAGTTGTCATTCAAACAACTCAGCCATCACTAAAAAAAAAAAATTCTTACATGAAATATTATAATTCCTTCATCAACGCATGAAGTCTCAATTCTCAACTATAAAAAATGCCAAGTTTAAGCCAAAATAAAATTAATTTGCCATCAAATTATTTATATTTTTTATAATTACTTTATTATTTTAATAAAATAAGATAATTTTATCCATTTTCACAATTAGATGAATCTATTTCATCTAATGATAAAATTAAAATTAAAATAATTATGAAAAGCGCTTAAATATATATTATCGCCAAATTAATAGACAAATTCATAAGAAAAACATAACATACATTTATCCAAAATTATTTTAACTTGTTAAAAATTTAACTTAACTTTTAAGTAATTATATCACATCAAATGTATTTTGTTTAATTAAATCCATATGCAATTGTTTCCATAATATATTGAAATATGAAAAACATACTTCTCTAATTTTTACATTCATTTGGTACTCATATCATATTTTCTACTTTTATGTTTATATTAGAAATTTTTCATAGGTATTACTACCAAACTATATATATATAGATATAGACACATACCTATTTGTTTTTTCTACAACTAATTTTCTGTTGTATAGTAAAATTATTAATGCTTTATTTATAATTATAATTTTAGGTCACACGCATATTATATTGATTCCCAATATGTCTATTGTTCGAATGTTCGAACACTTAAACCTATAATTTTTATATGCGGTATTTTATAAGATAGTATCAAAAGTGATGACATCTAGACTTCAACATATAATTTCACAAATAATTAGTCGTCCTCAAAATGCTTTTATTCAGGGGCGTCTTACCTCCTATAATAATTAATGGTTCTTGATTGCCGGTCTGAGTTTGATCCAACCTACAAAAGAAAATAGGTTAGAAGGATTCGAGCCGGTGTTGGCTCGAATACCCTCCGATGCCTAAGTCAGATAGTTTGGAGTGATGTTGAGAGTGAATATGAGTTAAATTAGGTTTTACCTGACTTAGGGCTTGGTTTATATACACCATAGTCATTGTGATGTACTAGGAGTCTTCTTCTTTACTCTGATCTCATCTTCTAGATATGATGAGATGTTCTTCGTCTTTATCCCTGATCTTCAGGGAAGCTTGACTTATCCGAGCTATCGGTTAGTTACTGTTGAGTTCTGGGTCAAGGACCTGCGACTGGTCCTACCTGTTCTGGATCTGTGTCATGTCATAGTCTTCTGGTACTGTTTCGGGTATGATATCCATCATTAGTCCCTCCCTAAAGATTGTGTCTCTCAAGTATTTATGCTTGTTGGTCCGGGCCATTCGTTTGGGCCTGTTTCTCGTGGTACGCCTTTGCTTTTTTGCCCGTTGGGAGTAACTGCTTCCTCCCTTGTCTTTTCAATTTCGTTTTTCAAAATTTAAACTGCCATCATTTCATGTTCCTGAATGTCCGCCACGTTTTTATCCTAGCAACTGCTGTCACGGTTACCTAGGTCTTCTTTAAAGTTCCTTTTGTTTCTTTCCTTTTTCTTCTATCTTGTTCTTTGCTGATTGCTTCTGAAATTTTCTTGCTTTTCTTCGCTGCCATTATTACTTTTCTTCCTTGTGGTTTCCAGGTAAGCTTCGTCTACTTTCTTGATTTTCCATACTAGGTATGACTCGTACTAGGTCTTCTGTGTCTCTCCCTTCATCCGGCGCTGCCGTTGATTATCGTAATTCTTTAAGTTCGTTCGTCACTAATATTGATAGAGAGTCTTTGGGTGAAATTCGTGATGATTTTGGTATTCCGGTGGCTTATTCTCTTTCAGTCTGTGGTGCTCGTATGAGTGCTAATGAGAATGTGGGAGATGACAAGGTAATCGTTTATAAGGAGCAATTCCGTTGTGAGCTACGTTTCCCTTTAGATCCTTTGATTGAGTCTTTTGTTAAAGACTATGGGATTCCCTTAGGTCAAATCCACCCAAACGCCATTCGTGTCTTGTGTTGCTTTATTGAGTTAGTCTGTGACAAAGGCCTGTCTCCTTCTTTGGGTATGTTGAATGAGCTTTTCTTTATAACGCGTAGGAGTAATGAATTTTATCATCGTTTGGCTGCTCATCGAGGCAAGCGCCTGATTGACGCTCTGCCAAAGATTACTAAGCGTTGGCAACGTTCTTTCTTTGTTGTGGGTCACGACAGTGCTTTTGCTAACTTCCCCTGTGATTGGGTGGATGAGTCTGAGTCCCTATCTTTTTCTCCCCTATGCGTTACTGACTCAGAAGCCCTAGATTCTTTAGTGGATGATGCCCAGTCTCAGTTATTTGATTGTTGTGACTTAGTGGATAGGTACTTGTACCGTAAGTTTCCTCATATTGAGTTGCCTCCTCGTACTGTGATTGAGGGGCCTCTTGAAAGTGATGGTACTGATAGGAGTAAAATACTCCTATGTATTGAGTTGTTTTCCGCATGCTTTTGCTATGTTTCACCGTGCTTTTTGGTTGTTTTGTATACCTTATTGCGCGCGTGTGTGTTATAGGGAAAATGGAGCAAAGCGGAGTCCTTTTGGCCTAAAAGATGGAAGAATCAACGAATCTAAGAAAGGGCGAAGTCTTGGAACAAAAAGATGCCGAAAGCACATTTCAGAATCTGACCCTGCTGCACTAATTGAAGATTTTGGATTAGTTAGAGGCTTCTAAAGAGTTTGTGTTCTTCACAAGAAATGAAGTAGACATCCTAAGCTTTCCAGGGGTTCAAGAACCAACTCATTTGGACGTTTCTACACCGAGTTATGAAGGTTCGAAGTCAGCAATTGTGCAGCAGAAAATCAGCAGAGCTCGATCGAGCTCCCCACTTATGGGGAGGGCTCGATCGAGCCCTTAGGCAAAAAACGAGCAGGGAACTTGTGAAGAATGAAGGGCTCGATCGAGCCCTTCCTCATAAGTGAAGGGCTCGATCGAGCCTTAGTGAAAAATGTGGCTGGGAGCTGAAATTGAAAAGAAACAAGACTTGGGACCACTTCCTCTTTTGGCTAGACACAACTTATACATGGTTGTCTTTATTTCCTCCTTTGTATTGCCTATATAAGGCACCTTATCTCCAAATTAGGTATAGACTTGATATAGAACATTTCACCTACTTTTTAGTTTCCTTTTTTAGTTAGGAGTAGATTAATTTTAAGGCCTTGTGCCTCCATCTTTTCCACCATTGTTGTGGTGTTGGAGCTTTACTTATTGTAAGAACAAGATTTATCTTTGAATGCAAGTGCTTAATTTCAATCTTATTCTTCCAAGTGAGTATATCTTATCTTTTATTTCTCTTTATTTAGGTTTTAATGTGATGTTAACATGATTGGCTAAACCCTCCATGTTTGGGGGTTGATATGATGGTTGAATAATTGCTAGATTGGGTTAGGGTTTGGCTTGTGTGTTCTAATTAATTGCTTAATGCCTATTCTAGATTGATCACCTAGTATTTGTTGCTAGATTAATTTCCACCTTGAGAGAGGGTTTATTAATTGGAATTAATTAATTAGATGCTTAATTAGTAACACCATGAGAGTGGGTTAGTAATTAGGTGGCCTATGAGTTGTGTTTAATTGCTAATTGCCTCTAATTGTGTTTAGTGCTACGAGAGTAGGTTAAGCTTAATTAGTTGTGGTTTTGTAAATCTTTGAGGCTCGAGAGAGCGGGATTTGCGACTTAGAAAAAACTCGCCTCGCGTTTAGAAGCCATAGTCCGACCCCTTGATAGTAATTGGGTAATCATAGTATCAACCCTCAAGCTTGTTATCCATAGTTTATCTTAATCATTCAATTGCTTGCTTATTGCGTTTTGCTAATTAAATTGTTTAGTAATTGTATTTGCTTTAGTTAATATTTTAATTGTTCAATTTCCAAATCAACTATTGTTGTGTGCTAAACGAATTGAGACTTAGAATCGATTCATTCTCATCAAATCCATTGTCCCTGTGGGATTCGACCTCGGTCTTACCGAGTATTACTAGTTGCGACACCGTACACTTGCGGTTTTCGCCAACAAGTTTTTGGCGCCGTTGCCGGGGATAGTGCGTATTTGATTGATTGAGAGTATTTTAAGTCTTGGTCGAGTTAGTTTTTTTTTGTTTTTGTGTTTATTGCTTATACCGTTTGTTTTCGTGATTTACGCTTGGTGTTCTTGTTTGTGGTTGTTCAGGAAAATTGTGTGTTTGTTGGTTCCCCTTCAAATATTCTTTTTGATGGAAATTATGGTCGGAAAGAAGTAATGGCATTGAGTCAAAGTTATTTGCCGTACCAAAACATTTACTACAATTGTGATATTTGTGGAAATTTTAGTCATACCAGAGATGAGTGTCCCGAACTCTATCCGGAGTGGAATGAGCATGTTGACTATGTGGGTGATCAATGGCAAGCTAGCGACCCTTATTCCGACGTGTATGATCCGGGGTGGCATAACCCACCGAATTATAGTTGGAGCAACAATTGGGAGAGCTTCAATGAAAACTTGAACTTCGATTCAAGCTATCACCCACATCAAAACCAATGGGACTTCAACTCCAATTTTGGCAATGAACCACAACAATCACATGAATTTCAGAAACATGGAATGTTTGATGAGGGGAACATGCTTGCTAAGTTGTTGGAGGAGCTTAGAAAGATGAAGCAACTTCAAAAGAACCAAGCCGCCACTAGTCAAATGCTTGAAACTCAAATCTCCCAACTTGCTATCAATCTTCAAGGTAGACCTCAAGGGGGATTGCCCTCCACCACGGAAAATAATCCGAGAGAAAAACTCAAGGACATTGAGCTTAGAAGAGGAAAAGCTCTCGATGACCCTCATGTCAAGAGACTTATGGTGGTTGAAGATGAGCCAAGTTATAGTGAGTTAAGTGCTAGTGAGGAAGTGGAAGTTGAAGCTCCATATGTTAGACCACCTCTCCCACCTCCTTATGTACCAAAAGTTCCTTTTCCGAGTCGACTCAAGAAGACACCGGACAACCAAGAAGGATTACTAGCCGCAATTGAAGCTACTCCAACACAACATGCTATGGCCATAGATTTGAAAGATAATGGTGCTTTAGTAGAACATCCTCCCACAAAGGTTCACATAAATATTGAAAGAGATAAGTGTGAGGATGTTGAACTTGAAGCTCCAATTTCCAAACCACTTACTTGTCCCAAGAGCGTAAATGATGAAAATGAGGAGAAATTTGATATTACGGTACTCTACGAGGAATTCAACAAATCCTTTGATTACAAAGATCCATTCTTAGAGGGGTTTGATTCCGAGTATGACGGAAATAATACCAAGTATATGAAGATGCTTCATACTCCTCATGTTCATTATTTTAGAGTACAAGCATACTTCATATCACATGAGCTTTATTTGAAGGAGCCAACAAGGCAAAAGAGGAAGAAGATGCTACCAAGACGGCTCCCGCATGTTAGGTTGTATTTTTAACAACGTTACGCGAAGAGTCTAGCTTTGGACTCCAACTAAAGCGCGCTCGGGAGGCAATCCCGAGAGGTTCAATTTCTTACTTTTGCTTCTTTACTTTTTGATTTATAGCTTTTAATTTTATGTTTGAGTATTTTAGTTTGTTTTTTTTTATGTTCAAGATAATGCCGGGTATGTTCGTTTTTGATATGTAGGAATCAAGGTTAAAGAAAAAAAAATTCTGCATCTTTTAAGCCTGAGGGCTCGATCGAGCCCTGCCTCATAAGTGAGGGGCCCGATCGAGCCCTATGAACAAAAAGAAACAGAAAATTTTTTTGGGGAAAGGGGCTCGATAGAGCCATGCTTACAAGGAGGAATTTGAATTATTTTTAATTGGTTCAAAGGGGGAGCACATAAATTGGTGAAATGGCATCATCTCTACACTTCTTCTTCTTCAAGTCAAATTCCGGCCACCACCCTACACCGTCTTCGAAACCCCGGCATTTGACTAGCGAGATTTGCATTATCTAACTCTATCTCATACAATTTCATGTTTTATTTTATTTTTTGCTTAGAGACTAAGCTAGAAATAGTGTGAGGAGGGTTGTGAAATTGTATCTCGCTTTATCTTATGTTTTTGTCGCTTTATGTTTGTTTATTCTATGTTTGTGTTGTTTGTGTTTAGATTGTTGTAGGTTGTTTTTATGTGTTTATGCTTTTATCGTTTTTTTTATGTTGTGTTGTGTCGCCTCAAACCTAAAATTTGAGCTCCAAACTTGTTGAATGCTTTTGTACGAATTTTGGTTTGATGGATTTTTATTAGAGTAGGATGCCTTGTTAGGTAGTTTTTGTTGTCTCCCTTTGATCACTAAATCTTTGGCTTGTAGTGTGATAAGCTTGATTAGTGATTTTAGCATTTTTGAAATTTTGTCAACAAATGTACTCCCCGGTTAATGAAAATGTTGAATGTTTGTATCTTTTATCAACAATTAAAAGTGTATGCTTGCCTAATGAAAGTCAATTTGTGTGACTTGTTTTGATGATATTAGGGTGCTACCATTTGTTAAATTTTGACCAACTCTAGCACGATTATAGAACATGAGGCGGATGCATGATATGTGTTTCAAATTGTCAAATTTGTGTTAATTTCAAAAATTTATGGACATAATTGGCATGTTTTTCATAGGAATTAAATAACTATATGCATGACACTTCTTTGATTGATATATTCGAGCCTATTGTTTTTGTGTATAAGTGTCGGAATTCCTAGAACTTGCTCGGTGTCCGTTTGAGATTATATGCTTGAGTGTTGACAACTTAGATGACTATGGCATTAGGATCACACAATTCAAAATACAACTTAAAAGCCTACCCCTTTTCCATTAGTTAGCAAAATTTTGAGCCTAAACCTCTTCTTGACTAACCACACAACTACACATTTAACCTTTCAACAATTTACCTCTCTAAACACCCGGATTTAACTTGAATAACTTAGGATTAAGAAAAATATGATACAAGCTCGATGTATTAGAAAGAAAAGTGAACAAGTGCTCAAAATATAAGTTAATGCCTTGAAGAAAAAGAAAGAAAAACAAAAGAAAGAAAGAATAAAGGAAGTTGAGAAATAGAAAAAGAAAATGAAAAGAAAAAAAAAAGATAAAGGCATATGGAAAAAGGAAGTAGTTCACTTATAAAAAGTTCCGAGTGTAGATCATTGTTAGTGATTGAAGCATTTTTGTTGTTCAAGTTGAATCTTAACCAAGTATCCAAATTACCTACCCAAACCCTTGACCAAGTTACAACCCTTCAAAAGTCCATATGATGAGTAATCAATTACCGAACTAAGTAGTGGAGACCGGACTAAGAGCAAGCCTATGGTGAATTCCCGCATGTTTTTATGCTTAATTTTCATACCCGAAACACTTGAGCGTTAGAGTGAAACCTTGTGAGAAAATGGTTGTCTAATGCCTATGAATGATATGCCATGCTTGCCGTGTTTTGAGTTAACCAAATGTTTGCATGTCCCGCCTATGATTGCAATGTTTGATTGTTTTGAGTAGCGCTTTATTGACACGGTTGTAGCCTCAAATATCATAGGAACACGTCGTTATAATTGAATACATCATTTGTTTGCATGCCTTTTAGTTGTTGGCATTGGATGTTTTGCTTTCACGTTTTCATCGGTCGGGAGTATGGTTGTGACATTTGTTCAAGTCGTTAAGGTCGCTAATCTTGTATCTTTAGTGAGATTCATTTCTTGCTTGGGGACAAGCAAGGATTTAGTGTGAGGAGGTTTGATAGGAGTAAAATACTCCTATGTATTGAGTTGTTTTCCGCATGCTTTTGCTATGTTTCACCGTGCTTTTTGGTTGTTTTGTATACCTTATTGCGCGCGTGTGTGTTATAGGGAAAATGGAGCAAAGCGGAGTCCTTTTGGCCTAAAAGATGGAAGAATCAACGAATCTAAGAAAGGGCGAAGTCTTGGAACAAAAAGATGCCGAAAGCACATTTCAGAATCTGACCCTGCTGCACTAATTGAAGATTTTGGATTAGTTAGAGGCTTCTAAGAGTTTGTGTTCTTCACAAGAAATGAAGTAGACATCCTAAGCTTTCCAGGGGTTCAAGAACCAACTCATTTGGACGTTTCTACACCGAGTTATGAAGGTTCGAAGTCAGCAATTGTGCAGCAGAAAATCAGCAGAGCTCGATCGAGCTCCCCACTTATGGGGAGGGCTCGATCGAGCCCTTAGGCAAAAAACGAGCAGGGAACTTGTGAAGAATGAAGGGCTCGATCGAGCCCTTCCTCATAAGTGAAGGGCTCGATCGAGCCTTAGTGAAAAATGTGGCTGGGAGCTGAAATTGAAAAGAAACAAGACTTGGGACCACTTCCTCTTTTGGCTAGACACAACTTATACATGGTTGTCTTTATTTCCTCCTTTGTATTGCCTATATAAGGCACCTTATCTCCAAATTAGGTATAGACTTGATATAGAACATTTCACCTACTTTTTAGTTTCCTTTTTTAGTTAGGAGTAGATTAATTTTAAGGCCTTGTGCCTCCATCTTTTCCACCATTGTTGTGGTGTTGGAGCTTTACTTATTGTAAGAACAAGATTTATCTTTGAATGCAAGTGCTTAATTTCAATCTTATTCTTCCAAGTGAGTATATCTTATCTTTTATTTCTCTTTATTTAGGTTTTAATGTGATGTTAACATGATTGGCTAAACCCTCCATGTTTGGGGGTTGATATGATGGTTGAATAATTGCTAGATTGGGTTAGGGTTTGGCTTGTGTGTTCTAATTAATTGCTTAATGCCTATTCTAGATTGATCACCTAGTATTTGTTGCTAGATTAATTTCCACCTTGAGAGAGGGTTTATTAATTGGAATTAATTAATTAGATGCTTAATTAGTAACACCATGAGAGTGGGTTAGTAATTAGGTGGCCTATGAGTTGTGTTTAATTGCTAATTGCCTCTAATTGTGTTTAGTGCTACGAGAGTAGGTTAAGCTTAATTAGTTGTGGTTTTGTAAATCTTTGAGGCTCGAGAGAGCGGGATTTGCGACTTAGAAAAAACTCGCCTCGCGTTTAGAAGCCATAGTCCGACCCCTTGATAGTAATTGGGTAATCATAGTATCAACCCTCAAGCTTGTTATCCATAGTTTATCTTAATCATTCAATTGCTTGCTTATTGCGTTTTGCTAATTAAATTGTTTAGTAATTGTATTTGCTTTAGTTAATATTTTAATTGTTCAATTTCCAAATCAACTATTGTTGTGTGCTAAACGAATTGAGACTTAGAATCGATTCATTCTCATCAAATCCATTGTCCCTGTGGGATTCGACCTCGGTCTTACCGAGTATTACTAGTTGCGACACCGTACACTTGCGGTTTTCGCCAACAGGTACCCTGTCCCAGTCTTGCCGTTCTCCCTCACCTCTATCTTTTGTAGATTTGACGTCTGCGTCTCAGGGTATGCTTCTTGTTAGTCCTTGTTTTGCTTTTATTATATTTGGATGTTTATTTATGCGTGTTGCCTTAGCAGGAATGGGGGAGGACTTTCTTGATGCTTTGACTCTGACTTTTGATGATGATTCTGCTGTCATTACTGGGTCTCGTCCTGCATCCTTGCCTCCTCGTCCCTCTGTCAAGATTGAGAAGGGCGTTGAGACTGGACTGCCGGCTTCTTCTAGCAAGAAAGGGCGTGATATCCGTGAACGAACCAGACAGGGGCTTGCGAAACTTCTTAAGAAGAATTTAGATGCCTGCCCCAATCCTAGAGAGTGGTTGGAGCAGAATGTTGAGGGGTTGTCAGCTTCTTCTTCTGAGGTGGGTGCTTTGTTTTCTCAATTTGTGCAATTTCCGAAGGATATGGAAGTTTGGGACAGTTGTACTGGGTCAGGTGCTTGTGACCGGATTGATTCTGCCTTGTTGCAGGTATTCATTTCTTCTAGTTTCTTTTCTTTGTGACCTTTTAGTGTCTTCTCTTTCCTCATCCCTTATTTTCTTGTTTTCAGCTTATTCAAGGAAATGCCGTAGTCCGTCGTAAGGTGGAGGAGACTGCGGCGTTGGAGTTGAGGCATGAGAAAGAGATGGCTTCATTACGGGACTCTATGTCCGCGGAGAGGACGAAGCTGAACAAGCAGCATCAAACAGCCCTGGATCGCGTCAAGATCCTAGAGAAGAAAGTTTCTGACCGTGAAGCTACTTTGTTGCAGCTTCAGGCTACATGTGAGAGGTTGTCTCAAGAGCAGCAGAACAACAAAAGGGATGCAAATATTTATGTGAGTGGGTGCTTGACTGACTTTTGTGCCACAGTGATCAAGATAGTACGTGAAGACTATCCAGATTATGACATCAACAAGTTTCTGTCAATTGACCTCCGGGCTCTGGGTCAACGCGTTGCGGCTAAGGTAGCTGCCAAGAAAGCTGGGTTGTCTGTGTCACCGGTGCTTCCTTCTGATGTTATCAGCGAAGGTGTGAAAGATGATGTAGATCCTCCTGAGAAATTATCGGGTTCTGACCCAGATGTTGGTAGTGACAAGGGTCCTCTGGGTCAATCCTTTGCGTCAGAGACGGCCTTGGTATTAGTCCCAGACTCTCATCTTTCTGATGCTCAGGATCAAGATCCCTTAGCTTCTGATGTAATCGAGGAAACTTTGGAGGACAAGATTCCGGAAGATACGATTGGTCCAAAGGAGGGAGCGACCCATCCAGAGGAAGAGTGATTGGCCGTTTGTTGGGCCGTTTAGCTAGCTTTCTAATTTCTGTACTACTTTTGCTGTAGCACTTCTGTTCTTTTATTTCTTTTGCTCGGAGGGTTTCATAGGAAACTCTCCTTTTTCTGTCATTTCTGAACATTTTCGATACTTTATGAATGTTGTTTCTGTTTGCTTTTTGTTGCGTCTATTCACTGAGTCATGGTCATGCATGATAATTTAGAGGATATGTTAAAAAATGGAAAAAATACGAGATGCAACTTTATTCATTATTCGTTTGTTACATCTTTCACTGGAAATATTTCTTTAAATTCTCGATATTCCAGGTTCTAGGCAATGGTGTGCCTTCTAACTGAGCTATTCTATACGCTCCTTTTCCTACGACTTCCGTGACTCGGTAAGGACCGTCCCAGTTGGGCTCGAGTTTTCCTACTCCTGCCGCTCCTTTCCCTATTTCTGCTTTTCGAAGGACTAAGTCTCCTTCTGACAGACTTCGTTCTTTGACTCTGGCATTGTGATACTTAGTCATTTGTCTGCGATAAGCTTCTGCGCGTATGGCTGCTTGGTGCCTTCTCTCTTCTAGTAGATCCAGGCATAGCTTCAATGTTTCTTCATTGCGCTCTTCGTCTATGACCTGTACCCTTAGTGTGGGCATTCCCATTTCTACGGGGAGGACAGCCTCTGTTCCGTAAGTGAGTCGAAAAGGTGTTTCTCCTGTGGCCCTCCTGGGAGTTGTTCTATAAGCCCATATGACATGGTATAGTTCGTCTACCCATCTCCCTTTCAAGTCTCCGAGTCTCTTCTTGATTCCAGATAGGATAGTGCGGTTAGTTACTTCTGTGAGTCCGTTGGTTTGCGGGTGTGCTACTGAAGTGAATTTCAAGTTGATTCCTAGCTCGGCGCAGTATTCCCTGAACTTTGCGCAATCGAACTGTTTCCCGTTGTCTGTGACTAGGGTGTGTGGTGTCCCAAACCTGCTACGTGTTAGTATTCTTTCATTTGAGAGGTTTTTATTTATATAACTTTGAAATTTTACCTGCTCATGACTTCGTTTGAAAGCCAATTGATGATCTTCTGTGACGTTATGGTGCTCATTGGTTGCACTTCCATCCACTTGGTGAAATGATCTACCGCAACCACGATAAATTTGACTTGTCCCCTGGCTGGGGTGAATGGTCCCAGTATGTCCACTCCCCATGTCATGAAAGGCCATGGACTTCCAATTGCTGACTGGTGGGCTGCTGGAGTTCTTATGATAGTGCCAAATCTTTGACACTTGTCGCATTTTTTCACCATTGTTTCTGCGTCTTTCTTCATGGTTGGCCAATAGTACCCCATGAGTAATGCTTTTCTGCTCAGAGAGGCTGCTCCCTCATGTGCTCCACAATCTCCTTCATGGATTTCCTTCAGTACATAGGCTCCCTCCTCTACTGAAATGCATTTGGACCATGGGTGTGTGACTGAGGTCCGGTACAAGGTGCCTTCTATCATGGAGTAGGCGGCCGATATTCGCACTAGTTTGGCTGCTTCTGCTCTCCCTTCTGGGACTGTTCCGTCATTCAAGTATGCAACTATGGGTTGCATCCAAGAATCCATCTCTGTGATCGGTAAAATTTCTTCCTCGTCTATTATGGGATTCATCCTCTCCTCTTTCATGTAGAGTGAGAGATACAGGGGGCTTTTTGTCGCAGCTGCCTTGGCCAGGGCGTCCGCCCGTGTGTTTCTTTCTCTGGGTATTGGGATTATCTCCCATTGCCCGCCATGACCTTCCATTTCCTTTAGCATCCCCTTCGCTTTTGCCATGTATTTTGCCATGTTTGCGTCTTTCGTCTGGAATTGGCCCAAGATCTGACTTGTGACCAGCTGGGAATCACTGTGGATCCTCAGCTTTTCTGCTTTTACTTCTCTTGCCAATGTGAGTCCTGTTAGAAAGGCCTCATATTCTGCTACATCATCAGGCAGACATGAGCGTCTAAGTAATTATATGCAAGGAAAAAATATTTGCGTGTTAGCGTACCTGCCACATTGTTGGTAGCTCGAAACTTCAAATGCACTGCATGCTCAACAACTATCTTCTGAGGTCCGAGTAACACTATTCCTGCTCCCGCCCCTTGTTCACTGGAGGCTCCGTCTACAAACAGGTTCCAGGTTATGTCCTCTGAGACTGCGTCAGGTGGTTTCTCAGTCATTTCCGCGACGAAATCTGCCAGTGCTTGTGCCTTCAGCGTCTTTCTTGGCTCGTACCTTATATCGTGCTCTCCCAACTGTACCGACCAGCTTACTAGCCTTCCAGATGTTTCTGGACGATGGAGAGCTTTGCGTAAAGGTTGGTTTGTCCGGACGATGACTGTGTGCCCTTGGAAGTACGGTTTGAGCTTCTTTGTCGTAATCACTACTGCTAATGCCAACTTGTCGATGGTTGGGTAGTTGAGCTCTGCGCCTTTAAGTGTCCTGCTTACATAATAGATAGGTTGCTGTTCTTCCCCTTCTTCTCGGACTAGGACAGATGCGATTGTCTCCTTCCCTACTGAGAGGTATAGGTATAGCGTCTCTCCTGCGATGGGTCTGCTCAGTAGTGGTGGTTGGGTCAAGAAAGACTTCAGATTTTCAAATGCTCTCTGGCACTCTTCGTCCCAAGTGAATTTTTTTCATATTCCTTAGTTGCTTAAAAAATGGTAAACATTTTTTAGCCGATGAAGAGATGAAGCGTCCCAGAGCTGTGACACGGCCATTCAACTTCTGCACTTCTCTGATGCTCTGCGGAGCCTTCATGTTTGCTATAGCTTGGATTTTTTCGGGGTTAGCTTCTATGCCTCGTTGGCTGATCAGGTATCCTAGGAATTTACCTGCTCTGACCCCGAAGGCGCATTTGGCTGGGTTGAGCTTCATTCTGAATTTGTTTAAGACTGAGAAGGTTTCTTCTAGGTCTTGGGCGTGTGTCTCCTCCGTAAGGCTCTTCACAATTATGTCATCCACGTAGGCTTCTACATTCCTTCCTGATTGATCTTTGAACATGAAGTTGACCAATCTTTGGTACGTTGCTCCGGCATTCTTCAGTCCAAAGGGCATGACGTTGTAGCAGTACGTCCCCTGGTCTGTTACAAAGGAGGTCTTCTCCTGATCCTCTTTGTCCATCGGTATCTGGTGGTATCCTTGCGCTGCGTCTACGAAACTGTACAAGAGGTAGCACGCGGTTGAGTCTACTAACTGGTCTATGCTTGGGAGCGGGTAACTGTCTTTTGGACAAGCCTTGTTCAAGTCAGTGAAATCCACGCACATTCGGTATTTTCCATTTGACTTCTTGACTAGGACAACATTTGCTAACCAGTCTGGGTAAAACACTTCTCGGATGAAACCAGCTGCTTCCAATGTTCTAACTTCGTCTGCGATGACCTTTTGTCTTTCTTCTGTGAATCGCCGTTTCTTCTGCACCACAGGTCTGCTCCCTGGTTTTATGTTTAGCTTGTGTGAAGCCACTTCTGGGTCGACTCCTTTGATTTCTGTTGGCTCTGTGGCGAATGACTCTGAGTTGTTCTTTAGGACGGACTGTATTTTTTCTTTTACTTCTTTTGGGGCCTCTGTCCCTATCTTCACTATCTTGGTTGCAATTATTTTGAAGTCCTCCATGTCTCCGACTGGTTCTGCGCCTTCTACTTCTTCTTCGTCTACGACTATCCCTGGGAAAGTGGTAATTGGTAGGCTTTCTCTATCTTCCGTTGTTATCATGCAGCATTCCCTGGCCATTTCTTGGCTTCCCCTTACTACCACTGTTCCCTCTGGGGTAGGCATCTTTAAGGTCAGTAACCTAATACTGGTTACCGCGCTTGATTGGTACAAGAAAGGTCTGCCAAAGATTCCATTGTATGCTAGAGGTAGATCCACCATGTTGAACTGGGCATGCAGTTTCTTGAGTGGCCCTTCGGTCTTCTCCCCTAGCTCTACATACAGGTTCACAGTTCCTTCTGGCCGTATCGGCTTTCCTCCGAGTCCGATGAGTGGGACAGACGCTTTTCGTAAATCAGTAACTGATCCTTTCATCTCCTTGAAGGCCTCTAGGGTTAGTAAGTTCACCGAACTTCCTTCATCTATCAAGATACGTTTGACCATGTGGTTTCTTATGACCGCCTCTATCACCAATGCGTCATTATGAGGTCCTCGCACATGTCCGCCATCTTCTGGGCCGAATGAGACTTCTTGTGTTACTTCCCTTTCGATTGCGAAGATCGTCGCAGAGCCTCTTCGGTTCCTCTTCTTGTTTTGGGAGTTGCTATAAGGGTCTCCTCCATCGATGACATGTATTACCCCTGCGACTTCTTTGGCTTTCTTCGTTTGTTCTTCTTTTTCTATGGCGTCTCCTTTCCTTTTTTCTCCTGTCTTTTCATGGGCGAATTTTCTTAGCACGCCGGATTGGATTAGCTGTTCTATTTCTCTTTTAAGGTCCCAGCAACGATCTGTGTCATGGCCGTAACCTTCATGAAAACGACAATACTTGCTCTTGTCCCGTTCTTTGTCTGGGTCCATTCTTCTGGGGGTATTGAACAGTACTCGATTTTGTTTCATCCAGTTGAGTATATAGACTGGGGCTCGGTTCAATGGCGTGAAATCGTAAGGTCTGCTCAGTCCTCCAAATCTCTGTGTCCGAGGTCTCTCTTCTTCCTTCTTTCCTCGGTACCTGGGGCTGTCTTGCTTCGTTGTCTCCGACTGCTTTGTTAGGGTTCTTCTTGCTTCGTCTAGTTCCACATATTTGTGTGCTATCAGCATCAAGTCCTGGAAGGTCGTTGGCTTTTTCATCAGGATTTTGTCTCGGAGTTCTTCGAATCGGGTTCCCATCTTCATAGCCTCTATGGCTGTGTCGTGGTTGAGATTCTCGATCTGGACTGCCTCTTTATTGAATCTTTCGACGAAGTTCTTTAGTGTTTCTTGGTCTCCTTGTTTGCACTTTCGCAAGTCACTGGAATTTTTCTGCAAGGGAATGTTAGTCCGGAAACGTGCTTTGAATCCTGTGGCCAAATCAGAGAAGCAACCGATTGAGCCAGCTTTGAGGTGTGAGTACCACTTCTGTGCCGAACCCTGCAGCGTTGCTGGGAACACTCTACAGAGCATTGGGTCTGTCACGTCTTGTAGCATCATAATTGTTTTGAACTTAGAGATGTGGCTCTTCGGGTCTCCTGTTCCATCAAAAGAGTCAAATGTTGGTAATTTAAATCTCGAAGGGAACCGTACCAGTTGAATTTCAGATTTGAGGGGTGAGTCTTCGTCCTCCTTGTCTTCGTCTCCTCCCTTTCCTTCCTCTCGAAATTTTCTCATTGCGTTATTGATCTTTTTCTCGATGTCTATTTGCTCCTCTGCTCCTCTTCTCTTGTTTGAGGAGTGGCTTTCTCTGTCTTTCTCTCCGGCCTTCTTCTTTTTCTGCGCTGATACGGCCTCCTTGGACACGCGATCATCGTCAAGGTAGATCCGATTGCTCTTTGTTTTCTCTGCGCCTGCATCCTTCTCTTTGTTCCCCAATTCTCCTTCTTTGTTCTGTGGACGGGCATCCGCCTTATCTTTGTCTGCGTCTTTTCGCTGAGGCACTGGTTCAGATCGCCCTCTCCTCGCTCCTTCTTTCGCTCCTCTACCTTGCGTCTGGGCTTCGAGTCTGCGTCTCTCCACTGGGATCGTAGGTTGTGCTTCCTTCCCTGCATGTCGTTCTGCTGACTGGTTGGCTAGTCCCACCAAGTAATCCTGAAAATCATTAACACTTTTCATTACTGCTTCATGGTACAATGGAGGCAATGGTACGCCTTGCGGTACATATGGCGGAACAGTTGTAGTTGATGTCACCGTCCCTTCTGTGTCTAACGATGGGAACGGAATTGGTTGGACTGGTCTTTGGTATCCTTGGTAACTGGGATAACTCCAAGGAGGATATCCTGGGTACCATCCTGATTGCGGATACGACAGAGGTGCTTGATACTGGGGGGTGTAATAACCCCATGGGGACGGCGTCTGTCCCGGAATTCCCCTTCTTAGGGGCGGTGGAGTAATGTCGTACGGTACTCCTGTTGTTGGGGGAGTGAGGTTGACTCCTGGTGCAATTCTTCCTCCGGTGCTAGCTATAGGGAGAAGAATTGGGCCGCTGCTTATGGGAAGAGCTCCCGTCGTTACCACCACTCCTGGTGGCGGTGGTTCTTCCTCGTTATTCATTCTCTCGGCAAGAAACCAAAATTAAGAATTTTTAAGTACGTAGAAAACGAACTGATTGTTCCCACAGACGGCGCCAAATAATGGTTCTTGATTGCCGGTCTGAGTTTGATCCAACCTACAAAAGAAAATAGGTTAGAAGGATTCGAGCCGGTGTTGGCTCGAATACCCTCCGATGCCTAAGTCAGATAGTTTGGAGTGATGTTGAGAGTGAATATGAGTTAAATTAGGTTTTACCTGACTTAGGGCTTGGTTTATATACACCATAGTCATTGTGATGTACTAGGAGTCTTCTTCTTTACTCTGATCTCATCTTCTAGATATGATGAGACGTTCTTCGTCTTTATCCCTGATCTTCAGGGAAGCTTGACTTATCCGAGCTATCGGTTAGTTACTGTTGAGTTCTGGGTCAAGGACCTGCGACTGGTCCTACCTGTTCTGGATCTGTGTCATGTCATAGTCTTCTGGTACTGTTTCGGGTATGATATCCATCAATAATTTATTAGTTGCTCATGAAGTGATTTACTATATGAAAAATAGGAGATGAGAATCTAAACAATACATGACAATTAAACTGAATTTCAGTAAAACAGATGACCGAGTTGAATGTTCTTTTTTATTTGAGAGATTTAGAAATTTACCTCAAAAAAAAATAGGCCTTTATACCTCAAAGCGGAAAAGTCAATGAAAATACATCACAATTTTAATTGTTTTGTGTTTGTACTCCCATGTGTTAAAGAAATTGGTATTATACTCTGAGTATAAAATATCCACACTCTCTCTCTCTCTCTCTAACAAATTCTACTATGATACTTCTTTCATTTTTAACTTTTTTTTGTTCTTTTTCTTCATTCTTTAAATTAATAAATGTACAGATTGTACCAATAAATTTGACATCTTTTTTTTTCATTTATTTAAATATTATCAAATTTTTCTAAATTTTTTAAAACATATGCTAATAATTTAATATTTAATTTTATTAATATTAAATTTAAAAGAATAAAATAATTATAACCTTATCACATGATTATCACTATATCATCTTATCATATGATTATTACAGCTTCACCTTAACATGTAATTATCAGTGTATCATATTGTATTGGCGTCTTATTATCATGTCATTATTAGTTTCGTATGTATCAGATTATTATATGATAATGTGATGACACTGCTGGATAATATTAGACAAATCACAGTATCACATTATCATATGATTATCACTATATCAACTTATCATATGATTATCACAGTTTCACCTTAACATGTAATTATCAGTGTATCATATTGCATTGACATCTTATTATCATGACATTATCAGTATTGCAAATTGCAAATTATTATATGATAATGTGATGATACTGCGGGATAATATTAGACAAAACACAATATCATATTATCATATTATTATCAAAATATTACATTATCATATGATTATCACAGTTTTACCTTATCATATAAAATATATTATATTGCATTGTCATCTTATTATCATGCCATTATCAGTATCGTATGTAGCAGATTATTATAATGTCATTATCATAATCTTTCAAGTAATTTTTTTTCATGCAAATATCATATTATCATACTATTATCATTTTATTATCAATAAGAACCTTATCATACTATTATCTTCACATTATCATCTCGTTATCATAATTTTTATGTAATTTTTTTTCTATATAGGTATCATATTATCATACTAGTATCATAACTTTATTATTTAATTGTCATCTGGTTATCACTGATATCATGAATTTTTTTGTAATTATATTTTCACGTACATTATCATCCAATTATCATAATCTTATCATACTTCATTATCATCTAGTTATCATAGTGTTACAATACAATGATACTCATATGATAAACAAACGTTTTTTTTATAAAAAAACTATTTTTTTCTCTTCAGTTTTATGATAATGGCATGATAATGCAGTGATAATCAGAAGCTATTTTTTTGCAGAAAATCATTTTTTTGTGCAGAAAATCGTTTTTTTTTCATCATAACATCGTTTTTATGCAGATTTTTAGATCTAAAGTTAAAAAAAATCAAGATTAATTTATTTAGATCTGAAAGTTAAAATAAATTGTATTTATCATCACGAATTAAAAAAAATCTCTAAAATCAAATATGAAAGAACGGCGGAGCGACGACAAAAGATGGCGGAGCAATGGCGGATCGATGAAGGAACGATGACGAAAAAAAGAAGAAAAATAGAGAAGAAAAGAAAAATAAAGAAGAAGAAGAATAAAAATGACGGAAAAAAAGAAAGCAGAGAAAAAAAGAAAAAGAAAGAGAAAGGAAAGAGAAAGAGGAAAAAAAAGTGACAGGTGGTATATAATTAGAGTAAACGAAATATGATTAGAGTAAAATAATAATAAAAAGTAGGTATAATTATAATATAAACATGTCTTAGAATAAAAAAATAATTATATTAAAAGGGTGAGGTATTTTCTCTATCTTTTCCTTCTTGAGGTAGAAAATCATATTATTTTTGAAAATAGCGTATGTTTCCTAATTTTCTCTTTTTATTTCATATGATATTTTATTGGTTTTCCATCCACGTTGGAGATGCTTTTAAGAGTCTGGTGATTGAAAATAGCTATAAAGGACACTTTTTAAAATATTAAAACACTAACTAAAAAAATTAAACTGACATAGAATATTATATAAAAAAAATCAAACTCTATTGATATAATTCTCCCATTTACTAATAATGACACTGCATTCTTATTTTTGATTAATTTTATTTTCATCTCAACTAACTAGTTTTGTTGCTTCAATAGAGCTTACATACAAATGTTTCATATATCTATTGTTTTCTATTTTTAAATTACATGCTTAAACCTAAAATGTCTTAAGAGAAAAAAATTGATCTTGTTGTGGTTCCACTCATCTATTAAGGTTTTCTGTGTTATTACCATACAATATGATATGCATTGGAATTACACATTGGCAACATTATATGGTCCTGAGATCTGACCTTACCCCAAGTCAGGAGTTAGTATAATGATCAATTAAAAACCCTGGAATGGCATTATATACAAGACATGCGAAACAATCTGGAAGCAGAATGAAATAAGAAAAGCACATTTACTTAAAATCGTGATCCATACAATATTCAGGTTATTTACTTACCCTTTTCAAGACCATCGAGATCTTTCAACTGGGATTTTAACCAATTATGCTCGTGTCGCAACCTCTCAAGATGTCCCTCAACCATAAGCATCTCATCTTTAAGGTGGTGCATCCGCCTTTCCAGCCAAGCCACAGCCTCCGTCGATTTGTCGCTCATCAGACCACCAAAGTAGTAGTCTCCTGGGGAAACCACGTGGACATTTTGGGGTCGGTTTAATAGGACAACTATGCTCACCTGCAGGGGGGAAACAATGAATCACATGTAGCTTATGTCATTTTAATAATATTAAGTTCAGATGCCACATGAGCTCCTTATTGCCCTTGGCTTAGGGAACATGAAATCTTAAAGGCAGACTAATGCAAACCAACAAGTTTTAGCCAATCAACACATAAGGGGAGAAACCTAGCGAAACTCCGAGTGTATTTCAAAGCATACGCAGGCATGTGAGTTGTGGAATTAGACTGGGCCACGGTTCATGAACCGGCAGTTCACGGTTCCTATAGAAATGGAAAGTGGAGTTGACACGAACGGCCACTTTAGTTGTTTCTTTAGGTTTGGAACCAAAACCGCCATTCTGGAATTGGACCGGTTCCTAGAAATGGGAAACAGCCAGAACATGTGCCGGGCCGGTTCTGGGACGGTTTTGACCAATCCGGTTCTGGGCTCAAACCGGCCCATGTCCCGGTCTATGTGGAATTACTAAACCATAATTGTGAAATGGGAAAAGAGCTCATCAGACGATGCGCAAGTTTGTGAAAGAACGCTGCTGCAACTTAAAGTCTAAAAGCATATATCTAATTTAACCTAAGTAGCACAGACACTTCATTCAATCAGGTAAATGTGTCGGAAACTTAGCGTTTGGGACACGGAACTTCATTTTAACCTACGAAACCTTAAAATAACATTGTTTCACTATGTCCAAGTTTTCCGTTTCCCCTATCCATATCCGTAATCGTGCAACATAGAATTTAACTATGCAAATACGATAGGATTTCAAGTTGCATCCGACATTTTCAACCAAGTAGATATAATGATGCTATTTGCAAAATTATGCTTAAGCAAGGCACTTACCTGCATCAGAAATATGACAACAAATGCCACAATCAAGACCAGGGAAATCTGGCTCTGGCTTTTCAAAAAGGTAACGGACTTTGTCGCATATTCTCCTAATAATGATGTAACTGCTGTAGCATCTGTAAAATTTCCTTGCATGAGGTTACCGGTCCGTACATTATCATCCAAGGCACCAGATATCCGTGCTGTCCTCCCGTCGTCATTTGATTGGCTTGATATTTCTGAAGCATCCAGAGCCTTCACCAACCTTTCA